>NW_027532877.1:1311785-1372035 GCF_008692635.1 Crocuta crocuta | reverse complement strand
AGTTAATCAATCAAAGAGGAAATAAAAAATTAAATGCAAACACATGAAAAAAAAAAAAAAAAAAAAAAAAAGACCCTATTCAAACCCAGAGGCAAACAAATGAATTAATCCGGGGAGAATTTGGAGTGCAAACATGACTTTGCACTTCTCTGGAGTGTAGGGGAAAAAAGAAACACAAAAACTGAAAACAAAGCAGGGATGCTGGGCCATTTAAAAAAAAAATCTGCTTAAGCTTTGTGGATGCAAAGCTCTTTATCTGAGGAGCTCAAAGAGCTTTATTACAGGTAAATATCCTTGTCTCCAGCTGCTAATAGGAGAGGCCAGGCCTGGGGAGATTAGGGGAGAATGCCTATTTAAGGTCACATAACAGTCAGTGACCAAGTGGAAACTCAGAGTGGTCTATAATGGGATTTGTCTGCGGTCTATTGTATCAGACTAAGACGCTGGGCGTGTGAGGTTAGGCTGCAAAGGAGGAACCTGACGGAGACTGGGCATCTGAGAATCTCAGCGCTGCTGTGTTACTGACTTTGGGGGTCATACAGTGTGGGCCCCTTTGTTTTCCAGAGCCCACACTGAGGCTCTGAGCGAGCCAGGGGTTGGCCCACCTCGGCAGGGCCTGTCTGTGGCAGAGCCAGAAGGAGCGTGGAAGGCTCCTAGCTTCCCCCTAATTCTCTCTTGGAGTTTTCCTGGCTCAAGTGATTTGTCTAGGAAAACCTATTAAGGAAATTCAATTTCTCTAAAGCTGGCTCGATAGACCTTGAGTTGGATCAAAGGTGGTATGGAAGGAATTAGAAAAGATTGGTGAATGGGGATGCGCGCAGACTTGGGGGGGTTGCAGAACCTTGGCTCTGTTGAGGAATAGTGTGTGACCTCGGGCAAGTGCCCCCCAGCCTTGGCACTTCTGTGATCTGGAAGAAACACCAAGGCGTCTGGGCTCATTCATCCCTAAAACACTCTAGCCTTGGCATAATCCACTTATTGGTTGCAAGATACCCAGACCTCGGCTTTCCATTCTGCAAAATGGGGTACCCACAATACCCACCACGGGGATCTGCAGCGTGTCATAGAGCACCCCCATTCTGACAGCTTCAAGCCTGGAATCGCTCAGTGCTAGTGATTTTTACAAACTTACAGGAGAAGTTTGCTCTGACAGTCCAACTTGAAATATTTGTGATGGGTCTATCCATCTTCTGTAAATTACCATTCTCGTGTCATTTCTTCTAAATCCACACCAATGTTCAAGCTTTGGATCCAACTAGAGTTGCCAGAGAAACTAAAGAATACCCAGTTAAACTTGAATTTCAGATAAACAAAAATTTAACTTTTTAGTATAAGGATATCCCAAATATTACATGGGATATACTTGCACTTAAATGCTAATCATTGTTGATCTGCATTTCTATTTACTTTGCATCTTGTACTTCCGTTTGCTAATCTGGAAACCAGAGCGCTGGGCCAGGTTTATGTTTCAGAGTTTAGTTTAGGGGGAAAATGTCCCATCTTTCATGCTCCATTTGATGAGTTTAAGGCAGGCAGGGGTTCACTTGTGGCTTTGAGTTTCTTCACATAGTAAGAACGGAACCAAAAACTTCCCCTCAGAGCTCAGCTGTCCTGTGGCTCAGTTTCCCAAATGTTACTAGCACAGTGGATCGAAATGAAGGGGAGGTGGAATTTGCAACACAAAAGATTATTCTGGTTTATAGGCATGATGTTTGAGCCTTGGTTCCAGACTTTTCTGGCGAAAGAACCCAGATAAAGAGCATCAAAGCTGTGATGGCAGAACTACCTGGAAATTGAAAAGGCATCGGAATTCATGCTGATAAGACAGACAAAGAGGAGATGTGCAGATGTTTAAATTCCGAGGGATAAATCTAAGTCGTTGGGTCTGGAAGGCATCCTGGCTTGCAGCTCGAGGGTGCTGAAATCCTTCTATGTCAATGTATTGTTCTGCTCAATGGGATAGTATGACCGGCATGTTTCAGCCTTATCTACCCACATCTCTAATTAACCTTTAAAATACAAGTCTCTAGGCTGCAGTTAAAATTACTGTCTTCTGGTTCTGCAGCATAGCAGGCACATCACCGCTTTTTGCCAGTGTTATGCCTGGGTTAGCCACATGCAAAGAATTTTCTGGAAGTGCCCCCAAAGTCCCATGGTTTGCTTGCACACGTGGCTCATTGAACAAGGTGCCATGACTTCCTGGGAAAATCACTTACTCCCCATCCAAGCACACAGCCTGATTGTATTGACCCATCTCTCGCTACCATCCCTCATTTTAGAGAAGATGAAACTGACATTCGGAGGGCGGCTGCAATATACCCAAGGGCAGATAGTATTATACCCATGTAGCAGAGGAGAAAATAGGTGGGCAGAGAAGGTTAGTGGGAAAATCTCCTGTCTGAGCCTCCGTTTCCTCATCTATAGAATGGGCTAACTCGACACCCTTTGCAAGGCTATTCTTGGCCATCGGATGAGAAGCTACAGAGACAGCCCTTGGTGCAGTGCTTAAGTGACTTAATTAACAATAACTGGTGTGTACATGTAAGGGGTCAATATAACTAGGTAGTCATATAACCCATGACTTTCTGAGATCTCTTCAAAAACTAACCCTTCAAGAATCTGTCCAATAAAATGACGAAGTGAAACTCTCTTGTACTATTTATTTGAACCAAATGCACTACACACCTGCTTGCGGGTAGCTGGGGATGTATACACATACACATGCATATATATGCAACATTTTCATTTGTCCTTGGGTGCATTTAATAAATTTAGTATCTTAAATCCACATATGCTTAAATGCATTGGATCCGGTAAGTGTATTATGTAGATTAAATGACAGACTGGGGCGCCTGGGTGGCTTAGTCGATTGA
This sequence comes from Crocuta crocuta, assembly GCF_008692635.1. Lineage (NCBI taxonomy): Eukaryota > Metazoa > Chordata > Mammalia > Carnivora > Hyaenidae > Crocuta > Crocuta crocuta. The sequence continues at coordinate 1,369,162 of NW_027532877.1, read as the reverse complement.
GCGTCCGACTTTCGCTTAGGTCATGATCTCGTGGTTCGTGGGTTCAGGCCCCGCGTCGGGCTCTGTGCTGACTGCCAGCTCAGAGCCTGGAGCCTGTTTCAGTCTGTGACTCCCTCTCTCTCTGACCCTCCCCTGCTCACGCGCCCCTCCCCTGCTCACGCTGTCTCTCTCTCTCTCTCTCCTAGAAATAAATAAAAAAAAAAATTTAAAAAAAAAGATTAAATGAAAGACTATGTGCTGATGAATTGTGGGTTCATTCCTTTGGCCTCTCTGGCCCTTCCATCGTTACAGACCCCAGTTGGGCATCAAACCGTTGTCGTTACCGATCCCCTGTGATTCTCGCCTCCCCCCGACTCCCCACGCTGTCCCTTGCTTGTCCCAGCCTCCTTCCTTCTTGGCAATCGGAACCTGCTTTCCCAGCTTGACCCCTGGGGGCTTTCCAGAACCTGGTTACTTAAACATATATTGACCCAGGCCTTACTTCCCAGGGTGAATTATGCCACGGGCAGCAATCTCCAAACCATAAATCAGCCCGCAACCCCGTACAACTCTCTGCTAATGATGCAGATGGTGGAACGGTTTCTTCGTGGGACTGGCTGGATAAGAGTGCTCTAAATTTTGCCGGCTGACAGCTCCCGCTCTCCTCCTCACCCGGCTGGCTTGTCGATGCCTCTCTGTCTGGTTTTGTCTTTATCTTCCCTCACGCATTCGTGCCAAAGATGAAAAGACTTCATCAGGGTTCAGGAAGCCAGGGAAAGGTAAGCAGCTTGGCTTTCGGTACCTGACACGTAATAGATGTTCTGCACACGTTTGCTGAACGAAGCGGTGCGTATAAAGAGACGACGCGATGCTTGCTACGATCACTGCTATGATTCACCCTCTTCAGGAAGTCCCTGAAGACCAAGCCAGAGACTTATCCATCCTTGATTCTCCACCATCTACAGCAGCGCCTTTCATTCCAAAGGCCGTCAACCGACTGGGGAACAGATGGACACTGGGTGCATTCTGAGGATCAGGATTTCTTCCTTCAGTGGGTCCTTTTTTTTGGCCTCCACATCTTTGTCTTATACCCTTCCCTCCAGCTGCCTAGTTGTGCTGAGCTGGGCTCACATAAATGTGTGGTCTTAACGAATAGTTAAGGGCTTCTCTTCTCTCGTTAGTAATTTGAGGGGATTCCTTTTTATCTTCTTCTTCCAGGAAGTCAAGGGCGAGAAGCCTCGAATGTGCGTGTGACTAGATGAATTTTGTGCAATACTAATTAGCACTATACAAATATTTGGGATTAGTAATCCTCCAAGAGGCCAGCTCCCTTGGCTTGAGGCTTCCTGAGATACCAGAGAAGACTCCACCCCAAGCTTATGGATTTAGAAGACCCCCTTCTGATTCCAGAGTGAGTTGGAAACATTTCCATATAACAGAAAAATGATCTTTGAGCCACATATTTCTGGCATTTGTATTTAAAGAACATTCTCTTTTAGCTCGGTTGTAGCTTTTAATAAGGATGAGCGTTGCCAAAACTGGGCTATAATCAACCCATTTGTGGGATGAAAAACTGAGGCCTGACTATATCAAGCGCCTCTTTTTCCTTTTCTTATTTTTTAAAAAGTTTTTTTTAACATTTATTCATTTTTGAGGGACAAAGAGAGACGGAGCATGAGTGGGAGAGGCACAGAAACAAGGAGAGACACAGAATCCGAAGCAGGCTCCAGGCTCCGAGCTGTCAGCACAGAGCCCGACGCGGGTCTCCAACTTATAAACCGTGAGATCATGACCTGAGCTGGAGTTGGACCCTTAACCAACCGAGCCACCCAGCCGCCCCCTAAAGTGCCTCTTTTTCTAAGAGTCTTCTTCCTGGATCAGGACCAGAAGAGGTAGAAAAATCATACCTTAATAACGTTACGACCAATGGAGGTATTGCCACCATTAACACACACGCTGAACACTTTTTTTTCAGGCGTGTAATCCTCACAATAAGTAAATGAGGGTTGGGCTAGAAGTTACAGATGCAGAAACCAAGGGTCAGGGAGGGTAGGCAAGTTGCCTAAGCTGGGAAACGGTCCCTGCAAGGAGTCGGACTCAGGTGTGCCTGACTCTAGAATAGCATGTTGGACCATTACTGTGTTCTGAGGGGTGGCAGCTGGGCTCGCAGGCATCCTTACCTTGAATCCACGGACCCCCCCAACAAGCCCACGGGTGGACTTCAGAGGGCTTGTGAGCCCCTTGCAATTGCACTCACTAATTTCTCTGTTTCCGTGCATTTTGAGGACTACTGAGGGATAGTAGATTATCAACGGGGTCTGTGACATGCAGATTAGAAACCGTGCGTTTGAGCAGCACCAGAATCAGAACACGCAGAGAAGAAGCAATATCAGAACCACCCAGATGGTCCAACCAGTTCATGCTCTGCCACCAGACAGAGTCCTTTTCATTTTTGAAAGCTGGTCCCCACCTCTTAGCCATTTATTTTGGATAAAACTGAGGAAGTCAAGGAGCCATTTGAAGCTGTATTACAGAAAGCAAGAAGCAAAACCAGTGAGGCCCAGCATTCCTCGGGCCTGGAAAAGCAGGAATTGCCCAGCTTGCCCCAGGATCAAAGGGACGAGGCAAACCCTTCATCACCAGGTTTCCACATCAACACTCTTGAGGGCAGGAAGATGTCAAGGGGGAAGGCTTTCTTTGAAGTGTCAAGATAAGACCCATCTCCACCTCCCTTCAATGTGAAAGTTATTCTGCTAGGAGCCAGGGGAGGGTGTGAGGCATTTGGCTGTCTGTATGAAAGCTGGGAGGAACTTATCCACTGAGGCAGGCACCTTCATGACTCCAGACTGTGTCTGGACCCAGTCTACAATCTCCAGAGAACATCAGTCCTTACAAACATATGAAATGTTGAGCCATCTTCCCATTTGTCCAATGCTATCCCACCTAAGCTTGTATCTGCATGGACTTTTCTGCTGAATCATTGGGTACAGATAGCCTGGCACTCAGAGGAACCAGTTAGAGCTCACACCTCTGGCTGGGTGAGCTTGGGTAAGTTACTTAACCTCCCTGAACCTCAGTTTCAAGGGGTGTGATAATAAGAGCCCCTCTCCCTAGGGTTAATTTGAGAACTCAGTGAGATTGTCCAAATTAACCATTTCCTTTCTGCGGTATCTGGTGCAGAAACACATTCAAAACTTTTAGCTCATATGTTGCTTTATTGCCTGGCTCAAGACATCTGGTCCAGGAGGGCTTTAGGGTCAAAATGTCTGGTTATATAATATTTTTCCACAAATGTTTTGCCCAATATTTTAAGTACTTTGAGTTGAAGAATAAGACCTCATTTATCTTACTCTTTCAATATGGTTGGCAGGATGTAGTAGGTAAGAGCAGATTTCCAGCATTTAAAGCCTGGCTTTACACTCTAACGACTGTATGAAGATTAAGAAGTTACTTGGCTTCCCTGTGACCTGGTTTCCTGATATGCAAAATGAGGTCATTTTATAGATGTTCATTATTTGGATTGGATGAATGATCCTATTAGCAATTAGAACAGTGGTCGGTACGTAACAAGCGCTCCGTAAGGGTTGGTTTCAGTGTGTGTCCCCGCCCCCCTTTCCACTGGCTTCCATATAACCAAGAGATATTTGTTAAATGGGATTTATTGAAAAACTTAAGCGTACCCAACATTGGGTTCTAGGCTTTCAAACTTCTACTGGACTTGCCCCTTAGGATGCTTACATTTTAACTGAAGAATCAGTATATCCTCATCAAGTCACTCATTCAAGAATGTGAGGGCCACATCTAGGCTAGGTGGCTATTCCTTCTATTATACAGAGAGCTTTGATATGCCAAGCTCTGGCCTTAATAGGGGATCCTTCCTCTGCCCAGAACACCCTGGGACACCATTTCTGCCCTTCCTTTTCATCCTGCTAACATGTTTGTTTCCTTTAGGTCTCGGCTCCAATGCCACCTCTTCTTGGAAGCCATCGTCGACTCTGGATTAAGTTGGATCCCTCTGTCTTATGCCCCCCACACCCTATGTCTTCCATCATGTTTTGAATGACTGAGTCAATCTCTGACTTCAACATTCTTCGGATCCATAAAAGTAAGTGCCATATTTGCCTTTTTTTTTCCATTTCCCCAGTATCAAGTGCAGTGCCTGACACACACAAGTACTCAAAAATATTTGTGGACAGATGAATAAAAGGGAATTTCTGTGTGTGGTTTCCCCTGTTGGGAGGCATTAAATTGTCACAGCATCTCAATGGTAAACGGTACCTCCACCTTGCCAAGTTTAGCAGCAGTGAGTTATGACACGTTTAGAGCTTGCAAAACCCTCTGAGATAGGTAGGCCGGTCTCATTGCCTTTCACATGGAGAAACTGAGTCCAGAGAGGTATAGCCATTCATCCAACTGCATTTAACAGAAAGAGTGGGGACAAGAGCTCCGAGAATCTTTGGAAAGAAAAACAAAGTAAGTTGAATTCTCTCACTAAAGTCAACTGCTCATTTAGCATGGAATAATTAGGACTCCCCCACTGGAGATGGAAGACATCGAGGTGGTTCATTGTGACAATGTAGCTTTCTCATTAGAGGCAGGCACTGGGGCATAGCAAGAAAAAAATTAAAACATGGGCTAAAAAAAAACAGGCTCAAATCCTGCGGATCCTACAACATCCACAATGTCTTCCTTTTCTTAAGTAGGTGACAAGATCATTTCTTTCAGGAATTTCATATTTTATACGAACGAATGAGTGCGTTGTAGAATAAACAACTTGGCTGACCCTTCTCCCTGGTTCCTGAGTGGCAGACTCTCAATCTTCGGAATTTCCTGAGTCAGAGGAATGTCTTTGTTATTCATGAGCCCCTTGGATCACACCTGAGTTTATGCTAAGAGTTGAGGTGACTCAGGATGGGGACTGGCCAACCAGAAAGACGAACTGCATGAGATTAGAGGGTTGGGGCTCTGACCCAGCCTCACCTGCTATAAGAGGAAGGCAGTTGGAAGACTGAGCTCAAACACATGTCCAGTGATTCAGTCACTCATGCCTGTGTCGTGAAACCCCAATAAAGACTCTGGACACCAAAGCTTGGTGGAAGTTTCTGTGTGCTGAACACAGTGATATACAGTGAGGGTGATGCACACTGACCCCAAGGGGACATCAAAGTCCTGCCTTTAGAATCTTCCCAAGCTTCTCCCCAGGTCTCTTTGTTTGGCTGCTCTTGATCTGTACCCTTTACAAGAAAAATGCGATCAGGCATATGGCACTTTCCTAAACTCTGCCAATCACTCTTAAGAATTATCAAATACGAAGAAGGCCTGGGAACTGCCACTTCCTTTCAGCCAGCTTGTCAGAAGTGTGGGTGGCCTGGGGATCCCCAAGTTTGTGCCTGGCAACGGAAGTGAGGACAGCCTTGCTGGGGGGCGCACCCTTCACCCGTGGGGTCTCACTAACTCCAAGTGGTTAGCATCAGAATCACATCAGCACAGCATCAGGTGAGGCACCTGTGAGAGACTGTGGCCACAGTGGTTTTGCCTTTTGTGGCCTGTCTTCCACTATTTCCCTTCCTCTGGTGGTCTCAGAACCCACCTTCTCGGCTAGAAACCCATTTCATGGGGCTTGGTCAGGACTGACGATCTTCTCTCTCCATCTCCACGTCAGTGAGCACTTAACTGAAACCGAAGTATTCAAACTCTTCTTGGCCTTTTCTCCAAGAAAGAGAGTGGCTCTCAGCTGGAGAAGGTGAACCGGGGGCCTCCATTGGCCATCATGTCAGCCGTGTGGAGGGAGTCTGTCTCAGGGTTGGAGAGAAAGACAGCCTGGAATCCAGGAGTTCTGGGTCAAGTGGTACTTTGGGGGCAGTTCTCAGTTACATAAACCAATAAATCCACCCCCACCGTTTCCTTCCTTCTTTCTCTTTTCAGCTGAAAGTAATTGGACCTGGGTTTCTATCAGCTACAGACAGGATTCCTGATTGTTACGGTATCTGACATCATGATTTCCATATAGTAAATATTCGCCAGTGGTAGGCGTGTTTCTAAAATGTGAAAAATCGGCTCAAAATCCCCAAATTTCCCTTTTTTATTTATGGCCCACAACCACCCACGCTGCTCCCCTCAGTGAGTGATAGTGCCCATGACCGCAGATTCTTCTGTCTCTTGGGAAGTGGCATCTAATTCCTCCACATTGGAATTTCCCCGCGGGCCCTACTGATTTGTTTGACTGGCAGAATGTGGTGAAAGGGATAGTCTGGGATGGCCTAGACTCAATCGTAAGACTCCTTGAGCTGCTGCCCAGCTTCTGTTTCTGCTGTGGGGGGAGTCTGACTGCCCTGAGACTCCTGTGCTGGGTGGGGGTGAAGGGACCCACTGAAGCCTTGAGATAACATGAAGGGACAGTAACACCCAGCCAGCCCCCAGATGGTCCAGCCCCTCGCCACCATAAGCACCCCAGTAGAGACCCCAGGCAATGTGTGACACAAAGACAAGTCATCCCCACCAAATCCCACTCCAGTAACAGGTTCCTAGGCAGACTCGCGAGCCCCTGGGTTTTCGGGTGGCTGGCTATGCAGCAACAAATAAGTGGAACAGGGGCTCCTGGGTGGCTTAGTCAGTTAAGCGTCCGACTTTCACTTGGGTCATGATCTCGCGGTTCGTGGGTTCGAGCCCCGCGTCGGGCTCTGTGCTGACTGCCAGCTCAGAGCCTGGAGCCTGTTTCAGAGTCTGTGACTCCCTCTCTCTCTGACCCTGCCCTGCTCACGCTGTCTCTCTCTCTCTCCTAGAAATAAATAAAACATTAAAAAAATTTTTAAAAAAACAACAGATAAGTGGAACAGACAACAGTAGCCTCCCACGTTTCCTCAGTGGTTCCTATGCGCCAGGTACTTAAGAGGCGCCATCTTGATTCACCAAGAACCCGAGAAGTATTACGATTCTCCCCACTCCAGGCAGGAGTAAACTAAGAATCAGAGAGATGATGTCACACACACGAGGTCACACATTTAGGAAGTAATAGAATCAGGACTTCTACCTCTTGGATTCTTGGCCACATCCTGTTGCCCCTTGAACCCTTGATTATGCTGTGAAAAATAGCAGGTTAACCCCCTTCAGAAATGTGGCCCCAACCATGGAGTTTCTTCTTAAACAGAGTCCTGGCAGGACCCAGCCTACTCCAAAGGGGAGAATTTATTCATAACCCAGTGGACAAAGTTAAGAGAAACTAACCAGCCATGAATGGTCCAGAACCCTCTGGAAAATCAGGAAAATGCTATCCGCCCCTCTTAAGCCTGCGAGGTCATCAGAACTTGGTAAGAACTGAAGCGGCAGGGAGAGATACAACAGGAGATGCGGCTTTTCTTACAGAAACCCAGACGCTTCAAGCCTGCCGCTTGGAACGGAGGAGTCAGAGGAAGAAATACCCCAGCCTCTCTCCCCTTCCTCCCTCCCGGCTGGTGCCTCCCACTGGCTAAACCCACATAGAAGCCGGAGGACAAGGGAGCACGCTGAGGTGGCCCAGTTTCTTGGGCACAGAGCAGAAAGGAGGAGGGTACACAGCGGACCCCGGGCAAACAGCACAGCCCCAGATGGTGGTGGTTTCCCTATTTCCCACACTTGGTACAGGTGGAAATCGGACCTTCCCAAACTCTGATGAAAATACACGAGCTATATTGTCCTCTTGGGGGTTATGGAGTAACTAAACCCCAAACTCAACTCCGTCGGCTCCTGTCACCTTCCCAGAGCTCATTTCCAAAAGGAAATAACACCTGCCCCAAATCTCCACCTGCCACGGCCACCTCTCTGAACCCCCAGCTGCCAGGGGCTGACAGTAAGTCACAGAAGCGCGTTGATTTCTCAAGGGAAAGATGAGCAAAGTGAATGCAGAACTCCTCTGTGCACACGATGAAAAACCTCATGCAGGAAGGCGAATGAGGTAAGTTGGAAAGGGGGCAGGGGAGGCCGGGATAAAGCCTTGCAGCCACAGGCTTTTCCAAGGCAAGGAAGAGATCTAAAGAATGTTCTCTGTACTGAATACAGTCCACAGTCAACGAAAGAACTTCTGGGCTTTGCATTTGACTTCATTATATGCTTTTTGATTTCCTGGGTAGCAGACGGCTATTAATTAGTTTTCGTTCAGGTTAATCCAGCTTTTCATTCATGGACTTATTTTCTCCCACTAAGAGTTTAAATTTAAAATGTCACTAACAGAAAAAAATTTTTTAAAAATTAAATGTCACTAACAACCTGGATAATTTAGTGTCCAAACCCTCAACGGTCAGGGAATTATAACTAATGAATAATATGTTCAGCTAATTTAATTCTAGAAGCGGCTTATTAACATATCAAAAGACTTTAAAACGTGCACCCTCTTTGACCCTAAAATTTCCTGTCTAGCACATGGCTTTTTTTTTTTTTTTTGCCCTAAAGAAATAATTGTGGATGTGCACCAATAGGCAGTTTAAAAGGTGCTCACTGAATTATTGTTCAGGTTAGCAAACTCTGGGAACGAATCTAAGAGTTAACAAGAAAAACAATCATGGCACTGGTAATAATAACATCCATTAACAATTATCGTGTTCAATAGTGAATGTTCCCCACGTGCCCGGGCACTATTATAGGTACTTTGCCTATATTAACTCATTTCATCCCCACAATAGCCCGGTGAGGTTAGTAGTATCACTTGGCCCCCTTTAGAGGTAAGAAAACTGAGGCACAGAGAGGTTAGGCAACTACCCAAAGTTGCACAGCTTGTGAGCACGAAGCCAGGTAAGTTCATGGTCAATGTGTGCTGGGATGGGGCTAGAGAAAAAAAAAACGGGAAGCCCACAGACGGTTGGAAAAGTTACCAATCTAGCTAATCAACTGTCAAGTCTTATGTTTCCCATCCTCAAGCCTGGGCAAATATGTGAGGCTGCGTCTGAATGTTGAATCCTTAGACTCCTTGGGGTCCTGTGGCTGGATGTGGTGGTACGGGGTGACCGGCCCACAGCTGGCCACTTACTCCCTTCATTCTCCTACCCCTGGCTCCGACCCACGCTGTTGAGGGGCCACCTGCAGATGTGTGTGGACAGGCCAGCCAGCACATCCAAGCCTTATCCAAGACCCCTCCATCAGACACAGACACAGTGAGTGGGGGAGGGGCAGAGTGAGAGAGGGAGACACAGAATCCCAACCAGGCTCTGTGCTGTCAGCGCAGAGCCCAACATGGGGCTTGAATTCACGGAACTGCGAGATCATGACCTGAGCCGAAACCAAGAATCGGATGCTTGACTGACTAAGGCACCCAGGCGCCCCCAGGACACTCCCACCTTAAATAGGGACCCCTGACGTCCTTCACATCTACAAGTACACCCGCCGGATGGGCAGTTTTTCCTCAGGAGGCCACACCCAGGGAGAAACAGGCATAGGCCCTGGAGACGCAGATTCAGGGTCCCAGGGGCAAGAAATTCTGGGGTTCCCAGTTACGGGATTGTGGTTCGGAAAGGGACATGGGGTCTACAAAATACATCTCCTCACCCCATAGACTACTCAACCACCCCATGGGAGGGGTGTGGGGGGGAGGGGACCAGCACAGGATCCTCTCGAGTGTGGGGCCAGAGTATGGGTTTCCTTTATGCAAGGGGACCAGTGATGTTAAAGCCAGCATTTGGACCCCGGTAACCTACACCCAGGGCCTGTCCACTTAACTAACGTACCACTCAAGATAAGATTCTCTTAATAAATTGCCGTACTCCATAAAAATACACACTGTTTCACCATTAAAAAAGCAGGGGCGCCTGGGTGGCTCAGTCGGTTGACTATCTGACTCTTGATTTCAGCTCAGATCGTGATCTCGTTGTTGGTGAGATCGAATCCCGCATCTGGCTCCACGCTGGGCATGCATCCTACTCAGGATCCTCTCTCTCCCTCTCTCTCTCTGCTCCCCCAAAATAAATAAATTTTAAAAATTACATGTATATACACATATACGGAAAGATATTACAAAACTTTTGTAGGTGGTGAGAAAGCAGGATATAAAATGATAACTATATTATACCTTTGTGGAAAACATTATGGTTACATACATTTAAAAAGAACATAAAAAGAATACACAAAAATGTTAACATTACATTTTGGTAATAGTGAGATTGGGAGCTATGTTATTTTTAATTTTCTTTTCTTATCTGTATTTTCTGCTTCCCATCATAGCATGAGCTACTTAATTATTAAAGAGAACGAAATAAAAGTTACATTTTAAAATGACAGGCATACTTCATTTTATTGCCCTTCACAGACACCGTGTTCTTCACAAGCTGAAGGTTTGTGGTAACCCTGCACCATGTGAGGCTATTAGCACAGTTTTCCAATAGTATTTGCTCCCTTCGGATCGCATTTTAGTAGTTCTCGCGATATTTCAAACTTTTTTCTTAGCGTTATATTTGTTGCTGCGACCCGTGATCTGTGATGACAAGTTGCTGAAAGCTCGGATGATGGTTAGCATTTTTTCCCAATAAAGTATTTTTTTAAGTTAAGGTATGTACATTGTTTTTTTTAAATATGTAACGCCACTGCACACTTGATAGACTACAGTGTAGTGTAAACGTAATTTTTTAAAAAAAAATTCTTTTTATGTTTATTTATTTTTGAGACAGAGTACTAGCAGGGGTGGGGCAGAGAAAGAGGGAGACACAGAATCTGAAACAGGCTCTAGGCTCTGAGCTGTCAGCACAGAGCCTGATGTGGGGCTTGAACCCACAAATCCGCGAGATCATGACCTGAGCTGAAGCCCTACCCTCAACCAACTGAGCCAACCAGCTGCCCCTAAACATAACTTATATGCACTAGGAAGCTAAAAAAATTCATTGGACTCATTTTTATTGCAATACGTGATTGCAGATCACAATATCTGATGTACACCTGTACACTTCTTGCCCATCTGCTTACAAGAGACCATACTGGACCCCGTAGGAAACACCAAGATGAAAGAGATAGTGCAGAGAGGTGGAATATAGTCTACTGTGTGCACAGCAAACACACTTCCTGTCCACACAGGGAAACTACATTTCCCAGCTTCCCTTGCAGCTAGGTTGGAGTCATATGACCAAGGTTTAGCCAATGGGAAGTGAGGAGAAGCCATGTAATCCATTTCCCCCATCCGACCTCCTAAACATATTCGGTATGACTCTCTGGTCCTCTCTTCTCTTCTTTTGATCTCAGAGGCCATGTATTCCAGAGGGCATGCCTACAAAACGGTGGAGGCCTGCCTGATCTGTGTTATCGATGAATGAGAAGGATGTCCAGCATCCTGCTTTGCCTGGGACTCTGTGGAGTTCTGGGTCTCAGGACTGTCAGTATTTTTTTTAAAGCGTTTATTTATTTTGAGAGAGAGAGAGAGAGAGCACATTCACAAGTGGGGGAGAGGCAGGGAGAGGGAGAGGATCCCACCAACCGGAGACCACAACCTGAGCCGAAGTCAGGAGTTGGAGGCTTAACTGACAGAGCCAACCAGGCTCCCCAGGGCAGAGCTATTTATAGCTCTAAATACGACAGTCCTGGGGGAAATACAACACTTACAGGAGTAAAGAATAAAGCTATATTCTGTTAACCCTCATATCACAGATCTTTGTTTTTTATTAAGGTTATTTATTTATTTTGAGAGAGACAGAGACAGCACAAGTGGGGGAGGGGCAGAGAGAGAGGGAGGAAAGAGGAGAGAATCTCAAGCAGGCTTCATGCTGCCAGTGCAGAGCCTGATGCGGGGATCAAACTCACCAAGCCCCGAGATCATAACCTGAGCCAATATCAAGAGTCTGATGCTTAACCGACTGAGCCACCCAGGTGCCCTGTATCACAGATCCTTAGATTAGCCTGATAAGGCAGTAAAGCCTAGTCCTCCCAAACTACTGTAACAGGAATAATTCAGTACTTAAAGACTGAATGTTCCAGACGAATGCTTAGTTCCAGTACCGTATGTACCCTTGTGTCCTGTGACACTTCCCTCTAATTCCCCAGGGAGCAGTTCTCCCAAAAAGAGACAACAGTACAAACTACCCCAATGGCATTGTGACAATCACATAATACGTAGTTGTGTAAAACTCTTTGTAGCTATAGATGACTCTGCAAAGTGCATTTTCATCATTATTATGGTGACTGTCTACTATGTGGCTTGGAGTAAATGCTGGGATGAACTGATGAATAAGACAGAGCTTCTGTCTCTGAAAGATGGAATAATATGTAGATATAGATGAAGAATAGTAAGACGGGCATATAGACAAACTACTAGTTAATGTGGTAGGTTTGTTTCTTGGTTTTTCTCTTGGTTTCGGCCACCTAACATCATCTGAAAAACTTAATTTTTGTTTAGAGAAGTTTCCACATTATAAGCCTCTTCTTCTGAAGGCATAAGCTAGACTTATTTTTCCAGCCTCCCTTGCAGCTAGGTATTTGGCCTCCGTTCCACCGATCAAAGACTCCCGACATGAAAAAGTAGGCTTGCGTAAAAGCCATCATCTTGTGAGGATGGAAGTGAAAATGTCCCGATTTTCAGGCAATCAGGCCCTCTAATATCTGGCTCCCGGTTTCATTGGTAAGAACTATAGAGGTAAGAACAGTACAGTAAGAGCCGTAGTGTGAGCATAAGCTGTAGTATCAGTACCAAGAGAGGATTTGCAAGTTTCACTGGGGCATCGTAGTGTGCTCTGGGTGTCCTCCTTGGTTGTCTGTGCTACAAGTGTGACTCTCTGACCCCCCAGGGACGCTGTGAGTCACCTAGTATCTTTTAACAAACGTATATTCCATGTAGACCAGCTAGATTGGTCCCAGTGGTTCACAACAGACAATGCTAATTAGATAGAAAGACAGCTAGCTAGGTGGACAGATTTTGTTTACCCTGTGGTGGATATTAATGAACTCTAGACAAGATATTTAAAAAAATAAATAAATAAATAAATAAAAAGCTACCTGAAGGCACTGAAGAGTGACTGTTAGCGAGCAGATTGTGGAAATAAAGGAACTGCATTGGGTTAGACTCTCATTCGCATTGCTTCTAGCCTGGGAGCAATCATTGCTCTGCACCAACCCAAGGGAAAACAAAAACAAAAACAGGAAGAAAGCGTCTTCCATTGTGTGTATCAACTCTGCCCAGATCTGTAGCGGATCCCAGATCCCGCAGGAGAAGAACCCCAAGCAGCAGAGCAAAGGCTTTTAGGGGCTGCCTCCCAAAAGGTCAAGAGCACTGGCAGCCGGATAGAATGGAACAGACTTCCGAGTTCCCACAACATGGCATTGACGAGGTCCAGGAGGCAATCCAAAATCCCTCAAGAGACGAATGAGCAGTTGGACCTTAAATAAGCCTTTCTTCATTTATTTCACAAACACCTGCTGGGCTCCTCTTACGTGCCAATCACACTGAACACTGAGGGATGCAATTGCCAACCCAGTTCTGCTCACTCATTAACAGACATTCATCGAGCCCCTACTGTTCCCCTGTGGTGTCAGCTCCTCTGCCGGACTGGAGTTCAAGCAGCACACGCAAGGAGAAGAACCTGCCCCTCAGTGAGCTTCTATTTCTGCACTAAAGGCAGCTAGTCAACAAATATGTCCACAATTGATTCGCGAATACCTATGGGGATGCATGTTATGAAGAGGCTCAGGAGAAGGAAGGCGCCAGTGCACTGCTCTGCCAGAAATCCCCGGGGAACCAGAAGTCTTGTTCTATCTTGTTAGTGCTTGAACGGAGACAATTGCACTGAACACATTTTGGCCCGTTTACTCCTTAGTAGTCATCCAAAGGCCCTAGAGCTTTTACATTTGTGCCTTTCACACATTCCTTTGTATTAAGGGTTTTTTTTTCCTTAAAGAAGAAAAAGCACAGCATCAGGAAACCACACACACACACACACACACACACACACACACACACCCTTTATTCTTCCAATGATTACATAACTCTGAGAAATCCTTCCAAGACTTGCCGTGAAACTTGACCAAACCTATAAACTCCTTGCAGCTTAGCTGGCAAAGAAGTCTGTGCCCACAGTACATAAAACCCTTCGTGGCTGGGTGTTCCAGCAATCTGAATTCATATAAAAATGTCTGGGCCCCTGAAGCCTGCTCAACAGAAGCTTCGAGCTTAGGCATCAGCTCTCCCAAACAATTACAACTTGGAAATTCTCACTGGAAAAGTAGGCTCATCGTGGGGAGGGGAGGTTGNGCAGACAGACACCCGGGGAGAAGGGCCGGGAAAAGAGGTGTAAACTCCAGTTGTGAGGCTTGCTTGGGGGAGAGAGGGATTATTTGAAGGAAATTGCACCGGAAAATGTAACCTCGTGTAGGCGGCTGATGGTAAAATCAGTTTCTCGTGTGGGCAAAGCAGCTGGACCCAAGGAGGCAGAAGGAGTGTGAAAATGCAGGAGTCTCTGAGTCAGAGACTGCCAAGCATCTTGGGTGGTAGCCCAGGGGCGTATGGTACAAACACTGGAGGGAAAAGAGAAAAGAGGTCTGGGGAAGGGAGAGCGAACCTAGCACGAAGGCACACCATGGACATGCTCCCCTTTATCGCCCGTCATTGGGGCCCAAGAACTTCAGCTGCCCATAGCTGACCCTCCCTTCCCGCCTCCCTACCTTCTGAGGATGGTGGGAAGCCACTGTGGGAACAAAACAGGGGAATGTCCTTCCAGAAACCCAAAATGATGACACATTGCCTACCCCTTCTTCCAACGCAAGTGGTGTGGATGGCACGGTCTGACGGGGAGGGTGGTGGGCAGAAAGCTACTGATTTGCTTCGAGACCCTCTGGCTTTCACACAACCAGAACAGAAAGCAGAAGCGAGACTGTTGGTCAAAGATAAAACCAGAGAGAACTTACAAGATGAAAGAAAGTGAAAGCTAGAATCCCATATGGAGACTCAGAAGCCACCGGATATTCACCAAGAGCCTCTGTGTCATTTCAAACTCCCTTATCTACTGCCCCATACCCAGACCTGCCTGCTGAAATGTGTAAACATCATGGGTGACCGTGGTCAGACTATGTTCAAAACGCAGGAGCCTGGACCCTCAGCTCCTCCCTCTGGGGCCTTGCCAGATCTGTCGAGCACTCTGGTCTGGTAGAAGGCACTGGAAAATTAAACCCTACACCTGCCCAACAGGGGCTTCTGTCTAATTGGGAAGAAGAGCAATGAACATAGAGAGAGGCTGGCAGGAGCGGATTATTTTTTTCCTTCCAACGTTGAGACAAACTTCAGTAACTGTTTATGCTGAGTGAAGAAGGAAGGGTAATAGGTTTTTTGTTTTGTTGTTTTTTAGATAACTTTGCAATGAGTTGAATAGCTAATAACAACAATAACAAACAGCTTACATAAAAGCACAGGGCAGTATTTACAGTGCCCTACCATTTATGTTTGAAACGGAGGGATGAGCACGTGTTTACAAATGTCCTTGTACGTGGGTAAAATATTTCTAGAAGGATAGGTAAGAAACAAGCATTAACAGATTGGCTCAGAGGACAAGAGAACGGGGCGGGGGTTCGGTGCCGGGGTTGAGAGACCTTCCATTCTCTTCCCTTTTGCACCCTGTGATTTTTCAACCATGCGAAGGCTCTCCCTGTTCAAAAAAAGTAGTTTTTAAAATTAAGTCTCAGTATTTAGCAAGACCTGCTGTGTGCCAGTCATAGCATCCAAGACTGAGAGTTAGCAGCGAAAACTCCAAAATCACTTCCCATGAATATCTGAATGGCGGCAGGTGTACTATTGGCTACAAAGCATGGCTAAAGGGTGGGGTGCAGAGCGACTGATGAGCAGAATGGTTGATGGTGAGGCTGAGACTGACAGACTGGGGGGTTCAAGTCAACAGACTAGAGTTCAAAGCCTGGTTCATTCACTTAATTGATGTGTGAGTTTAAATAGGTTGTTAAGGGCTCTAGAGCCCTACAAAGTGGGAATAATAATGGTAAAGAAGGAGAAGGAGGAAGAGGAGGAAGAAGGGAAGAAAGTGACAATGGTGATGACGATGACGATGATGATGACGATGATGACAAAGGAAGAGGAGGAGTGAAGAAGAGGCAAACAATATCAATGGATTGTTGTGGGGATTTGATGAGTTGATGCGTGCAAAGTGCTCACTACAGGGCCTGACACAACCAGGTTAGGTTAATGTTCCTAATCCCTAATATTGTTCCTAATATTATGAAGAGTAATATTCCTAACCCAAGGCAATGGTTAGGAAGAGTAATATTCGTAGTTATGGTAACATTACTAAGGAGAGACTCAGAGTGATTAGTTCTGTGTGGAAGATGGGGGTAAAGCATGATGGGGAAGAGGCATGTGAGCTGGTACTTAATAGAAGGAAGGCTGGGTCGGATCCACAAGGAGACAGCCAGGCAGCAGCACGGCCCAGGCAAAAGCTTGGAGCTTTGTTCATATTGCTGAACTCTCTCTCTGTTGGCTTTGGTCCACAGAGTGAAGCAGTTAATCAGGTGAGAGGAGTGCCAAGGGAAGAGAGGGGGACTTGATTTGGAAATGCCAGATCATGGGGGACCTTGGCGGTCGAAATAATGTTGTCTTGCCTCTCTGTCTCTCTATCTTAACACCCGGTCATCTTCTTGTCGAGTCAAATCCATCCCCACTTTGGCGGAGTGTGCCAGGCACATGTAAATGCATTCACTCTGCAGACAGCAGATAGGGTGCTTTTAAGGACAAAAATCATGTTATATTTCTTCTTTTTGTCTTTAATAACAACTTGTGAGATAAATAAATATCTCTGCTGTTCATGCGACTGTTGATCGAGCATTCTACTTCCATCAAACGTATCCTGATGGATGAGTGGTAGTTTGAGCTCCTCTGTGTTCCCTTTGGTTGGTTTGCCTGGGGTCTTTTTTCTTGTCTTGGGGGAAGAGACACCTTTGACTAGGATCTGCCGTAAGCCACTGGGCTATAATAAAAATTGAATGTGGAACATATTATGTTGAGATAACATTTTATTATGGGTGTTTATTGCTCTAACAGTAAATTAAGGAACACTTAGCTGGCTTGAATGTACTTAAAGAATAGTTACCGAATGTTTTAGGGATTCAACCCAACACATACATTTCCTATTGCCCTCTCCAGGCATCTATATCAAGCTGACTGGAGAGTATCTTGAAATCCTAAAGTGTCCTTTCTGTAAATGTCTCTTGATCTATAGGATCCTGACATGGTGATGACTAAGAACGACACAGTAAGGAGTTGAGCAACATTACACAAGACTCAAATGTCAGAGAGAATACCTGATTTCACATTTTCAGCATCACAAAAGGCTTGTTTCCCCAGCATCTGATCTTACGTTTGGTATATATTAACATCCCGAATGTCTTCAATTTAAGCTGTGAAAAAATACTAATGTTACCTACTTTCTATACTGATGTTCCCTGTAAAGTTTTTTTTTTTTCCAGATTGTTTTTCTTTTTCAGAAGGATCTTTCTGCCTGATGATGGCAGTAACAATGATGGTGAGAGAGATGATCATGACCATGAGAACGTTTGAAAACACATCAGTGAACACTCACAGGTCTCTGAAGCCTGGGTTCGAATCTTACATCTGCCGTTTGCCAGCTGCCCAAACTTGAGCAAGCGAGCTAATGTGCTCTGTTTTCTCATCATAAATTAAAAATAACCCTTCCTGCTTCTTAATGTTCTCCCAGGGATGACAGAGGTGCCTTCTTTTGATGGACTTCGATTCTTGAGTGGAGGTTTCCTGGAGAATTATCTTTAAAAGGCATTCAAGGGTTAGTCTAGGCTCACCAGGGAAGAGCTCAGACATCAACTAGTGATGTCTGCCCTGGCCACAAGAGGGAGAGAGGGACTTCCAAAGGCCACGGATCTCCTAGATGCACTGTAGAGACAAAGTAAGTGATTCACACATTATTAACCCAGGAGCTATAATGATTTGCACATGGACTTTCTTAGAGTCGTTTCTCTTCAAATAATATGCACTTTTATACTTATATACACATATCACACATACATATATACATATATATACACATACGTATGCATATACAAGCATATCTATTATCTAGCTACTTATTCTATTATCTATCTATCTATCTCTATCTTTCCATCAACCACCTATCCATTGAGAAGGAGGTTGCAAAGCAAACTATAGCAAACAAGACAGATTTACATAAACGCACCGTCCCAAATCCTTGGTTAGCACCTATTTGCAAAGCAAGCAGGGTCCACACACTCTGCTGGCGTCCAGCCTCCTGTCCTCAAGGAGGCACTCTTCACCTTGTGGTCATGGTCCCGCAGCCCGGTGGGCCTCCTTCTCCCTCTCTCAGACTAGGCTATTCTGGCACACAAACCTTTGGCTGGGAAGGGAGGTGTTGTTTTTTTTTTTTGCCAAGTTGAGAACTTGAGGGTTGCTTCTTTCTTGTCTGACTTGTTTCTTTGGCATTTAGAGATGGTTAATTCTAAGCAAAACGTCGCTCCTTGCTCCTCAGGAGAAGTTGTTAGACGCGTGTGTGTATATAGAAATGCGTGTGTATACGTACATCTAATATATATTTCAAAAGGTCCTTTTGGACATCAAATGACTCTTGCAAAACAACATGTTGATGAGTTAAGTGTAAATGAATCAGAAACATGTGGCTTGAATTCCCTTCCAAATACCCTAGGGTTTAAAATGAGGGGGGAAAAGGTACTTGGAGAAAAAAAAATACATTTTGGGTCTTGCTGAATTTAAATCATTTGAAAAATAGTTTAAGATGTTTGCTAAATCCAAAAAGCAGCTTTGCTCCTGCCATATGGCAATGTCAAAGTGGCTCTTTAGATAGCTTAAGCTTAATTTTAATTTCTTGCACATGTGGTAAAAACATCTTTGAGGACTCTTCTTAAGCCACTGTTCAAGAGAGTGCTCAGAGTTCCGGGATTTTTTTTTTTGACGTCTTATTTGCATAACAACTGCTACCACCCCAGCTCTTCTGGTTTGTTGCAAGGGCCGGGGCCTCATCTGACCCCTTTGGATTTATTCCTTGGGCCGTGGTACCCCATCGGGGTCGTCTTTTCTCTCCATGCTCAAGGATTTTGCGACAGACCCTGTTTTCTCCAATCTGACTGGCTCCCATTGGAGGGTTTGCTTTCCCTTGGGAATACATATGTGGGCACTTGAATATTATTCCCAGGTCTTGCTGCGTTTCCTCTGCGTCTACTCCCAAGTAATCACTGCAGGATGCTCCCTATTAAGCAGGCTGGGCAAGTGCCCAGGGATCCGGGTCATTAGGTGGTTCAAAATATCCCATGGTCCTCCAGGCTATCTCTCCAGCTGCACGGATCCATTCCAACTGTCCAGAACAGAGCAGGGAAAGGTCTAGAACAGTGGTTTTCAATGGCAGTGGTATCATCCGCTAAGGGGGGTGGGGGGTGTCTCAGAAATGTGTGGGGGTGTCCTTTACGTCAGTGATGCGGGGGCCTGACTGGGAGTTAGCAGGGAGGGTCTGGGGCTGTGAAATGTCCTGGACAAAACAACACTCTCACCCTATGAGAAATGGCCCTGCTTCCCACAGGACTTTCCAATGTGCCACCGGACAGACGTTCACGGGGGTGCAAAGCCTGTTAATGATTAGCTGTGCTCAGAACCTAACCCTGGTTTGTACAGAGGAGCACGACTCCTTTCTTTTCTCAGTTTCAACATACCCTTCGTATTCCGTACATGCCACTCCCATGCAGTCCAGGGGGAAACTGGACTTGGCGGTGCTGGTGACAAGATGGAAAACTGTCACTCACGACAATGCCATTGGCAGGGCACACACTGCAGCAGGCAGACCCGTACCAGCTACAACAGCAGCGGCCATGTTCCCAGCAAATCTACACGGGAAGGCAACACGGATTATTTGTCGTTCTCCTCTTTGTCCTACTTCTCGTTTAGACCGCCGTTACAGAAATGCGGGCCTGTGACTTACGTGTAGGTAGGTCGTATGACCCAAAAATTACGTGTGTGGGTTTTGTTATCTCTGATTTTCACTTCAGTATGGTAAAGGGAGGTTACAAAACATTTGTTACAAAAGCTGGCACCGAGCGTGATTTGACAGATACGATAGAGAGGCCCTGGATGCGAGCCAGAGGTGCGCGGAATGAAGTAACGTGGAAGCAAGAGTTGGCAACCCTGGATGTGGTTTGTGTCTCTACACAATGGTGCAAGAGTGGATCCTGAATGAGTCTCCCTTTCTGGTGTGAGCCTCCATTCCGCCCCCCCTAAGAATGTGAGACTTCATCACTGGGCCACAAATTTTAATTTCTCAACTGGAGTGAGGGAAAGGGACCGTACATCTGCATGTGAAACTCAGGAGAATATTCTTCACAATACTCTATGGGGGAATGATTCCTCTACTATTTTACACAATACAGTTGATCCTTGGACAACACCGCATGGGTTTAGGGGCATTAGACCTCCCATCCACGTGGAATTTTGCCCCCCCTAAAACTTAACTATGGATAATGTGTTGACTTATCAGTAACATGAATCATTGATGAACATATATTAGGTATGTTCTATTTTTTATGTACCATCTTCTTACAATCAAATTAACTACAGAAAACAAAATGTGAGTAAGAAAATCATAAGGGCTAGAAAATACACTTATGGTGCTGAACCGTAGTTATTGGGGAAAAAATGTGCATATAAGGACCTGCAGAATTCTGTGTTGATCAAGGCTCACCTACACGTGTGATATGTGGTGCTGGATTTTTTTTTAATGTTTTTATTTATTTTTGAAAGAGACAGAACATGAGCGGACAAGGGGCACAGAGAGAGGGAGACACAGGATCCGAAGCAGCTCCAGGTTCTGAGCTGTCAGCACAGAGCCCCACATGGGACTCAAACTCGTGAACCATGAGATCGTGACCTGAGCCAAAGTTGGACGCTGAACCGACTGAGCCACCCAAGCGCCCCAAGGTGTTGTTTGATTTTACCTCTTTGTATAAGGATATCACCACAGATGGATTTCTCTGGATTTTGAGAGGACAGTGCAGTGATTCACAACAACTGAGACTCAGCCTCGGTGGTGAAGAGACAGGAAAGAGAGAAACAGAGAGACTGTGGAAAAATACACCTAGTTAGAGACTTCTAGATGCAGTGAATGGTCAGATTATCATTAGCTCTGCAAATCTAGTATTCTAACCCAGGGGTCAGACAAGTTTTCCATGAGGGCCCTGACAGTAAATACCTTAGGGTTTGGAGGCCCTACGGTCTATGCCACAACTCCTCACCCCTGTCATTGTTCCAGACGTGGGTTCAGCCAACATTTATAGAAGGCTGCGCTCTGTGGCAATAGAACATTACGGGCTGGATTGGGCCCCAGGCGACCCTCTGCCAACCCTTGTTCTAAGTAACAGACCACTCTGGACATAAGCCTGCAAACCGCTGTCAAAAGCAAAGGACAGTTGATTTTTATTTTAAGATTTTTAGAAAACAGTTCAAAAGCTCACTTGCTAACACATTTGGGTAACTTCTCTTGCTTTTACACTGATAAGAAATTGCATCCATACCCCATCTGACCCTTTCCTTATTTACACACTTTTTTATAGAGGACTAGTTGGTAACAATGCAATGTACAAACGTGGGGGGGAAATGCTCTGTGATTTCCCCTCATGTTGGCTAATGGGAATGTGGGAACATGCCTGTTTTGCGTTTGGCTTTCTGATAGCATCTCGTTACAGTGTCTGCAACATCTCCTTTGGTCAAGGCAATGCCAGAAGTCTTGTTGGGAAATGGCGAGAAGCCTGGAGCCCGCCAGGGGCTGGGTTGCTGGATTAGTCAAGGCTGTCCTGGGAAGGAAGACACCAGGGTTCAAGGACAACCTGGTGCCCCCACCTGGGTATAAGGAGCAGGCTCGCCTCTGTCTCAATAGGTGGGTGCCTGGTGCAAGTCACTTAGCTTTTCAGCTGCAAAATGAAGAAAATGAGCTAATCGATTTCAAAACATCTACAATTGCCTAATTCCTAAAAGCCCCCACCAGATCTGCTGACCCAATTCTAGAAAAATCTAGACAATGTTGTACAGTGACAGGTTCCATGTCCGGACTAATAGTTAGTTGCACAAGTCTGTATTGAACGTCTGTAGCTTCTATCCACCCCCTGTCCACCTTCCTTTGCATAACAGCACACAGTCTTTCCTTCTTGCTGGCCAGTGATTGGCTCAGGAAGGGACATGTGACTCAAATCCACCCAATGAGAGCCATTCCTAGGGGGCTGGCTGGAACAGGAAGTGATTCCCGGGTCCAGCCAGGATTGACTCACTGGAAGATACACACCGTGAGCTTATGCATAGCCGCGTTTGTCACACTAAAGAAAGTCTGTTTCCGTACGAAGCCAAATAAAAGGAAATCGAGCTGAGGGAGGGAGGATAGGTTCTGACAACAGCTTAAGCCTCTGAGTGCAGTCATGGCTAATGCCAATTAGCTCCCTTGAATGGACCTCCTACTCTATATGAAAAATACATTTATTTTTTAAAATAATTGTACATGACCCTGAATGGGATTTTTCCCCTCTTTGGAACCAAAGGAGTCTTGAATTGAGTAGCCCAGTAATAAGTGAGAGCGAACACCCATACAGGTCCTCAGCCTCCTTTACTAAGGGTAAAGATTTCAGGCTCTGGGGGCACTTGATTCTTAGCTCATTTCTGCAGTGCTAGCGATGTGCCTCTGTGCTTCCATTGCTGTTTCTATCACATTGGAAAATTGGGCTAAGGTGGTGAAAGGCTCAGGGAGAGTCTCAGTGATTGATCTCAGATTGAATCAACACGGGCCAGGTATTCAACGCATGATCACCTAGGGAAGACAGGGTGGTCCCTTCTGGGACTCTGGAGGGACAGTTCCTCCAAGGGAGGAAGAGGTCAGACGAACTCCACCCAATACAGTGTGCATGGGGGGTGCGCAAGGTGCCTCATTGCTGGTTTTCCTTCTCTTCCCCCTCCTCTCCCCTCCCCCGTCCCTCCTCCCTCTGCTTCCCCTCNTCCTTCCCCCTCCTCCCCACCCTCTCCCTCCTCCCCTTCTTCCTCTTCCAGTCTCCCTCTTCCTCCTCCTCCTTTCCCTCTCCTCCCCCCCCTTCCTTCTCCCTCTTCCCTTTGCCATGGTCCTGCTCTCCCTCTTCTTCACCTTAATATCAGTACCCATGGGATCTGTATTCATTTCAACATCATCACTGTTCCTCAAAACCTCCTTCTCAGGTATGAATGTGAAGAAAAGGGAACATAATACGGTCCCTAAACTTGAGTTTTCAAAAACTGCTTTAACTCTTGGTTTCCCCCTTAAAGTGAATCTAATGACATCTGACCCATCGGCCCCACCGAGCGGTCGGAGGACAATGATGGACGTGACGGAGTTGTGACAATGTAAGCATTGTCACGACCAGAGAACATTACCCCAGAACATCCCCCGGTTCCCCCGCCCCCTCGACGTCGCTAATGGCAACACAGGGTTCAGTCTGTGTTTCTCTAGTACCCATAAAAATAAGTGCCGTCACAGGGCGAAATAATTTCTCGGAAGAAACCGTGAAGCCAGCCCCCCTTTTTTTTCAACAAGAGACTTTTCTCCAATAGATTTAATTAGGTCATGGTTCAGTAGACCCCAACAAGGGCCTTAGGAGAATTTGCGCTGGTCCCTTTGAAATGGCACAATCTGCAAAAACCCAAACAGAGACGTGCTCCTTATTACACTAGTATTTAATCTGGATCCTCTCCAGACGGGGCCCTTGGAGGCGGCTTCCAGCGGGGTGGGTGATGGGAGGCTGGCCTCAGATTAAACACCACGTGCTTCCTGGAATTTGGAGGCCGGCTCTTTCCACTGGCCTTGCACTCCCTCCGTGGGCAGATTCTGGGTGCCAGGCGGCTTTATTACAACCTGGCGTGGCCAAGGCGGCCACTCTGCCTGTCAACAGCCAGGAGCCAAGGGGAGAGGCCTCCATCCAGGGCTTGACGCTCAGCCAAGTCTGCTGGGGGCCGTGATGGGCCGCTTGTCCGGTGAGAACAGGCCCTGAACAATTATGCTTTTGTGCGGGGGACGACTTGCATGCTGCTCATTCTGGATTTGCCCGGCTGGAGCACGGGAGACGGGGGAAATGTGCTGATGTTCAGGACCCCCGTGCCAAGGGCTTTTTTAGAGAGGAAGTTCAGAGGCAGATAGACTAGGTTCAAATGCTGAGTGACCCTAGAGCTACACTTCACTAGCCATTGTATCTTTTTTCTAGCAAATGGGCATAATACTTACTTCTCAGAGTTTTCTCTAGATTATATGCATTCAAGCACCTGCTGAGAGCCTGGGATGTGTCACCTGCTCAAAGAGCACAAGTTATCCTTCCCATGAATGAAGCTGAGATCACTTTTCGGTTTCATCAGAAACAGAAATTAGCTGGCGTTTTGAGCTGTACGCATCAAGTAGATGCGTGATGATTTTAAATTTGGCCAAAATTTTACATTTTGCAATTTTTTTTAAATTTCAAAGTCCAGCCTACGAACACAAAATATGCACCAATGATACAATTCAGTCAAACATGCACATGACCATAACCCACATCAAGCAAAAAAAAAATGTATTACCAGCACCAAGAAGTCTGTGGTGTCCCTTTCTGATTACAACCACCTGTATCCTATCTAGAATGGACCAACAGTCTGACTTTATGACAATCATGTTCCGGTTTTTCTTAATTTTGCCACCTATGCATGCACCATCAAACAATATAGTTAAGTTTGTTTGCTTTTAAACTTCATAATGGAATCATATAGTATGCTTTCTTGGTGTGTCTTTTTTCTATCATGGTGACATTTGCAATATTTATCAAGCTTTTGCATATGGCCGTAGTTCTCCCTTTTCGCCGCTGTAGAATATTCCACAAATCGGAATTGAAATAGGAGAGAGCTGACCTGAAGCCAGCCAGCGCTGGTGTGGGGGGACAGTCCCCAGGAATGGTCTCTGCAGGTCCCTCCCCACCTCTCTGTGCACGGCACCCACTCCAAAGGTGAAGTCTATTCTCCTCCCCTGAACTTAGGATGGCCTTGTGACTTGGTGTGACCCATAAATTACAGAGGCAGTGAAGCCCTCGGACTCCTGAATGCAGACCTTATTAAAGTACTACAGCCTCTGCCTCTTTGAAGCCAGCACTGATTAAGAAGTTCATTATCCCTGAGCTCACCACGTTGGGAGAAAGCCCAAGGAACCTACGTGGGGACAGGGCACGATGCCCGTGGAGGAGGGGACTTCAGCTCCTCCAGCCATGCCAGCGGGACCACCAGCTATATTAGGTGCCACATCCATCTGGAACATTCCAGCCCCAGCAGAGGCCAGGTGGAGAAAAAAAAAAATGGCGAAGCAGAGCCCAGCTCTGTTTGCAGAAGGGGCCGAATGGATACTTTGGCCTTTTAAGTTCCTAAATTCAGAGGTGGTTTGTAATGTAGCAACAGGTGGAAGGGGAAATATTCCTGAGGAGTCTGGGGGGCAAAATTTGTTTCCCCTTCAGACTTAACAGCCTCTCTATCTTTGCAAGCTTTACATCTTTGCACTCTGCAAGTGATGTTATTTACGTCTTCATCCATTTTTAAGCGCATCTCACATCACCTCATTTGTCACCATCCTGTCATAGCCACACACTTGTTATGTGTTTGTGAAAACAGCGCTGTGGGTTTAGGTCAATAGATCCCACGCTGAAAGGAAAAGAGAGAAAGGCAGAAGAAGGAAAAGCTGTCACAAAACGCAAAGATGTAGGTTATAGTTTCTTAACCAGGCAATCCTGTTCTCATCGAAACATGTCTCGAAATAAAAACACTGATTTTTTTTTTTTTTTGAGTAAACAGATGTGGGTTTCGCTTTGAAAAGAGAGGTGTTGGGGTTACACCCTTGGGGATGGAAAACCGTAAAGCCGGAGTCTTGGCTACCTTGAACTCTGTCCTGAAAGGGTTAACAGCCCTGCCTCTCTGTTTGCTGCCTTGGGGTATGAGGGAGGCAGAAATAGCGACAACCCTTTCTACATTTGCACAAATGTAATTGCTTCTAATGCTGCTTAAGTTGGAAGACGACTTTGCATTTTTTTTTTCCACTGGAGCTTTTAGATTTGTTTCTCCCTTCAAAGGCGGCATGTACTGAATGCTCTATGAAAGAATAACGCAAGGGGTGGGCAGGGGTAGGGAAGAGGCTCTGAAACCAACAGCTTAAAAAAAAATTTTTTTTTTTTAACAGTGTGTAAGCTCCTTCCCCATGCCAAGGAGGCTCTCTTCAAAGAGGCCGCAGAAGCTGGTTGAAGTAAACGGGAGTTTGAATCTGGCTCCGCCCACCTCTCTGCGTTCACCTTTGGGCAAATAACCTACATTTTCTGAACTCCTTTTCTTCATCTGTAAAGTGGGGCTAAGGGAAACCTCCAGGACTGGAGTGAACCATCGAGAGAGCCTTTACCTAAGGAGCTTAGTCCAATGACTGGCACAAAATGGATCCCCAACGGATGTTAACGCTCTACCGCAGAGATAGTTTATAGGAGACGGTTCTGGAAATGTTGACGGTTCATCTAGAGGATAGTGGGTTTAGGGAACCGTTTCCTGAAAGAAGCCAGAAAAACCCCAAAGAGGAAGTCACCGTCCCCTCGCTGGAGATGGGCTGCAATGTCCCTAGTACTGGGGGCCTTGGGCATAATCGAATGTCACTGGGCAATCCTGGAAAAGGACTGTGTAGTTTCTGTGGTTCTTTCTGACTTCTACCAGCAGGAGACCCAGGCCCAAGGGAAAAGAGGGAGGCCTTCGGAAATGCTGGTGGAAAAAAGTCAATAATAAGCCATCCATTTGAACAATAGATGGACCAACATAGACACCACATCTGGATTTTCCAGGGCGTTGATGAAAACTCCCCAAAACCTAGCTCAGCAAAAGTTGCAGGTGACATAATTTTCATGTTGAAGATGCAGAGGGAAGGAGTTTTTGAAGAGCAACAACCGTGGCTTAATCCCGAATTAGGGGTTCTGTGTTCGATATTCCATTTAATCCCCATAAGAGTTGCTTCCACACACACCCCCACTGTCAGTGCAGAAACAGAGGCCAAGAAAGCAATGCATTATGGGCCACTCATCTACAAAAATTTCAGCACCAAGATTAGAATCCAGGCCTAGCTCTGAAACCAGTGGTAGTTTTTTTTTTAATCTTGTTTTGTTTTTTAATGTTTATTTATTTTTCAAAGAGAGAGAGAGAGGGGGGCNTTATGGGCCACTCATCTACAAAAATTTCAGCACCAAGATTAGAATCCAGGCCTAGCTCTGAAACCAGTGGTAGTTTTTTTTTTTAATTTTGTTTTGTTTTTTCATGTTTATTTATTTTTCAAAGAGAGGGGGGGGGCAGAGAAAGAGAGGCAGACACAGAATCTGAAACAGGCTGCAGGCTCTGAGCTGTCAGCACAGAGCCCAGCAAGGGTCTCAAACTCATGAACCTCAAGATCATGGCCTGAGCCGAAGTCAGAGGCGTAAATGACTGAGCCACCCGGACGCCCCTGAAACCCATGATTTTTAACCAAAGTGTTCTCTTGACTGCCTGAAGGAAGCCAACTAGATCCTACATAAGAATCTGGGACCGAGTGGGAAGGGGCTGTAGGAAAACGAACAGTCCGTGAGGATTTCTGCTGTGATTAGAATGCGCAGGTCAGAGCCATACGGAGAGGAGGAGATTCCATCAGGAGACCAGATGAGAAACTGGAAGATTGAGTGGATGTAAGGCAGGAGACCCAAAAAGAGCCCTTCCAAGTACGGCCAAAACAAGAAAGCAAATAACAGGTTAGAAGTCCTAGGAGTTAACAGCAAATCAAGCTTAGTGTTCCAAGAAAATTGTTGAGAATTCAGACCATGGGAAACAGGAGGGGGGGACCTTTATCTGGACTCCGTGTGCTGTGAAGGCAAATATGGCCATAGAAAGGCCATGTGCACAGAACCAATCAGAAATCAGCCA
This sequence comes from Crocuta crocuta, assembly GCF_008692635.1. Classification (NCBI taxonomy): domain Eukaryota; kingdom Metazoa; phylum Chordata; class Mammalia; order Carnivora; family Hyaenidae; genus Crocuta; species Crocuta crocuta. The sequence goes on along the minus strand of NW_027532877.1, from coordinate 1,341,270 downwards.
GTGGCTTCCGGTGAGTCCAAACACTAGGCTTGTCCTATTCAATTTCACGGTCCTACTTTGAGACAGGCACCCAGGAAAAAGAAAATTTATGAGCAGGAGCCAGGATCGCCAAAACAAGGAATCAGAGATTTGGATGCCTGTGTCAGATTTCTGTGAATTCTTTGGTAGACATTGAGGCCACCTGGACTTTTCTTTTTCCTCTCTGGGCTGTCTCTCTCTGGCTTTCTTACTGCCCCCTTTTTTAGTACCATCTGATAAAAAGACGATATACAGGAGAACATCCAAGTCGATTGCTTCGCTTCCATCGAAACCACCCCAAAAGTCCAAATGTTCATGTTTTAGTGTTAGTATGAAAGTCAAGACCCAAAATAAAATCTGATCCAACCAGTAACTCACTTAGTCTTACCTCCCATCCCTTACCCATCCCTTCACACTTCAGAATATACGCACTATCTCCCATTTCTGGAATTCCTGAAATCTTTTGATCGCTTCACTTCAAAGACTTACCGAAGTTGGTTTTTCATTAAAGTCTCTTGTGCATATCTGTGTCATCTCTGATACAGGGACTGAGGGGGTCAGGTCCACAGTTTCATTCCGTGTCTCCACTCCAGCCCTGTCAAAGGGCTTGCCACTCAGGAAAAGCCTATAGTAAATGTTTATTTATTTAATTTGAGACAGACACAATGCAAGCAGGGGAGGCGCAGAGAAAGGGACAGAGAGAGAATCCCAAGTAGCCTCTGCGCTGTTAGTGCAGAGCCCGATGCAGGCCTCAAAATCACAGTTCCTGTGATCAAGACCTGAGCCAAAACCAATAGTTGGATGCTTAACCAGCTGAACCAACCAGGTGCCCCAGGAGGAGTCTATGTATTATTGAATACTACATTCAAAATGGGGAAATAAGCGAATGGAAGTTTCCTGAAATACTGGGTTCTGATTTAACACCAGAATGCGTTCAAAATAAGTGCCAAGAGCAGACTGACAATTATGTTTTTTGAAGTCTGTCTTTACGCGTATGGAGGGGGCTTCACCCACCCATTTCTCAGTTCAGGTGACTTGAGTTGAAGCAACGTTAGCTGAGAGGCACGGAATGTCAAGCTTGGGGCTAGGTACTGAGGACATAAAAATGATGGAGACATAGTCTTTTACTTAAAGAATCCATAGTCCAGAAACAGAGTTAAATGTATCATAAAATATTGAAATAACCCCAGCTGCATTTATTAATCATTTACTGTGTACCCGAGACTTCATAAGCATCCTATCATTTATTCTCAAAATCCCGTGAGACTTTCGTTCCCAGCCATCACGGAGTCACAGATACGAGCCTCCCTCTCCCTCACCAACAAATATGGGAAGAAACTGTTTTCAGACATGGGTCAGCGGTGAATGAGGAGATGGGGTCTTCGAGAGAAACAACACTTGGGACCACCCCCTCCATGTTCGCCCTGTTTCCCATTGTGGCCGAACCAGACAGGCAGTGACCTCACCGGGCAGAGAAAAGAGAGACTGGAGTTTGGTGCCCGTGATGCAGCTGAGATTTGTGGAACAGGGCGGTGAGAGAGGAGAAGCTGCATCAACAGGAAACACCACATCCTGCATGGAGGTGCCCTTATGTCAGGGCCGAATAGTAATGGCAGGTGTGCAGGACAAGATCTATCGCAGGGAGGGAGGGAGTCACAGAGTAACTCCAGAGGTTCCCTGGGGCCAGGAGACTTTGGGGTTCTGGCCAAGAAAGGAACGGAATGTGCTGAATACCCCCAAGCATTGACTTGACACCCTCAGGAAATCCACACCTTCGGGAATAGAACTTTCCAGCCTTGGAGTTGAGTTGCTGACAAAGCCTGCCCAGGTCACTCACTGAGATCTACCTGAGCAGCCCACAAATTTACTACTTGCCCCAACAGACCTCAGCTCTCTCTAAAGGAAGAGAAAATGATTCATATTTTCAACAATATCGTCTCCACAAAGAAAAACACACCTAGTGACATCATAATTCAATTGCTGAAAATGAAACACATAGACCAAAAAAAATCTTAAAAGCAGCCAGAGGAAAAAGACACACGGTGCACAAAGAATGGCAGAATGAATGCTGACTTCTCGTAAAATGCCATGGAGATCAGAGGCAAGGAATGACATCTTTTAAAGAATAGGAAAAGGGAGTTGCCCTAAAATGCTATATCCATTGAAGATATCCTTCAACAATGAAGATGAGCAAAAGGCAAAGATAAACAAACTGAAAGAATTCATCATCAGCTGTCCTGCCTCCAAGAAATGTTAAAGGAAGTTCTTTAGACGGAAAATTAGATCTATACAAAAGGATGAAATGAGCCAGATATGGAAAATCTATGGGCACACATAAATGACTTTAAAAATATATAATCTCTTGGGGCGCCTGGATGGCTCAGTCAGTTAAGCCTCCGACTTCGGCTCAGGTCATGATCTCACGGTTCGTGGGTTCGAGCCCTACCTTGGGCTCTATGCTGACAGCTCAGAGCCTGGAGCCTGCTTCAGATTCTGTGTCTCCTTCTCTGCCCCTCCCTTGCTCGTGCGCTCTCTCTCTCTCTCAAAACTAAACATTAAAAATTTTTTAATAAAATAAATAAAAGTAAATGAAAATAAAAATAGAAAAACAAAAATATGTAATTTCTTGATTTCCTTAAAAGAAAATTGCTTATCACAAAGCATGGGAACAAAATGTTGTGGGCTTTACAGTATTTATGAAAGTAAAATAAATGGTAATAATAGCATAAAGAACAGGACGGACAAATACGAGTGTATTGTGGTAGGGTTCCTACATTATATGAGAAGTAGGACATTAAAATTAATTCAGTGTATGTGTCGGTAAGTCAAACACTAAATCAGATGAGTGGGGGGTAAGTTAAGGATACATGTTATGATCTTCAATGCAAGGGCTAAAACCACACTAAAGAAACTTAAAATGATATATTAAAAATATTCAGTTAGGGCAAAAGGAAGAAGGAACAAGGGGAAAAAAAAAACCAAAAAAAAAAAAACAGCTACGATTAATAGAAAACAAATAAGATGGTAGAAAAACCCAGCCATGTTAATGATTTCATCAAATATGCATGGGCTAAATATTCTAATTATAAAACAGGGATCATTTAGCCGGAAAAAGGCCAGAACCAAGTCTGCTGTGTTACGAGAGATAAACCACAAATCTAAAGACACAGATAAGTCAAAGCAAAGAATCTAGGATGGTTGTATTAACATCAGATGAAGGGTAATTCCAGATAAGGAGTGTTATTAGAGATAAGCTGGAGCACGTTATATTGATAGAAGTGTCAAAAATACCAAATGGTCGAGAGAAACTAATAATACTAAATGTGTACTGTGATAGCATCTTCAAAGATGGTCGCCATCAATTCCTTTCCTCCCTCATAGGTACACGTCCCCCCACATGTCAAGAACTGGTCTACCCCTCCTTCCCTTGGATCTGAGATGACTTATGGCATACCTCGATCAAGCTTCTCAGGTCAGTTCCAGTTCTTGGAGAGTGGTCTTTGCCACGGATGGAATTCCCGCCAGTCAAGTGGGACTCCCACGGTCACTCCCCCAGCCTGAGGACATTAGCATCTCACTTTGTTGCTAATCCCTGAGCTGCCTTGCCACTGACTGTTTGGCCCTTACGTTCTTCTGTCACCTGGGTTATTCCCTCTTGATATGAAATTCTTTCCGTGTGAAAGGTCTGGAATGGTGTCCGTTTCCCTGGCAGGGCACTGACCGACATAGGGAGTTAATGGAGCTTGATCTAGCCACTTTCCAGATGGGGACAGGGGGCTCGGCGCTATCCTAAGTCCCTTCTTTCCCATCCTGCTCTGGCAGGCTGGGGTCACACCTCTTTGGCATCTACGAAAACACTGGGTCCAGCAAAATGTCGGCAGACTTTGATCTGCCATTAAAAAATGACTTTTACAAATGGAAAGCCTTTTCCATTTGTATGATTTAAACAGAACAATCAATGTTTAAATAATAAATGCCCTCAGTTTGGGAAAGCTGTCCTCCTCTGGAAGCTCTCTTGGGCTTGTCTGGGTCAAACACAGCTGGCTTGGGTTCCTGCCTTCACCTCCTCCCAAGGCTTAAGAACTACTACAGGAGCTATGGCTGGGAGGCAAGACACCGGGGTTCAAGCTCTGGACCAGGCAAGTCCTTGGACTTTTCTGACACTTGGGGGCACAATTCAAGAGTTCTCTCCCTATCTTCATTCCCCAAGTTTTCCCATCAGGGTAAAATCAAAAGACGGCCCCCTGGAAGAAAGTCCAAGCAAAAGGATGGACAGAGTCACTGTAAATTTGGAACACTGAATTCTAGAGGAATGTGACAATAAGATTTATAAAGTCCTAGAACTGGAGTTGCCTTTAGGGATCATCTAGCAACTGAAGAGGAAATTTGAATTTTGACCGAGAAGACCTCGGTTTGGGTGTAACGCTCCCCCTCCCTGGCTGAGAGATATTGTTAAACTCTCCAGGGGACTCAAATCCATCTATAGACTCCATGCAATCTCTAGCAAAATTCCAATGGCATTTTTTCCTACAGAATTAGAAAAAAAAATTACCCTCATCTTCCCACGGAATCACATAAGCCCCTGCACAGCCAAAATAAAGAGAAAAAAATCTTGAGAACAAAAGCACCTGGGTGGCTCAGTTGGTTAAGCATCTGACTTTCCATCTGGGCTCAGATTATGATCTCACCAGTCATGAGATGGAGCCCCGAGTTGGGCTCTGCATTGACAGCTCAGAGCCTGCTTGGGATTCTCTCTCTCCCTCCCTCTCAGCCCCTTCACCACTCACATGCTCTGTCTCTCTCAAAATAAACAAGTAAACTTGAAAAAATGAATATTGAGAAAGAACAACGCTGGAGATATCACACTTCCAGATTTCAAACTGTCCTACAAAGCTATAACAATTGTAACAATATGGCACTGGCATAAAAAGAAAAGAAACCGGTGGAACAGACTTGGGAGCCCAGAAACCAATGCATGTGTACATAATCAGCTAATAATTGACAAAGGAGCCAAGAATACTCAAGAGGGAAGAGATATTCTCAATACATGGTGTTGGGAACACTGGATGTTCACACGCAAAGGAATGAAATTGGAACCCTATCTTACATCACTCACAGAAATTAACTCAAAATGGATAAAGTATTTAATTATAAGACCTAAAATCCTAAAATTCCTGGAAGAAAGGATAGTGGTAAAGCTCCTCGACATGCCAAGCTATATCCATTTGCCACAACATGGATGAGACTGGGGAGCATTATGCTAAGTGAAATAAATCAGAGAAAGAAAATACTATATGACATCACTTATAGTGAGAATCTAACAAATTCTAAGGCATAGAAAAGAGAGTAGATTAGTGATTGCCATGGACAGGACAGGTGAGGGAAGGAGGGAGATGGGCAGGTGTTGGTCGTAGGGTCTAAACTTCCAGTTACTAGATGAAAAGTTCCAGGGATCTATTGTACAGCATGGTGACCTTAGTTAACAGTACAATATTGGATACTTGAAATCTGCAAAGAGAATAGATCTTAAAATGCTCATCACACACACACACACACACACCATAAACACACACGCGTGCCCTTGTGCACACCAGTCAACTCTGTGAGATGATACATACATTAACTAGACTTATTAGGGTCATCATGTTGTAATATATAATGTATCAATTCAACACATTGTACACCTCAAACGTATACAATGCTATATGCCAATTACATCTCAATAAATCCAGAAAAGACAAAGTGGTCAATTAAAGAGGAAAAAGGAATGATGATAGCATAGAATTATATATGCATGTGTATCCATAATATATGGTGTCCATTGTAACTATATAGCTTTATCCATTTGTCCATTTTGTTTGCAAGTAACTTCTTTACCAATCAAATGAAGGCAGCTTGCTAATTGAGCTGGCTTTGTTTCAGGGATCACAGGGGATTTGTGAGATATGAAAACCAGATCATCCTGGTAAACTGGATAAGACTTTGCTCCTGACACCCTCCCTGTGCAAGCCTGAAGCTTTGCTGAAAGAGGTCTGAGCTAGATTCCTTTTAATTCACATAAGCTTCTTTCCTCTGTTCCTCCCACCCACAAGTTCTGGCTCTCGTGAGCTCATTCTCCATCTTTACTCTTTACCGAAACTGGTAAGAGCCTAACTGTATGCCAAATGCATTTCTGCTGTTCTTCGCAGCAGAGAGATGAAGGAAGGACATTGGATGCTTTAAGATCTATGTATTTCTTATGTTTACAGTGGCACTTTTTTGCTTTATCAATCTCATACATATCTTTTTCCCACAAGATGGTGGAAAACAGAGACTAATGCTTAACCTTCCATGTGCTACACGATTTATGTACACAGTCTTTCTTGCGGACAATCATCTTATGACATAACTCTCCCTGTCTCTATCTTCAAATGACATGAGGCTCAGAGGAAGTAAGTACCTTGCCCACATTCTCGATCAGCTTGCAAAGGGCCAAGCAGTAGGATGAATCTAAGGCTTTCTGTCTATGGAACCTTCATTCTCAACCCCTATGGTATATATCACCCTCTCTTCAGGAAAGAAAAAAATGGAATAAATAGAAAAACATTATCCACTGAAAGCCTACTGTGTACCAAATGCTTTATGGTCTTGTTTAGTTCTAAAATCAAACCTAAGAAGCTGGTATTTACTCCATTCAATTGATGCGGCAGGAGGAATAATAATAAAAAGAGTTATCATCTATTTGGTGATTCTCAGGATCAGGCAGTGAGAAGCATTGTACATTATCTATGTGAAATAGGAAAAGAACAAAATGAAAACAATCAAGCCTATCACCCGGAGATACCTATTATTTCTGTTTTTAAAAAAATTTTTTAGCATTTATTTACTTCTGAGAGACAGAGCAAGAGGGGGGAGGGGCCCTCCCAGACGCCCTCTATTATTTCTACTTTATTGCACATTGTGTGTGTTTTTCCTCTGCACCTCATTTTATTTTTTTTTCAAAAATGGGATCTTCCGGGGCACCTGGCTCAGTCAGTTAAGCCTCTGACTTCAGCTCAGGTCATGATCTCACAGTTTGTGAGTTCAAGCCTTGCACTGGGCTCTGTGCCGACAGCTCAGAGTCTGGAGCCTGCTTCAGATTCTGTCTCCCTCTCTCTGCCTCACCCCTGCTTGCACTCTGATCCTGTGTGTGTGTGTGTGTGTGTGTGTCTCAAAACTAAATAAACATGTAAAATTTTTTAAAAATGGGATCTTCCTCTCTATGGTACATTATGGGCTTATTTTTTCACTCAGAAATACATCACAAACATCTTTCAATGTCCCTAAACAGTCTTTTATAGCAATGGTTTATAACGGTCGAACATTCCATCCTCTGGAAGTATAATTTATCTGCTAACTCCTGATTCCTGGACACTTGGCTTTTTCCCACTTTCACTATTACAACTCTCGCTGAAAGGCGCACCTTTGTAGAAGGACTTTTATGTTCTCCTGTGATTTTCCTAGGAAAATTCTTTGCAATCAATCTGCTTCTTTGAAGAGTTTGAAGATGCTTGAATACAGGCTGAGCCACATTCTCCTTCCATCATGGCTTGTCGTGTGGGCCATTTTCCCAAACAGTGGCCCCAAATGGGACATTTTAATTCATTAAAAACAAAGCACCAGAAATTGCTAGTCTTCTAGGTGAGATGTGGTAAGTCATTGCTACGCTGTCCTTATTTTATTGTTGATGAAGCTGGAAATTTCATCATGGGTCTGATTTGTCCATTTGAGATCTATAATTCTATAGCTAGACTGGCCTCCGAATATAGAAATAATAATGCATGTTCGGGTAAGTGTTAGGCCAAGCAAGGCTCATCAATTTAAGATGAGCAGTGGGGCACAGCAAATTGCAATCTCCACTTGTGAGATTACATCTATGCAAAGCCTGTGGGCATGTGGCTCTTACTTCCTGACCAAGCCATAGACCTGTCTGCTGCTGTGGCACTTCTCCCCTTCGTCAAGAGAAGCAGTGCCTATGGGGGGCCTGGGTGGCTCAGTCTGGTAAGTGTCTGGCTCTTGATTTCGGCTCAGGTCATGCTCTCACACTTCATGAGATTGAGCCCTGCATTGGGATCTGTGCTGATAGCTCAGAGCCTGCTTGGGGTTCTCTCTCTCCCTCTCTCTTTGTCCCTCCCCACTCTCTGTCTCTCAAAATAAATATATAAACATTTTTTTTAAAAGAGAGAAAAAAGCGGTGTCTCTGGAGAGACTCTTGTCAAATTAGCAGATGATACGGCCACACACCATCCACGCCTGAGCCATCGAGCCTAATTACTGCTTGGAACTTTCAGCCTGCAATTGCCAGAAGGCCACAGTGCTAACTCCTTGTGGTTGGCACCCAGGTCTGGCTCATCTTGGTGTCCCTGGGTATGCCCCAAAGATTAAGACCAGTCATGCCTGCTAAAGAACAAATGTCCTGTTGAGTACAACATGGAAGAAGGAAGGAATTGAACGGGCAGGGATTTAGCAATGGACGGACCAGCTAAAGGTGCTCAGGAAAAAGGGAGAGGAGACACCGGAAGGAAATCGGGATTCTCACACAATGGGAGGACAGAAGAGCTAGGTGGGTATGATGGGCTTGCTTGTGTCCCTCACAAAGTGGAGATGTTGAAGTCCCTGCCCCCCGGCATCTCAGAATGTCGTCCCAGTAAATGGAGAGAAGCCTTTAAAGAGGCGACTGAGTTACAACAAGGCTGTTGAGGTACAGCCCTGATCCAATATGCCTGGAGTCCTGATAAGAAGATAGGGCACGAGGGACGTCGACCCATGGGGAGATGACCACTTGATGCAGCAAGCAGCGAGGCCTCAGAAGAAATCAAACCCGCCAACACCTTCATCTTGAGATTCTGGCCTCCAAAACTGTGTGGAAAATTCAATCTCTAAATTCCCACTGCAAATTCCCAGGAGAGAAAAATCCAATTGGCCCAGCTCAGTGAGATTTAGACACTTGAGGGGACGCCTGGGTGGCTGTCCATTAAGTGTCCGACTCTGGACTTCAGCTCAGGTCATGATCTCATGGTTGGTGAGGTCAAGCCTCACATCGGGCTCTGTGCTGACAGTGAGGAGCCTGCTTGGGATTCTCTCTCTCCCCCTCTCTCTGCCCCTACCCCACTCACATGCTTGCTCACACTCTCTCTGTGTATCTCTCAAAACAAATAAATAAATGTGAAAAAAGAAAAAGATTTAGGGATTTGGTCCAAACCCTCTTAAAAGGAAGGTAGCCTACGGGGGCACCCAGATGGCTCAGTCGATTAAGCAACTGACTTCAGCTCAGGTCATGAATTTGCAGTTTATGAGTTTGAGCCTCGCATTGGGCTCTGTGCTGACAGCTCAGAGCCTGGAGCCTGCTTTGGATTCTGTGTCTCCCTCTCACTCTGTCCTCCCCAACTCACATTCTATCTCCCCCAAAATTAAAAAAAGTTTAAAAAAAATTTTTTAAATGAAGGCAGGCTAACGTCTGTCCTGCGGAATGCCCTCAAAGACATGTCTGTCTGTCTGTTTATAATGTGCTTATTTGTTATCTTCCCCAGCTAGAATTCAAATACCATAAGGATAGGGCTCTTTCTGTCTCTGCTCATGGCTATATCCACAGCATCTAGGATGGCTCTTGGCACAGCAAGAACTCCATAAATCCTTGCTGCATGAAAGAAGGGAATTGGACTCTGGCAAGACAAGCTGTAGAATGGATGCACTTTATCCTTTGATGGGGAGTGGGTGTAATATGCCTCCATTGCTTACAGAACAAAAACTCCCAGTCTGCATGACTCAAAATCCAACCCAGACCGAACCCGCCTACATGTCTGTGGGTAAAAAAGGATGTTGTAGAAGAGGCCACTCCGTGCTCTCCAAACCCATTTTCTTTTTGTCCTCAGCACAGAGTTTGACAACCTTCTCCAGCCTCCGCTGCAGTCAGGGGGGATCATGTGACCGAGGGTCGGCCATTGGAAAACAACCCACAACCTCTAGGTCTGCCCCCTAGGTCTGCCCCCTAAGAAAACCTGCCTCGTGAACCTCTCTCCTTCTATGAAACTGGAAGCAACGTATGCTAAGGCTCTGGGGATAGAGAAGATGAAGGAGCTGCTGATTTTGAAGGATCACCCAACCAAGTTGGATTGTTGCATTAGCGAGATCCAAACCATTATGACCCTGAACCACCAAGATGTGATGGGTCGTTATGGCAACCAGCATTAATCACCTTGAATAACACAAACATCTAGAGGAAAGGCCATCTGGGTCAGGCTATCGGGTCTCCTAGAGTGTTTGGAAGACTTTGAGAAGTTTCCGCCACGCTTTCAATAATCAGCTCATTCTCTCTACCGATGCCTATGATGACGAGGCATTCTGGAATTTTAAAGCTGGCAGCCCCATTTGAGCCTCGGAGAGGTAGGCTGGGCTCCTGGTGCCTGGTTTCCAACATGCAGAATGAATGTCTCCTGGTGTTGGAAGGGTCCACCAAAGGCTCGTAGCTAGTCAGAGACAACGGACATCTCCCAGCCCTACGTTCTCCCTGAGATGTGATGGTGAGCAGTGTGAAGCTGTGCTACATTCTGCCTGTGCAGAGAGCGTGGACATATGCCACTGTGCCCCCTGGGTCCTCCACCTCAGCACGACTGACATTTGGGGAAGGACTTTGCCATGGTGGTGGGGCGGGGCTCTGTGCATTGTAGGATGCCAATCAGCAATCCCGGTCTCTACCTGCTACGTGCCAGTAGCATCTCCTTCTTGGTTTTTACAACCGATGTCTGCACACGCTGTCAGGGGTCCTCCCCCCACCCCCTCCACCCCAGGGACAAAATCACTGCCCGCCCAGGCAAAAACCACCACCAAAAGAGATTTTTCCCTCCTCATAAAAGTTTTGCTTGTGTATAGTTGCCCAAAAGTGGAAATAGAGGCTAAGAAGCAGTCCTCCCTTCCTGGCAGAGAAGAGTGACATAGAATGTGACAGGAAATTGAAGCAAAACACATCACCTTCATGAGTTCTCTGCACATGTGGAGGTCATGTTCAGGGGTGGTGTCTGGGTCACCCTGCCTTGGCTCCTTCCTGCCCCATCTATGATGGAATGGAATTCCTAGGTAGAGCTTCCATCCCACAGGGACACAAAAGCTTCCTCTCTGTTAACTGAGGCTAATTACGGTCAATCCAGGGTCGGCTTAGTCTGTCTGGAGCCTGATCAGCCCCACATTCTCTGAAGTTACAAAGGCATGGCTAAGATCTACAGGCTCTGAGGCCATGGCCATTCAACCATCCCAGCAAGCATTGAGGTATCCCAGTGCCTGGGTGTTTCCTGCTTTGTCTCATCATCAGAGCTTCTCGGGACCTTGCCTGCTGTCTTCCTTAAGGGCCTCCATGCCATTCTTGGGGCCACATAGGAGGGGGATCTGGTGTCTGTTCGTGTTTATCATCTGAGACCCGTCAGCCGAGGCAGTCTCGTTAGCATTCTCTTGTCTTCCCTCACTGCCTCCTTCAGGAGACCTGGGGGGGTGGGGGGGGGGCTTGCCATTTGTACTGGCTTTCCCAGGGAAGGGATGGGAGGCACCAAGGGTGAAAAATTGAATGTGCTACTCACTGTCAGATACTGGCTCTTACTCACATGACCCTGAGATCAAGCACCTTCTCAAGAGTGAGATACCAACACAAATGGATCTGTGTCTCACATGTAAGAGCCGAAACAACACAAACTCTTAGAAGAAAACATAGCAGCAGGGGTTGGGGAGGGGTGGGCCACCTGGGTGCCTCAGTCTGTTAATCATCCAACTCTTGGTTTCCACTCAGGTCATGATCTCAGGGTTCACGGGACTGAGCCCTACATCAGACTCTGCAGTGACAGCATGGAGCCTGCTTGAGATGTTCTCTCTCCCCCCACTCCTCGGTCCCTGCCACACTGGTGCACATTCTGTCTCCAAATAAACAAATTAACATTAAAAAAATAGTGGGAAATCATGACCTTGGATGTGGCGATAGATTTTTAGATACAGCATCAAAAGCACGAGCAATAAGGAAAATAATAAGCAAAACAGACTTTATCAAAATGTAAAACATTTGTGCCCCAAAAGATGTTATCAAGGAAATGGAAAGATAAGCTACAAAATAAGAGAAAATATTTGCAAGTAAGATATCTGATAGGGGCTGAAGATCTAGACTATATGAAGAACTCCTAAAATGTAGGAGATAAACAGTTTACAAATGGGCAAAGAACTTAAACAGACATTCCTCCAAAGAAAATATATAAAAGGCTAGTAAGGGCTTTATAAGATACTCAATGTAATTAGTCATTAGGGAAATGCAAATCAAAACCACAATGAGATGCTACTTCGCATCCACTAGGTTGGCTACAATTAAAAGAAAGAAAAATAACACGTGTTGGTGAGGATGTGGAGAAAGTGGAACCCTTCCCCACTGCTGGTGGGGATATAAAATTGCCCAGCTGCTATGGAAAACAGCTTGGCAGTTCCTCAAAAAGCAAAATATAGAATTACCAGCTGACCCAACAATTCCGTCTCAACGATTGCCTCAAACATTGAGAAACAGAGACTCACGGATATATTTATGCCCCCGTGGTCACAACAGCATCATTCACAAGAGTCAAAAGGTGGTAACAACCTAAACATCCATCGACAAGTGCATGGATAGACGAAATGCGGTCTATCCACACAACAGAACATTCTTCAGCCATAAAAAGGAATGGAGTTCCAATACAAGCTACAACATGCGTGAACTTTGAGAATGTCGTGCTAGGACACAAAAAGACAGACCTCTGTATGATTCCGCTTACTCGAAATATCTAGAGTAGGCAAATTCATACAGATGCAGAGTAGGTAAGAGGTTACCAGGGGTGAGGTGAGGGGAGAAGCAGGAAGGACCGCCACACCTTTACAGAGTTTCTGTTTCAGGTGATGACCAAGTTGGGAAACGGACAATGACGCTTGCACATCGTGAATGTAATTGATGCCACCGATTCGTACAGTCAAAACTGGTTACTTTGATGTGATACGTATTTTATCACAATGAAAAAGGGTTTCTTAAAGAAGTGCCCAGCACATAAAATTATAGGAGGCGATGTTCTCAGAGCCTTGCAAGCAGATGTTGGATGGCGGACAATGAGCATCGATGCCTCGCTTGCCTGAAGGAGGCCCAGAGTCTCTCTTCCTTCTGTTCTCTAAGCTCCTCTCATCATGGAAAGCTCTGGAACCTCTTTCTACTGCCTTCACACTCTCCAGCCCAGAGACTCTCACCTCTGAGGGGAGGCATGCCAGCTCTTCCACAAAGCACTCCCCCTCCCCACCTTCCTTCCAGTCTTCTGTTTTTTGAAGAAATATTTTACCCATAGCATTTCAGGGCTTCGAAGTTTTTTCAACATTCTTTTTATTCTGATTATATATATATATACATATATAACATAAAATTTGCTCTTTTAAGCATTTTTAAGTGTGCAATTCAGAGGGCTTAGGTTTTTTGAAACCCAGAAGCCCAGATTCCTATAGAGCAAAAGCTCTGGGTTCACAACTGTTTTTGCAGACTCCGTAAAATGGCCCAGGAACCCGGAATGCTGCTGGTTGGGTGGGGGAGGGGCAGGCAAGGAGGCGGGGCTGCAGAGGCATCACCACCTGCATGTGCTCATACCCAGTAGGACATGAAGGCTGCCCCAAGTCAGGCCAAGTTTGAAAAGACCTTGTAAAATTCCCACATGCATTCAGCTATCAGAGGGAAAGGCGTAGTAAGGATGCAGGAGAATCAGAGGCCATTACATCGAGAGATTTCTGCATCACTTACAATTCGCTCCCTGAACTATAAGCTTCCCAAGAGCAAGCTCGAATCTTGTCTCGTTCCTCACCACCTCTCTCATGCTTTTCAGAAGCCTGAAACATAGTAAGGGCTCCATAAACCATTGTTGGCTGAATGGGGACAAACAGAGGCTTTCGTTGAGCCCCAGATTATCCTTGTTTCCTACAAAGAGAGGGTTTTATTAGCTCCATTATATCGAGGCAGTCATTGAAACTCAGAGAGGTGAAGCCACGTATCTAGGAGACGGGAAGCAGGGCTTGAACCTATATTTTCTAGCCACAAGTGCCTGGGGACTGTTGATTCAATTGTCAAGCAAAATACTCCACTATAGGGGTGCTACTGAATCAACCAACTTTCCATACAACTCATCTGAATCAATACCCTGAGTAATTCACTGTGAATAATGACTATAATAACAATGCTAACATTGAGCGCTTGCAGTGTATAAAACTATAGATATAATTTTATTATAATAATAATATAATGTATATTATATGTTGTTTATATAATATATACCATATAATATGTAATATATATAAGTACTATATACCATAGAATATGTAACATGATATGTACTGTATACCGTATAATATGTAATATATGATATATGATATGTAGTATATACCATGTAATGTGTAATATGTAATATACAATATGTATCATTTCAGTTAATGGTAAGAATAACCTTGCAAGAGGCATAATTGGTTCCAGGTTAAGGAAGAGAAAAGTGGGCGGCCCAAGGGCTATAAAGATTTGTCCAGAGGCTCTCAGCTCCCAAGTAGCACTACTGAGATTCAAACCCATCGTTCTGTAGGACGCCAAGGTTCATGACATTCCCAGCCATCCCTTCAGATGGGCCTCCAGACTGTGTATATATCTGACACCGTCTCAAGGCAGCCACCGAATCCATGGGAATCTTGGGCAACTGACAGAGCAGCGGGTGTCTTCAGTGCCCAGTGTCCACGACACGTAGGCTCAGTCAACCTGCCAAACAGTGTCTGGGGGAAAGGAAGAGGGTCGTCCATAATGCTGACATTCCGTCATCTGCTTCTGGGGTCTCCGGGATGCCAAACAGCCAGAGCCGGAGTGCGCCGCGATCTTGTCATCCAGATGTTTGAGGTCGCGCTGCCCCGCCTTCTGTGTGTCAGCGCTCCTGGCTGAGAGGCAGCAGCCCTGATATCAGCTCTGCGACTACGAGCAACAGTACCGCCCTTCGTGTGTGCGCATCACGTGTGCTACGCTCGGTGTGGAGACTTTTATGCGCATTCTCTTCTTCTGTCCAGTGAGGTTCTACCAGCAGCCGCGACTTGCAGAGGCGATCAAGGCTCAGCAGTGGGGAAGGAACACATCCAGGGGCACTCGGGTAGTATGTGGCTGTAGCAGGCTGAATGGCAGCCCCAAAAATACATGTCCACCCAGAACCTGTAAATGCAAACTTATTTAAAAACAGGATCTTTGCAGATGTGATTAAAGATTTCAAGATGGGGGGGGGTGGCGCCTGGGTTGCTCAGTCAGTTGAGTGTACAACTTCAGCTCAGGTTATGATCTCACGGTTCATGGGTTTGAGCCCCGCGTCGGGCTCTGTGCTGACAGCTCGGAGCCTGGAGCCTGCTTCAGATTCCGTGTCTCCCTCTCTCTCTGCCCCTCCCCTGCTCACACCCTCTGTCTCTCAGAAATAAATAAAAAACATTTAAAAAATGTTTTAAAAAGATTTCAAGATGGGATTATCCTTGACTTGGGAAGGTCCTGAATTAAATCCGTATAAGGGGGAGGGAGATTTGAGGCACAGACACACAGAGGGGAACACCACGGGAAGGTGGAGGCAGAAATGGGGAGTGAAGTGTTTGTAGGCCAAGGAATGTAAGGATCGCCGACAACCGTCAGAAGCTGGGAAGGGGCATGGAATACTTGATCCTTGATGTCTGCACCCTTGAACTGTAGGAGAATCTCTGTTGTAACTGACGGCCAAGTTTCTGGTAATTTGTTATGGAAAGTTCTAGAAAAGGATTTGAACCTGAGTGTCAGCCCGGACTCTATCAGTAATCCATGAGTCACACCGTTAGACCCAGCTCTGTACTTTCCAGTGCATTAGGGCAATGTATTCATCCTCCAAAATTCAATGACCCAGAGTATTTTGTTTTTTAGGAGAAGTGCACCTGTACACACACACACACACACACACACACACGTGTGCGCAAGCACGGGCACCATACACTTCAAAGAAATGGAATGACCAAGAAGCCTTCTTAGCACTTGCCTGACATGACTACTAGCTCTCAAGGAAAGAACAAAAGGAAAAAAGACAAGTTGTTACTGCAACTCTGGTCACGCAGGCTGGGGAGGGAGGGAGAGGGCAGGAATAAACTTCAGACATGAAATGTGAAACCAGAGAATTGGACCTCTTTGGCATTTGTGATGATATTTTATTAACATGGAGCCTTTTATCTCTGGATTCCAGACAACTTTTAAAAGGGAGTGAGTTCTTCTCTGTTCCTCGTGTGATGAAGCCATGGGGGACTGGAGGGATGGGAAGGGGAACTGAGGTTAAGACATTTGCCCTTGTCTTCCGGAGTCTGTTGACAAACCAGAAACAGTCCAGACATTTGGGCATCAACATTAAGACCTTCCCAAAGCTCCTCCTACCCCCAACTGATTGCTCCTTGATGAAATTGCCTCCCATTTCTAGACAGCCCAGAGAACTCCTACACATTCTTCAAGACCCGTTTCCTATGAGGTGCCTTCCTTGACCTTCCCAACTCCATGCCCTCCCACAACGCAATGTCAACTTTCTTATACACCCACTAGAGTTTGTATGTACCTCAAACACACATTTATGATGCTTTATACTATTTGGCTTTTTATGGGTCAGTCTCTCCCTTAGAGAAATGATTCTTAACCCAAGAGCTTATAGAAAGGGGGGGGGGAATTGTCAATCTTTTGAAACTCTGCAAAATTGTATGTGAATGTGCAGCTTAAGGGATAGATACTGCGTAGCTTTCCTGAGTTGCCAAAGAACCTCAAGACTTAAACCCATTCAGAATCCACTGCACTAAAAATTAAGTTCTCGGAGATTCTGTATCACAGTTACCTGGTCCAATGCAGTCACATGAAAAATGTCCATCGCTGCACCATTACATAAAACTGTGATGGAGATGTGGTCCAGGGAATCCGAGTTGCTCTGATTTTGTGTTTGAGTCAAGGCAGCTATGAGTGAAGAACTTTAGAAGCCCCACATGTGACTCACAGCCACTTCTCCTCCCCAAATAGCCCACGCTGTGGAGGACTCCAAGACTTGAAATAGCTTGTACCCTTTACTCTCAGAAACCTCCTTTTTACCTGTCTCCATGATGCAACCCCTAAGAATATATCCTACGCTATGTGGGCATGAATGTACAAATATGCACAGATCAGAGGTAATTGCAAAAAAAAAAAAAAGAAAAAAAGAAAAAAAGGACTCAATCTGAATATCTATCAATAGGGTCCATTATCGTTTAGAACAAAGGTCAGCAAACTATTTGTCAAGGGCTGGGGAGTCAATATTTTAGGCTTTGGCGGACATATAGCTTTTCTGTTGCAACCGCAATTACTGGGTTCTATGGTTGTATTGTGAAAGCAGCCCCAGACAATGCGCAAATGAATGGGTGTGATGGTGTGTCAATAAAACTTTATTTACAAAAACAGGCAGGGAACTGGATTCAACCAGTAACCCATAACGTGCTGGCCCCCGCCCTAGAATCCCATACGGCTGTTAAAAGAGGACGAGGCAAAACAGCCACAACTGTTTTTTTCACTTCCGGTTCACGATGACCAGCACCTACACAATGCGTCCTCTGGGATCGATTCTGCTTTAAGCACTTTACCTGTGTTATTTTACTTACTCCCCACAAGCAACCATTTACCCATGGTGCCTACTGTTTTGAATGGGGAGAGTGACCGGTTCTGTCAACGTGGACAGCTGGTTTGGTCCCTCTCAGCCTCAGTTTCCAAGCTGGGGAAGCAGGCGCAAGCATTAACACGGGCTAAGTCACTGTTACATAATGGGAACACAATTAAAATGAATGCTCATCTCATAGATTCTTTTCAGGGAGCTGCTGCTCAACTTCAAGATGGTATAAAGAAAGAGAGGCTTAACTAGTATCCGTTCTGAACATTTCCTCGGAGGGTGCAGACATCTACTCAGACACAATTAACTTGAGTATTTTTTTTCGCACGTGGTGTGGTGGGATGGCGATGTCTATTATCTTATGTGTGATGAATGAAAGCTGTTAATATAAACAGTGAGAGAACAACACTGTGATCTTCCCAGCGGCTGCTAATTAAGGAGGTGGTGCTCATTTTCAGGATGAAAAGGGAACTGTTCTGTCTTAGCTGTCTGTAATCATTTATCAAGAAGTGAAATTTTAAGGACATGACCCAGAAAGAACATGATAACAACAACAAAAAAAGCTTTTTCTTTATAATAATGGTAATAATGATCACCACAGTCCTAGAGTGTACTAGATGCTTCTCTGTGCCAGGTACGAGTTAAGTGCTTTGCAGGCACGTCCTTACTGAAGCCTTGCAATAGTCCTTCTGGCAAATCTCTATGTTGCATTCGACTTTCAGCAGACGTAACCTGTCTTGTAGCCCGTGAGTGCTGGGCTCTGAAAATGACACTAACCATGACCCAGGGAAAGAAGCAAGTTTGAGGGTTTGCAGAAGGAAACATCTTGTGGGATTGTCCATAATCTTGTCGATTCTGTAATGGAAGGGTGATAGGAATAAGTATGAAGAGGTAACTTACAGGGCCGCCTGGGTGGCTCAGTCGTTAAGCGTCTGACTCCTGATTTCAGCTCATGTCATGATCTCAGGGTCCTAAGATCAACGCCCACATTGGGCTCCATGCTGGGTGTGGAGCCTGCTTGGTTGGGGTTCTCTCTCTCTCTTTACCACTAGAGCTCTCTCTAATGAGAGCTCTATATATTTTTTATACATATACATAAAAAATAAAATAAATAACACATATGCACACAGACACACATGTATGGATACACACATACAAACACACACACACACACACCACGGTCTGGTCAAGATAGCTTTGTATCTCACAAGGTATTAAGTACACGAGCCTGTAGTAGTGTCAAGTATATCACTAGCACAAGAAAATCACAGCACTGACAACAATACCCGGCTCCATGTTAGGTGTTGGGGTGCACACAGATAAAGCAGCACACAAGCTGCCGCCCAGGTCTGGTTTCCGAAACCAGGATGCCCGCCGTCATTTCTCCATCTCCCGCCTCCCCCATTTGCTAGTGCTTACAGCGCTCGGCGGGTCGGAGTTCAAGGGCGAGCTTGGGGATTACATGGGAAGTAAGAGTCACGGGCCTGCATGATTGATGAGGTGGGGCGAGCACAGAACGAGATGAGCTTGAACAGGATTCCGAGATTTTTCTCGTTTGATTGAGTGGATGGCTGATCACGGCGCAGATGAGCTGGAAGACAGGTTTGGGGGAAGGTGATAAGCTCCATTTTGGACGTGCCGAGCTCGAGGTGACTGGGGGGCATCTAGGGGCAGATGTGAGGAGACACACGTAGGTGTTTATGGGTCTGAGGCTTAGGGAAGAGGCATGTTAAGAGCCGAGGAGTCAAAGAAGGGTGAGCCGTGGGACATACTCATGCTGGAGGTGGGCAGAGGAAGAGAAGCGAGTGGAAAAGCCCAAGAAGGAAGAGAAAGAAGAGCTTCGACTGTTTCACAGAATGATGGCAAGATTAGGAAAGGGCAAGAAGGGCCTGAATGGGGCACCCCGATGGGATGTGGTACATAGAAGACCTCAGGAGCCTTGGACACCAGTTAGTGTCCAAACTCACTTCCCTAGAGTAAAGACTCCATCTTCTTTTAGTATATGTGCTGCCCAAGTGAGCACACTCCATCTTCTTTTAAAGACAGTTCGGTGTTCTGCAAAAAGTGAGGATTTTGATTTGGGCATACCTGGATTTAAATTTTTTTTTTTAGCGTTTACTTATTTTTGAGAAACAGAGACAGAGTACAAGTGGGGTAGGAACAGAGAGATTGGGAGACACAGAATCTGAAGCAGGCTCCAGGCTCTGAGCTGTCAGCACAGAGCCCGATGTGGGGCTCCAACTCATGGACCGCAAGATCAGGACCTGAGCCGAAGTCGGACGTTCAACCGACTGAGCCACCCAGGCGCTCTGAGGCACATCCGGATTTAAATCTGATCTCTACAACCTCCTGGCTGTGTGACTTTAGGTAAGCCTCTTAACCTCTCTGAGCTTCAGGATTAAGATCCATCGAATGGGACTCATGATCTTTCGTTCAAAAGCTGGCATGTGATACATGCTCAGTACACACTTTTATCTCCCCACCTTATTCTGTATATTTGGGCATGTGTGTGTGCACGGCAGGGGAGGAGGTGATTGTGTGTCTGTGGTAACAAGCAACACAAAGCGAAAGACAGAGGGATTTTGTTGGCTCAGGTAACTGAAAATTCCAAGAGAAGACCTGGCTCCAGGGGGCACCTGAGTGGCCAAGTCAGTTAAGCACCGACTTCGGCTCAGGTCATGATCTCACCGTCCATGGGCTCACCTCCCTCTAGGGCTCTCAGCGCAGAGCCTGGAGCCTGCTTCAGAGTCTGTGTCTCCCTCTCTCTGCCCCTCCTCTACTCATGCTCTGTCTCTGTCTCTCTGTCAAAAATAAATTAATAAACATTAAAAAAAATAAGAAACTGGCTTCAGAGAGAGTCTCAGAGATTCAGGTGAGGTCAGGCCTTTGGCTCGTCCTTTCTCAATCCCAGCTCAGCTTCCCCTCGGGAGGCTCCATCCTGACAGGGACGTCAGCAGCCTGGTGACTGCATCCCCCCAAAACAGCATCTCTGCCCGAAGTTCAGGAAAGAAGCCTCAGCCTCCGGTTTCCATTGGTCTCAACGGTCCAGCCTGAGTCACGTTTTCCTCCACAACCAATCGCTGGCCAGCAGTGCTCTCATTGGCTGGGCCTGAGTGGGTCACGTGACACCCCCGGAAGTCAGCCTCCCCAGGACCAAGAGTGGGCAGGTGCTGCCCGCAAACATTAAGGACTGGAAGTTGGGCGTGTGCAATACAGCACTGCACAATTCAAAGGGCCATCCGGTATCTCTGTGCCGGAATTTTTCCTAGCTCCTGACTTCATACACGTGTTTGGGTATCTCCACACCGTTCATTTTCTTTTTATTATTATTTTGAGAGCGGGTGGGATGAGTGTGTGGGGCAGGGACAGAGAGAGAGGAAGAAAGAGAAATCCTAAGCAGGTTCCCTGCTGTCAGTGCAGAGCCCACCGCGGGGTGCAAACCCACAAACCATGAGATGATGACCTGAGCTGAAATCAAGAGTCCCACCCCTAACCTGCTGAGCCACCCAGGCGCCCCTGCATCGCATTCATTCTTAACCTCATGTATGAATTCAGGAAAGATGCCCTAAGTAAGCATCTGCTCCTGCTAGAGCATCAGGCTTGGATCCGGAGCTCCGGGCTCCCTCCCTGGGAACCGAAGGAGACCTTCAGTCTCTGCTGACTCAACGAGTCACCAGGGACCTCTGACACCCCCTGGCCTTTCCCGGAACCTTAAGAAGGAAGGAGGAGAGAGCTTTATAGGGCAGGTTTATAATTAGAAGGGAGTGCAATGCCGCCTGTGTGTTTCTTGAACGTCAGCCATTCGGGAGGAATGGGCGATAAGGTGGTCAAGAGACAGGAAGCATTTCTTTAAGATTCCTATCGCGCTGGGAAGCTGGAGGGGGAGTTTAGTTCAAGGGAAGAACAGGATGTTGCCAGGATCCGGGGCAGGGCCAACGGTATAGGGGCATGGAGGGAGGTGGGAGTGGAGAAGAAGAGCTAGTCAGCCAGGGTTTAAGGCGAGAAGGTTTGGAAAGGTCCCAGGCAGGAAGTGAGCCCCGGGAAGAGGCCCCCTGGGAGTTCAGATCTCTTCAGTAATAGAAGGGAGACAGATCTGCTGCTGGAAGACCTTGGATCTTCTCAGCAAGTCTGGGTGGTCCACTAAGGGGGGAAACCTCGTTTAACTCTTGTGTGAACTCTTGATTCTCTGTTCCTCTGGAGTCTGTCTGCTGTCTCCCAGGGTGGAAGCCACCACCTTCCAGCTCCACCTTACTCTTGAAGGCTGCGGGAGTCCAAGGCTGACCTAGCCCCAGTGATCAATCCTCATCCCACACTCATGGGGTGGGGGCCTGGTGCTCAGTACCAATATGTCGTTTGTCACAAAGTTCATCCAGTCTTAAAAAATACCCTTGGGGCACCTGGGTGGCTCAGTTAGTTGAGTGTCCAACTTCGGCTCAGGTCATGATCTCAGGGTTCATGAGTTGAAGCCCCGCATCGGGCTCTGTGCTGACAGCTCAGAGTCTGAAGCCTGCTTCAGTTTCTGTGTCTCCCTCTCTCTCTCTGCTCCTCCCCTGCTTGCGCTCTCTCTCTCTCTCTGTCTAGTATAAATAAAAATATTAAACAATTTTTAAAATTACCCTTCTCAAAATGCAAATCTAGTGAAGGAAATCCACAAAGAGACCATTCACAAAATAAAGAAATAAAATGACCAACAAACACCAAAGCAGAAATACATTCATCGTTCAATAATCACCCACAACATTGTTGTGCCCGGGCAGATACTGCCAGGAGCCTTGGACATCCACTAACTGAGTTTGATCCTTTCAGCAACAATAAGGGGTGTTGTCTGTATGTCACAGTACAGTCTGAGAAGCCAAGGCTAAGGGGTTAAGTTCCCTGTCCAAGATCCCAGCTGCTAAGTGACAGGCAGTAAAGGGGGAAAGGATTGTACTAAATACCTAAATGATAAGAGCCTGATTTTGCAGCTGACCAAACTGACCTTGGGGAAAAAGACTTCACCTCTCTAAACCTCAGTTTGCCCACTCTAGAAAATGGAGGTAAAGTAGGACCCACACCACAGAATTGTAGAAAGTTCTTGGCAAGATGATATATGATTAGTATAGTGCATGGTATTTATTGAAAGCGCATTGATTCAGAGGTCCAGGTCTCCCTGTCTACATCAGTCAGGAGTGATAAAGTGTCCCTCCGTGACAATGGAGACCAGAGATCCCAAGGCACAGGGCTGAGATGTATCCCCACCCCCTCTTCTTCTAGCTTCTTCTACAGGCACAGCTAATGAGACCTGGAGGGGACCTCTCACTCGCCCACATGTGAGCCTCTGGGGAAACATCTGGACCACAGAGGCTGATCAATGATGGAGTATTTGCTCAGCTCCACGCCCACAGTCCAGCCAGAAAGACACCGTTGGGTTCAAGGCTAAAGGCTTCCAGGAAAGGTGGCTGGGGCTCAAGGTCATCAGTCATCAGTAATTGCCCACCTTGTCTCTGGGGACAGTCTGGAGCCCTCTCGTGGGAAATTCTCCCTTCCCATTCCCAGGGAGAGGATCTACTTCCTTTTGGTCTTTTAAGTAGCAGCCATGATATTATAGTATTATAGTATTATAATATTATATTATTATAGTATATATTATATATAATATATATATAGTATATAGTATTATAATTATTAATAATAAGTATTATTATTATTCCTGTTATTGTATTTGCCACCATTGATTGAGCGCTCCCTATGTCCAGGGTCCTAAGCTGAATGCATTGCATGCATTTCCTCGTTTAGTCCTTACTATAACTCTCTGCTAGAGAGTATTTTTATCCTTATTTTACAGCCTGCTCAGCATGGGAACTTACTTTCATGAGGTCACAAAGCTGAAGTCGGACACCTAACAGACTGAGCCACCAGGCACCCGGGTAGAAGACCCGGGATTTGAACCCAAGCAGTGTGGCCACAGCGTCTATGCCTTAACAGGGGATCTGTTGGCCAGAGCTAGAGGCCAAGCCAGCGCAGCCTCCCATCCTCTGTTCTTCCTTGCAGGGACCCACATGGCACTTAGCGGTCACATAATAAGACCTATTGATGTGAGGAGGCAGACAGGACCACACAGGTAAAAAATGTGGGGGAGTTGCAAATCTCCAGGGGTCTCACAAAGAAACTGGATGGGGACCATTTCAACCAGAGGGAACAGCATGTGCAAAAGCCCTGGTGTAGGAACGTACTCGTTCTCTTTGATTTCTAGGTCTCCTCTGATGAAATGCTTATCTACTCACCCAACCTTTGGAACACAGTTAATGGTCACTTCCTCCAGGAAGCCTTCCCTGAACCAGGCTAGGCTAGGTCCCTTGTCCTTGCTCTAATTGCCCCCATTCTCCTTCACAAAACATTGCACACTTATGTTTACTTAACAGCCTGGGATACTTTCTTACTGTTATTCTCCTGCATGAGATCATAAACACTGACTAGGTGGGGGGAATGTTTGCCTTGTATTCTCAATGCCTAGGACACCGGCACATAGCAGGTTCTAGTGTGGTGAGGCCACAGTTAGAAGACTAGATTTACGAGTTCTGGACACTGTTGCTTATTAGGAGGAAGGCGTGCACGTCACTTCGTAGGGAGGGAAGGCATCATCGCTGGAGGCCTTATGCTCACGGACAAGAAGACATACGCAAGCATGTCCACTATAGCATTTTTATTGAAATCGACTTAGATGCCCACCAACAGGGGACTGGACGCAGGCAAGTCCGTGCATGCACCTGCTTCAAGATCACAATCAGGGCCGCCTTGGTGGCTCAGTCTGTTAGGCGTCTGACTTCAGCTCAGGTCATGATCTTGTGGTTCATGAGTTCAAGCCCCGCATCGGGCTCTGTGCTGACAGCTCAGAGCCTGGAGCCTGCCTTGGGTTCTGTGTCTCCCTCTCTCTCTCTGCCCTTCCCCTGCTTGCAGGCTGTCTCTCTCTCTCAAAAATGAATAAATGTAAAAATATTTTTGAAAAAGATCGCAATCAAAGTAGATGTCAACAGGGAGATTTCTCAAAACCATGGCATAGAGAGAAAATTCTGATCATGAAGTGATCCGTATCCCACTTGAGAAATTTAAAAACCCAAGAGGCCCTCCAGGTTTTCAAGAATTCAGGTATAGTATGTAAAAATAATATCAAGACGAAGATATATATTCTGAATTCACAACAGGATGTGTGGGTGGGTGGAGTTAGGGAGAGACTGAGCAGCCAGACATAGTGTATTCTTTTTCAAGACTATATAATGTTCCATCAAAGGAATCTACAGTTGATCCTTGAACACCACGGCCATGCAGAGTGCAGGTCCCCTTCTATGAGATTTTGTTCACGAAGCACACTAAAGTTCCTTCTGACTTGCTTAACAGTGTTTTCTTTCCTGCGGCTCACTTTATTGAGAGAATGTGGTATACACTACATAGAACATCTATAATATGTGTTAATCACCTATGAATGTGATCAGTACGGCTTCCAGCCCACAGTAGGCTGTTAGTGGTTAAAGTTATATACAGATTTTCAACTGCACCAGGAGTCAGTCCCTGCTCATCCCCACATTGTTCAAGGGTTACTTGTATTGCCTTTTATGCATTTGCCGCCCTATTTGGAGATAAAGACGTTGGTTCAGATGTTTCGCTATTACAGTGTAGCTGTGGATAGTCCCATACTTCTTCATGCATTTCTATGTATTAGGAAGAGCACATTTCTATTTCGAGTCTGTCAATTTGTCCAAATGAATACGAGGTAAACGTAAGCTGTCAGGGAATAGCTTAAGCCACTTTGTGGGATGTCCGTGAGTGTCCATGCACTGGCTGGACAGCCTCTTGGCACAGGCTGTGATGGAGGGGATGCTGGCCCCAAATAGTCGTTACAGTCCCTTCCAAGTGCGCGAGCCTGGGATCTCTCATCTCCCTGCAGTGGGACATCCACTTAATACAACTCTCGCCAAAGCCCCAGCTGCAGTGAGGCTGGGGGGTTGGGAGTGGGGGAGTCATCTTTTCTACAGGTTTGGAGGAGCTGACATGGCCACTTTTGCAAAATCACATGTTTCTTGTTCCTATTGTTGTGAAATATTTTATTCTAGGTGAAGACATTTTAACAAAATCCCTGGTGTTTGGTCAGG
The DNA here is from genome assembly GCF_008692635.1 of Crocuta crocuta. Taxonomy (NCBI): domain Eukaryota; kingdom Metazoa; phylum Chordata; class Mammalia; order Carnivora; family Hyaenidae; genus Crocuta; species Crocuta crocuta. The sequence continues at coordinate 1,315,442 of NW_027532877.1, read as the reverse complement.
GTTTAGAATGCGTAAGCCTGGGTCCAAAGCCTGGGCCAGTACCACGCAGCTGTATGATACTGAGCACGGTCTTTAAGTCCCCCTTGCCTCCACAATTCCTCATCTGTAAAATGGGCAAATGCAAACGCCGACCTGAACAATCATACTTTTTTGATGATCCCACTGGCTGATGGACACAACTCGCTCTAATGGGGGTGGGAAGAGGCGGGTCACCGGGCAAGCTGGCAGCCCCAGATATGTGGAGGTTGGAAGCCGTGTTTGCCCTTGGACAGGAAGGAAGTTCAAGGTTTAGCCAATCCATCACACCCATTGCTGTGGCCAGCACAACCTTTTGTTGAGCGTTTTATCTTTTTCAAAGCATATCCATTATCTCATCTGTTCATCAAAGGCCCCTGCAAGGAAGTCGAGCCGAGGATGGGCCCACGGAGAGATGACTCAGGGATCTGAAAGTCAAGGCCAGAAGCCTCTGTCAGGCAGCCCACTGGGCTGAGTTTCTCCACTGATCTTGGCCCAGGAGGAGGGTTAGGCTGTCCAGGCCGGGCCTGAAATACCCACGGAGAGGCTTCCTTTCCCCTGACAGTGGACCGTACTCTTCAGCCCAGACAGATGGGCTGCAGATGTGAGCTCGGGATGCAAGAGAGGCTGGGGGAGTAGGCAAAGCTCATCCCCTTGCATGAGATGTCAGGCCTGAAGCCTGGTCCCAGGAGGCTGGAGAGGCGTGATGCAGGGGTCCCGGGGGTTCAAGTTCACCGAGCCTTGGAAACAGGGAGGTTGTGCTGAAGATATTGTCCCGCTTCCGTGATGCTGGTAGCCAGCTGTCAGAGCACACCGCAGGCAATGGCTTTCACGTCTTGCAGCCTCCACGTCAGCGTGGACAGAAGCCACAGCCCTGTGTCACCCCTGCAGCCCGGCCAGCCCTGGAGCGTCCGCTAGGTCGCACAACAGCTTCCTCTTCCAATGGGTTAGGTCCCCATTGCCCCTTCTGCTTCAGCCTGTTCGAAAATTCTGTATCCCTTCCTTCATGTCACCTCTGAGAGCAGACAATGTTGATTAAAAAAAAATTTTTTTTTTAAGTTTATTTCTTTCTTTTCAGAGAGAGAGAATGCATGGGTGGGGCAGAGAGAGAGGGAGAGAGAGAGAGAATCCCAAGCAGGCCCTGCACTGTCAGCACAGAGTCGGATGCGGGGCTCGAACTCACGAACCGTGAGATCATGACCTGAGCTGAAATCAAGAGCCAGATGCTTAACAGGCTGAGTGCCCCCATGTTGACTTTTATCCTAGAGGACCAGTTGCCACCATCAGCCCACTCAGAGTGGGACCTTTGGGAGCCCTGCCTGGGCAGGGATAGTCCCCTGATTCCCAGACCAATCTCAGGGGTTTTGCTTCCACGGAGTGTTAGGGCTCAGCCAGGCCTGAGTTCCGCCCATGCCGTGTGACCTTGGGAAAGTCCTATCACTTCTCTGACCTTAGGTTTCTTGTTGGTAGAAAGTAGGGGTGTTTCGGGGCTGATGCGAAGGTTCGAGAAAACACACGTAAATGCCTAATACAGAGCCTGGTACATATTCCGCGCCTCCTAAGGGGCGGTTATTGCCCTGGGGAGTAGTGTTGCTGTGCCCCTGTGCTAAGGAGCTGCCTGCCTTTCGTGCTCAGCCTCTCTGCTGTCTCCACCATCACACAGACCTTCCTTCTCATCCCAGCATCCCCTTTGTGGCTGAGTGGCCTTGAACAAGTTACTTAGCGTCTCTGGGCCTGCCTCCGTTCAGCCAGTGTATGTGACTTCCCCAGAGCCACAGAGTAAGGAATTTCAGTCCAAACCTGTGTACATGTCAGAGCCTTTGTGGCTCAATCATTGTGCCGCTATATTTGAACCGTGTTTACATTTTCCTTCAGTAAAGCCACTCCGTTTCTTAAGACTTCTCTGAAAATGATCTCTTTCTCCAACATCTAAAGTTCTGTCTGAAAGTCCAGCCCACTGGGCTGCCAGTTTACTCCGCCGGGAAAAAAAAGGAAAAAATAACTAACAGAAACCGTGTGAGCGAGGTCTTTGGACTGTTTCGGGGGGAATGTTCACGAAGGGAGGGCTGGCGGGGGGCAACGGAGCTTTGCCCAACTCGAGGAAGGGCCTTGATGGAATGTGCACATCAAAGAGAGACGTGGCTTCAAAGGGCGGTCTGCCCTCCCAGCCAGCAGTCGGGCTAACTGGGTCACTTGGGGACAAAACCAGAGGACAGCATGTGAGGAGCTGGGGGTCGTGGCAGGAACCTCACAGTGGCCAGTGTGAATCTCTGGACCCTGGTCCAGCCCACTGTGCTTCTCCCAACCCACCACTCGCCAGTTCAGGGGGCCTCACTCTGGAGCCCCAGACTCCCACAGGCTCCGTGGATAGGACTCAGAGCGTCCGTGACCTTGACCAGGAAGAAGATGGATCACATCTTTGTTATCACTCACTTCAAACTGAAATATAGCATTTCTTTCCATTACGAATGCAAGCAACAGACACGTGGCAGGATGGCCCGTCCGGCCCCACGACCTTGTCACCAATACAAGTCACAGATCCTGGCTAGCCACCTCGCTGGTGTCACAGAGAATCTCACATTCCTTAGTCACAGGACACCATGGTTGTTAGGACTTGTCATTTCAAGAATTGATCGTTTTAAGAATTGATTTAGGAAAAAAACAAATTTTAAGGGGGGCCTCCTGGGTGGCTCAGTCGGTTAAGCGTCCTACCTTGGCTCAGGTCATGATCTCTTGGCTCCGAGTTCGAGCCCCGCGTCGGGCTCTGTGCTGACAGCTCAGAGCCTGGAGCCCGCTTCAGATTCTCTCTCTCTCTCTCTCTCTTTCTCTCTCTGCCCTCCCCCACTCAAAAATAAGCATTAAAATTTGTGCAATAAGGGACACCTGGGTGGCTCAGTCAGTTAAGTGTCTGACTTCGGCTCAGGTCATGATCTCATGGTTCGTGGGTTTGAGCCCCGTGTCGGGCTCTGTGCTGACAGCTTGGGGCTTAGAGCCTTCTTCAGATTCTGTGTCCCCCTCTCACTCTGTCCCTTTCCCACTCACATTCTATCTCTCAAAATAAGTAAACATGTAGAAAATTTTTTAAAAAAGAATTGGTTTAGAAGCACAAATATCACTGCACCAATTTCTTACTTGATAAACTGTATTTCAACCTAGGGGGTTTCCTTACAAATTCTGTGTATTCTTATTTTTGTATTTTTTGTGGGACAGCAGAAGTAGGGAAGGGGCAGAGGGAGGGGGACAGAGGATCGGAAGCAGGCTCTGCACCAACAGGCACAGCCCTACTCGGGGCTCAAACTCACGAACTGGGAGATCATGACCTGAGACACTCAACCGACTTGGCCAGGTGCCCCTAATCCTATATATATATATTTTTAATGAATTTTGAAGCACTACTGTGAGGAGGAGTCCCCAGGCCTCAGCATACGGTGTACACACGCACACACAGTGGCCACTCAGCTCTCTTGGCCTCAGTGTTCCTGTCAATGCAATGGTTATGAAGAATGCCTGCCTTCAGGTGGATTTGGGAGATCACTGATCTCCATGTGTGTGAGAGCACCAGGCATAGAGGAGATGGCTGGTCAATGCTCACCTCCCTCTCTCTTATGTTTGCACACATCCAGCACAGAGCCAAGAGCCGCC
>NW_027532877.1:1273334-1311751 GCF_008692635.1 Crocuta crocuta | reverse complement strand
GCCAGCAAGACTGAGGTTGACAAGGCCACAAATATTTGAACTATCCTTGGGATAACACAGGGCATTGGCCCCAAAGTATGTGCTACATGGGCCGAAAGTTTATCCTAGAATAACAAACGTGACAGCTAGCAAAGTGAGCAAAGGAAAGGGTCCGATAAGATNGACCACAGGGAGGAAGAAATTCAAGATGGAGCGAGGCATCCGGGGAGCAAGGCCACTGAGTCAGACGGTCCATTTTCTAGAAAGTTCCCAGCAACTGGAAAAGGTGCAGGGTATACGTAAAATCCAGCTTTGTAGCTGTGATGGTGAGGTGCTAACCTTACCACTTGGTGGAGAAAATTCAGAGAGGTTACTGCGAAGACTCTGAGGTGTGTTTGTGTGCTTGGAGCAGAGTGAGCCTTCAGCAAATGTTGCTATTATTGTTTTCACTACTAACATGGTTAATCTGATACATGGAGTCTAGTTGTTGGTCTCCAGGACGCAGTGCTCAGACCACCTGCTTTGCCCATTAAATTATGTGCCCTGAGCTGCCTTATCCCTTTGCACCTCTGTGTGTCACGCGCTATGGCATAGCATAGCACCCTCGCCTTGTGGGGTGCTTGTGGGGGTTAATTAAGATCATATGTGAAAAAGGCTGAGGCTAGAGCCTGACCCGGAGCAAACATAGAATAAATGTTAGTAATGACCATGACTATCACCATCATCATCACCATCATCATCATCATCACCTATCATTACAAGGTGAAAGGGCACCCTTGGGAAGAAACAAATCAAGGGGGAAATTTCTTGGTGAGCTAGGTAATCGAGACCAGGGATAGACAATCCATGGCTGCCTGTTTGTGCCAATAAAGTTTTATTGGAACACAGCCACGCCCCTTCATTGATTCATGCTCTCCCACTCTGCTTTCATACACAACAATAGAACAGAACACTCTCCGGCCTTTTGGGGAAAAAAGTCGTCATCCCCTGGTTTGGAGGAATGCTGATGTATCTTTTTATTTTATTTTTTTAAACATTTATGTTTTATATTTAATTTTTTTCATGTTTATTCATTTTTGAGAGACAGAGAGACAGTGTGAGCAGGGGAGGAGCAGAGAGAGAGGGAGATACAGAATCTGAAACAGGCTCCAGGCTCTGAGCTGTCAGCACAGAGCCCGACGCGGGGCTCAAACTCACGAACCACTAGATCTTGACCTGAGCCAAAGTTGGCCGCTCAACCAATGAGGGACTCAAACCCATGAACTGAGATCATGACCTGAGTTGAAATCAGACACTTAACTGACTAAGCCACCCAGGCGCCCCAAGGTGATATCTTTTTTAAAAAAAAAGTTTATTTTTTTTTTTGAGAGAGAGAGAGAGCTTGAGCGCATGCATGGGGAGGGGCAGAGAGACAGGGAGAAAGAGAATACCCAGCAGAGAAATCCGAGGAGAGGCTCAATCTCGCAAACCATGAGAATCTGACTGAAATCAAGAGTCAGAGGCTTAACTGACCGAGCCACCCAGTGCCCCCGAATGGTGACATCTTGTCAAGATGCTCCAAGTGGATTCTAATGAGCTACTTGATTATTTTTCTGTGTTGATTAGCTTACCCTGCTGGAAAAATAGCATCTTTTCTTCTATCCATCCATCTATCCACCGATTAATTCATTCAGTAAACATTCAGACAGTGTACTCAGTGCTAACAATGGAGAACTGATCTAAGTCTAATGAGAGAGGTTGAGAAGTGGATGGAGAATTACGATTCAGGGTGGCAATCAGGGCTAGCCACACCATGCTTTCTGTGAAGAGGTGCCCCATCTGGGAAGTCAGTGTCTGGCATATTGATAGCTTTCAGCACCTATTTGCCACTTTGGCCAGACTGTTTGCACAGTGCCCAACCCGCACAACCTTGTGTGGCAGCCCTGAGAGAAACTGCTACAGCGTACAAGTGGGATCTGAGGAGAATAAGTGACATCAGGGAGGAAACCAGTGGAAAGGTGTCAAGTAGAACTTCAGAGAGGAGGAAATGGAAGCTGTCTTGGTCTAGACAAGTGGAGAGGAAGACAAAAAGAGACGGAGCAGAGGGAAGGCCTTCCTAGGTGGGGAGGAGCCTGTGAATGGAGAAGGGGTTCCAGAAGAGAGTGGGAAGGGGCTGGAGGGGCCTGGCACTGCAAGGAGGACATGTGACTACATCATAAACTCCCACCAGAATAACTTCAGCCCACCTCTATCTTATCAGCTCCCTCAACTTCACATTCTGACCACGAGCCACATTGCTCACTTGTTTCTATCTTCCCTACCATCTTCTAGACCAGGCTACTGGGCCCCCACCTGCACCACTCCCAAAGCCATTTCTGTGGCCCCCATGTATCTACTCTGCTTCGCTGTCAGGGATCCTTCTGAAACCAACCTATTCATGCTCCTCCCTGCTCACAGATCAGGTCCAAACTCCTTAACGTGCCATCCATGGGCGTTTCTGGCCCAATCTCTGCTTTCCTTGCCCGCCCGAATGCTTCCCTAAGGACTCTATTCTTCTAAATCCTCACATGTTGCGACTTCTGTCTCTCTTTTTTCATACCAATTAGCCAAATAAATATACCATATATACATATATATACATATGGGTACATAATACATATATATGGTGTACATATATATATAACATATATATATATATCTGAATGAAAACACTATCATCTGTCTATTTNTATACCATATATACATATATATACATATGGGTACATAATACATATATATGGTGTACATATATATATAACATATATATATATCTGAATGAAAACACTATCTATCATCTATTTATCCATCCATCTNTTCAGCCCACCTCTATCTTATCAGCTCCCTCAACTTCACATTCTGACCACGAGCCACATTGCTCACTTGTTTCTATCTTCCCTACCATCTTCTAGACCAGGCTACTGGGCCCCCACCTGCACCACTCCCAAAGCCATTTCTGTGGCCCCCATGTATCTACTCTGCTTCGCTGTCAGGGATCCTTCTGAAACCAACCTATTCATGCTCCTCCCTGCTCACAGATCAGGTCCAAACTCCTTAACGTGCCATCCATGGGCGTTTCTGGCCCAATCTCTGCTTTCCTTGCCCGCCCGAATGCTTCCCTAAGGACTCTATTCTTCTAAATCCTCACATGATGCGACTTCTGTTTCTCTTTTTTCATACTAATTAGCCAAATAAATATACCATATATACATATATATACATATGGGTACATAATACATATATATGGTGTACATATATATATAACATATATATATATATCTGAATGAAAACACTATCATCTGTCTATTTATCCATCCATCCATCCATCCATCCATCCAACCATCCAACCATCCATCTATCCATCCATCCCTCCATTCATCCATCCCTCCATTCATCCATCCACCCAGCCACCATCCATCCATCTGTTCATCCATCCATCCATCCATCCATCCATCCATCCATCCACCCCTCCATTGACCCCTCCNATATATATATATCTGAATGAAAACACTATCTATCATCTATTTATCCATCCATCTATCCATCCATCCATCTATCCATCCATCCATCCATCCATCCATCCATCCATCCATCCAACCATCCAACCATCCATCTATCCATCCATCCCTCCATTCATCCATCCCTCCATTCATCCATCCACCCAGCCACCATCCATCCATCTGTTCATCCATCCATCCATCCATCCATCCATCCATCCATCCACCCCTCCATTGACCCCTCCATCCACTTACATATATAGGTATATACGGTGTTTGCATATAGAAAGAAGTATAGATACAGATATAGTTACAGACACAGATGCAGACACGGACTTCAAGCCACGCCTTTTCAGGGAAGCCCACCTAGAAACCGCCTAACTGGTCTCCCAGCTTCCACCTTTGCCTCCTGCAGCCTATTCTCCAAGAAATAGCCAAAGGGATCATATCATGTCACTCCCCTGGTCAAAACCCCCCCACAACTCTCCGTCTCCCTCAGCATGGAAGGCACAAGCTGTGCCATGGTCCGCATGGCCCTATAAGGCCTAGCCTGCATTCCTTCTCTAACTTCATCTCTCACAGGCCCTGTCCTGCATTTCAGTTCATTCCATTTTCAATAGCCTCCACGTAATTCCTCAGACGTTCCATATGTACTCCCACCTCAGGACCTTTGAGCTTGCTGTCCCCTCTGCCCAGATTACCCTTCCCACAGATATTTGTGTTACTCTGTCTCTTGCTCTCTCACCTCTTTTGGAACTGTATTCAAATGTCCCCTTCTCAGAGATGTCTTCTCTTCTAACCCTATTTATTTATTTTTTTTAAATTTTTTTTAANCAAGCGAAAGTCGGACGCTGAACTGACTAAGCCACCCAGGTGCCCCTCTTCTAACCCTATTTAAAGTGACAAACCACTTCCCAACTCCTTAAGTCTTTCTTTATTGCACATTTTAGCCCACAACACAGTTTATCATTATTCTTTGAAAATCTGTTTTCATTATTGTGAAAGTTCCAAGAGAGCAAGGATTTATGCCTGCTTTGTTTGCTGCGACATCTCCAGCAGCTCCAATAATCCATGGCACATAAGTAGATGCTCAATTAGTATGTGGGAAATGAATGACTCCCCTCCTTTGCTGTAATAAGTATACCTTTATTAGTGCATCCACAATCCCTTTGATGTGTTTATTATTACTGTACACTGATGTCTTCGTTCTCTCAAACCTAAAGGCTTTGGTTTCTCTCTGTGTGTTACTATCACTGCAATGATTCAGAGAAAATTTCGATGTTCCCAGAAGCCAACAGTGCAGAGAGGGTTAACCCTAGGCCTAACCGCCCACTGGGTGTCCCAACGATCTTCCTCTTATCCTGACTTGTTGACTTTCGGTCTTCCTCTGGATTTTCTGTAGTTTGTTTAACTTGGACTGTGTTTCCTCTGTTTTCTCCCTGTTGTTTGCTGCCCTGGGCCTCTGGTTTGAAGTCGGCCGACCCATGGCCTCGACACTGTCACCTCACCTCCAGCCACCGGCTATGCTCCACACGCCACCAACACTTTGGCCAGGGGGAGGGGACAGATGGCTCAATCATCTCCCTGCAGGTCAGCACCCAGCCTGGGTCAGCCCGATGGACGACAGTATTGACAGTCTGGCTGACCCTTGTTCGACAGGCTGACATTTCCCCATATTTCACAGGCCGACGTTGGATGTGCATCAAACAGACTGCCGGGTCACCAAACAGCTAATTAAGGCAATAAAGAGACCGAAGGCCAAATTGCCCCTTCCCCCCTTGGGAGCCCGCAACCCCTTGAAAGAAGCTGTGTGCTTCTTTTTTTCTCTGGAAGGTGTAGTTCAAGGGGATGTGGGAGAAGGTCCCAGCAAACCCTGGGATCGGAAAAGAGACCAGGCCGAAATCCAGACCCTGGGTAACCTTCCTGCTCTAGATCCAGCCCTGCCTCCATCATTATTTCAGTGTTTAGGAGTCCGGTCTGACTTGTGCAAGGTAGAGTCCCCAAGGCTCAGTCCTCTGGGGAGGGGTGTTTGGAGAAAGCCTCTTGGACTCTGATGGCATTGATCATTACCAGGTCTACGTGACTGGGGGCCACAGCAAGTGAGACTGACTGTGTCCAGGAGCCCAGTTCACCTCGGTCTCTTGGCAATAGAAGAAGCACCAAATTTGGAGCGGGGCGCCCCCGAGCATGCGTCCTGGCTCCACCACGTGCTTGCTGCGTGGCCTTGGCCTACTTTCTTGGTTATTCTGAGCCTTGGTTTCATCATCCCTCAAAGGCAGGTGCAGATAGTTTCAACCTTGGAGAGTTGCATCAAAGATTGAACTGGTTCGCGGTTGATCCTTAACTCCAACCTCATAATAGAATCATCTGAGGTGCTTCTGGAACATACCTTTGTCTGAGTGAGCCCGGCCAAGACCCATGGATCCAGAATCTCTGGGTTTGGGTCGTGGGTATCCTGGAGGATCTTAAAAATCGCCTTGGATGATCCTTGTGTGTAGACAGAGCTAAAAACCACCACGATGGCTAGGCTCTCTCCGAGGCCAGCACGCAGCAGGGATTTCGGGATCTTTGATCTTACCTTTCTCTCCCTGGCACCTGTTTTTCCTAAACCTCTCCTGGGCCTGCCTTACGGGAAGTACAAGGAACGTGACATTGAGCAGCTGTCTCTGAGCCATCCAGTAAAGAGATTTCCCACACAGTCTTCATCTTGAGGACTTTCACTGGTGAATGATAAATGGGGTTCAGCTTCTCCTCCCCCCGCAATGACTGTTCCAACACTCAGCCTTTTCTGTTTTTCTTTCCGGTCGCCTCTCGGTACTATTTCTTGACAAATCCCAAAGACGCCACTGATTTCAAATGTCACATACAGAATCAAGGGCCTTCAGTTCCTACTCCAGATGCCGCAGCGTCCCTACGGCCCCGCTGTGAGAACCTGAAGCACACCCCGCTGCGTTAGGTGGCTGACCGGAGAAAAGTCCTTATTGGACTGGACCAGAAAAAATGATGATGACACGTTTGCAAATAAGTGTTGCACATGCTTCAGACTGTCCACCAGAGAGATGGTAGGGTGACTTCCTATTTTTTTAAGTTTATTTATTTATTTATTTTGAGAAAGAGAGAAGGGGCCGGGTAGAGAATCCCGAGCAGGCTCTATATGACAGCACAGAGCCCGACGCGGTCCTCGAACCCACAAACTCATGACTCGAGCTCAGATCAAGGGTTGGATGGTTAACTGGCTGAGCCACCCAGGTGCCCCTCTGTTTTTATTTATCATGGAGATCTCTGGCAGGTGGATCTGGCTGGGTAGTGACCTCCAATGAAATGATGAAGCCGTCTGTCCCTCCCCCTGGCCAAATACTGCTTACATGTGTACATATGCATATGCACATGTGCATTTGTATACACATACGGTCTCATCCAAAGGCTATTATATATGTGTGCATGCACATGTGTGTGCATGTGTGTGTATTCATGTTGCACGCACTGGTGTATGTGCGTGTATGTTGTTTTTTTAAAGAGCAGACAATAAAGTTCGTTGAAGTACTAAAGCAATGGTATTACAGCAGTTTATTCAGGATCTATATTTATGGCCTTTTCCACAGACTTGGATGAGTTGCTTCCCGTCTCCGAACCTCAGTTTCTTCATCTGTAAAATGGGCATCTTGATGATGCCTCTTCCATAGCATTGGAAGGATTAAGCGATTCACTGCACATAAAGCGCTTAGGCTAAGGTCTCATACAGAGTCAGGTCTCCATAAAGATAGCAATTATGTAACACATTTTTATTGGACACCTCCCGTGTGTCGGACCACAGGTGATCCGACAGTTGCAGTGAGGAGGAAGACAGAGGCCCCAGCTTTGCCATCCTTCCTGGCGCAGTGAGCAGTGGAGGGGGCAGATGCCTACAGAAGCAATAACAATGGAAAGAGCAACAATATTTATTACAGGCCTCCTGCATGTCAGCAGGGTTACATGTTGAGACATCCCAGTCAGCAAAACAGACAAACGTCCTTGCCTTCCAGGAGCTTATATTTTTGCAGGGGGAGATAAACACTCACTAAGAAAAATAAATCGACAAGATATAGAATATGTCAAAAGATGACGGTGCGGGGGGGGAAGAAGGATTCGAAACTGGAAGAGAGTAAAAGATTCCCTGTGAGTATCGTGGCTTGAATGGTACGTGTCCACCCAGGACCTGGGAATGTGACCTTATTTAGAAAAAAAAGGTCTCCGCAGATGTAATTCAGTTAAAGGTTCACAAGATGAGATCATGTTGGGTTACCTGGGCGGGGCCTCAACCCAATAAGAGGCGTCCTTATAAGAGGAGGGGAGAAAGCACAGGAAAGGAAGGGAAGCAAAGAGAAAGCGCAGTGCTTTTCTCTACTGGGGGAGGGGCCATCAGGAGATCCTTCCTGTGTCTCTGACTGCCCCTCCCCCTCCCAGCTTTCACTTTAGGTGGGGGGCGGGGGGGGGTTGCAGGGATCCTTTCTTCCCCTGTTCAGAAAGGGAAACTGTGAAAATAGGCAAACTGTGATTTCATCAAAGATCTGGGGATTTGTCAACCAACTCAGAAACACAAACAGATAAAGAACCCGAGTTTTAGGACTGATCGCTGGTCCCTCACTCACCACTTGTAGTTTGGGGGGAATCCCTTTCCCTCTGTGAGTCTGTTCCCTCGTCTGTAAAAAGGAGACCATAATACCTTACACATATCCTACAAGTTAGAATGAGGATGTGGTGAGTCAGGTTTGCACGGCCCTCAGCACAGGCTCCCGTGCGTGCCAAGCACTCCGCGGGGAATGGCTGAATTTCTTCTGAAGACGAATGTGTGTGTGTCTACATAGTCGCATCTGAAGGCATTTATATAACATACATGGACACACACGTGTATGTATGTTGCATACAATGTATATGTGTACGTATATTATATCCATATGTGTGCATACACATATGGTCTCAAACAAAGTGAGCATGTGTGTGTATTCAAGTCACATGCTTATTGCATGTGTGCATGCGCGCTGTATGTATGTGTGTCACATGTGAGTGTGGGAATGTGGGGGCATATGTACACAGTCTCATCCTAAGATGGTTGTATATATGTACATATGTATTGCATGCATGTGTAAACATGTATGCACATTGTATATGTACATGTGTATATATATATATATATTTAAGCACATCCAAAGGTGATAGATATGCATATGTGTATGTATTTATATCTATATGTTTTATATCTACATGTTTATACCTGTAGATATATACATTGTACATGCACGTGTGTATATATACATTTAAGCTCATCCAAAGGTGAAAGACATGCATATATGTATGTATTTATGTATCTAGATGCATGTATACTATATGCATTCAGCTGTGTATGCATGTATGTGTGTGCATACAATATACATGCATATGTGTGTTCATGCTTGTGTGTTGTGCATGCATGTAAAGTGTTCACACCTGTGCACATGAGTGCATTGTGCACACATTTGTATGCACACACATAGGCACATGTGGCTTGCATGCATATTTATGAATGTGTTCATGTGCATGCATGTGCACATGTGTTCGTGTGTATGCATGTGTGTGTGCATACGTGTACACACACAGAATGCTTCCTCAAGCCGCCTTTCTCTCTGGGAGCAAAGGAGAAATGAATCCGAAGGTGTGTATGATTTCCAGCTCACGTGGCACAGCAGATACTTAGTGTGTGTACCTGGCTGGGGCAGCCCGCCCAGCCAGAGCCCAGCGCCCACTCACGTCTGAAACGAGGAGCCCTCGGAACCCCACGGCGCGCTCTAGAATCCTCAACAACTTCAGTGGAGAAGCCCCAGACAAAATGGGTTAAAACATCTGGTGTTTTGCAGCTCTGTAACATGACATTCTGCTTTCAGTTCCCCTTTCCCTCCCTCCGTCACCCTGTTTTCCTGCCGCCCGATGAAAAATATGCTCCAGCTTAATAGAATTACTCCCAGGCCATCAATGCAAACGCTGTTTCAGGGCAATCTCATTCAAACGAATGTATTTTTATTTGAACAGTGTTACTTGAAAAATTAAATCGCGGTATCGGTACCCTCTGCCCTCCCCCAGCCATCCGTGCGGCGCTCACAATGAAAGGCAGAGGAGAGCGGAGCAGAGCTGAACAGTTTTAAAATGAATTTGATCTGATTTAATGATTCCTCTCTGCATTAATTAACAATGAAGCCAGCGAATACGTTGTGTCAATCATGGACGCATCCACGGGCATCCGTTTTATTTTCGGAATTCACCGAATGTATTGCTTTTCAGGCTTACTGTGTTTGAAAAGTTCCGAGCTGGGTGAGAGGGGCTGGTGGGGACTGGATGCGAACTCGTGTGTGCAGGTCCGCAGGGGGCGGGGAGTGTCTGTGCCCAAGAGGAAGGTGGCGGCGTTGTCCTCAAATCCAGGCCTGAACACTCAGGAAGGCAGGCAGATCTGGCCCCTCCCTCTGCCTCACCTCCCTCTGTAAATCGGGGACGGCCAGGGTCACCTGTAACAAGCCGGTGACGGTTCCGTGACTGCAGATGCTGGGTGCAAAGCTTACCAGGGGTTGGGGATGAGAAAGCCGTCACCTCTTGCATCTCGGAAGTCGGGCACTGATTCCCAGGAAGCGAGCAAGCGGAAGGAAGGCCGTCTCTTCAGGAGGCTTTGTGCCTCAGCTGTGTCCCGGAGTCAGAGTTGCTGTCACGAGCATGTGTCCCACGTCGTCACCTGGGGCCCGCGCTCTGAAGGTGCCTCACTTGGGTTAGCGTTCTCCTGTTGCCACCTTAAAATTCTTAACAGGTTTATCTGTGTGTTCACTCGAGGTCCGATGGGGATGGGACAATGAGCAAGGGCGAGACGGCAGACGAGATACCGTAATACGACCCCAACACCACCATTTCCTCTCTCTGCTTCTATTCTATTCTATTCTGTTCTATTCTATTCTATTCTATTCTATTCTATTCTATTCTATTCTATTCTGTTCTTTTTTTCTATTCTATCCGAGAGAAAGTGTGTGCAAGCAGGGGGGAGACAGAGGGAGAGAGAAAGAGAATCTCAAGCAAGCTCCATGCTTACTTAGCACAGAGCCCCACACCAGTCTGGATCCCATGACCCAGGGATCATGAGTGGAAATCAAGAGTCACAGTCTCAATCAGCTGAGCCCCCCCAGGCACCCCTTCTTCTCTCGGCATGTGAACGTAGCCTTTGCATACTGTATCCAAGCTGGGTTTTGTTTTAAGAACAAGGATATTTTCGTTTTGCACCAACCCTTCAAATGACACAGCCGGTCCTGCACGGAGACACTGGTCCTGAGTGATGTTCTCCGGGGCTGCGCTGCTATGTTAAAAGGTGACTATAGAGAATGCAAAACACTGGTGAGCCGCTGCATTGAATTTCACATTCGGTGTTACATGTAGCATCTCATTGAAGCCTTGGACATTTGCTAAAGTCGGTAGTTTATTCTCATTTTATAGGTGAGGGGGCTGAGGCTTGGAAGCCCTCAGGAGGGTGCTTAGATCACACAGTTAGGGAAAGAAGGCTCCCGTCAAACCCTGCCTGGGCAGGAAGCATGACCCCTGTTCTTTTCCTTTGTTTACCCGATTGTTACTTCCTAGTTTCTTCTCCTTCCCACACACGGCAGGTCCTCTGTGACTGTCGGTGGAATTGGAAGGAAAGAAAATGAGTTCACTCCGGGTGTGACAATCAGACAACTGGTAGTTGAAACCCTTCTTTGGAGATATCTACACCTCCAGGCATCGGGGTCTGAGCTAAGTGTCGGGCACCACATGCCAATGGAGACTCGTGAAAGCACCATATTGGTGGATGAGTGGGAAATTGATGGGTTGAATGCCGAGAGCTTCCCTAACTGTTCAAGCCATAAAAGAGACCAGATGGTTGTGTTGAATGAAAGTAGGGTTTGTTTTTTTTTACTTTTTGATTTCAAATGAAGCATTGCTTTCCCTTCATGCCCTTTATTTGAAAGACACAATTTATATATTTACATGAGTGGAAATAATTGTCTTGAAAATGCACACGAAATAATAAAGGTTTGGTGTTTGATCTTTCTGATCACTAGAACAATGTCACCTCTCTCTGTAAGTACTGTTGAAATTGAAACATCTATGAATCTCTTAAAGCAATAATTGCTGTTTTCCTCATAGAAAGTTCTAGTTTGGGGAACAATCTTTGGGAGACGGTACCTCAAAGATATGTAAGAACAGGTCCAGGTACAGAATGTGAAGCCACAGGGTCCAGTAATATTTAACTTTATTTAGCATTTAATATGTACCAGGCACGTTAGAGACTTTATCTCCCTTATTCCTGATAATGGCCATAGGTAAATGCTGTGTTTCCTTTCAATTTCCTGATGAAGAAATGGAAGTAACCCAGCATCACACAGCTAGAAAGGGGAAATCTAAACCAGATCTTTTGGGTCCCAGAGCCCATGTTCTTAATCACTACCACCACCATCACCATCATCACCATCTTCACTGTCATCATCATCATCATCACCACCATCACCATCATCACCATCTTCACTGTCATCATCATCATCATCACCACCATCACCATCATCACCATCTTCACTGTCATCATCATCATCATCACCACCATCACCATCATCACCATCTTCACTGTCATCATCATCATCATCACCATCATCACCACCACCATCACCACAATCACCATCATCATCATCATCATCAACATCAACACCATTAACACTGAGGTCATCATTAGCTCCTCATCTCCATCATCTATTGAGCAAACACTTTAAGACATCACCTCATATAACCCTCCTAACAATCTATGACACAGTTAGCACCTTTCTAGAATTTGAAAAAGCAGATGCTCAAAGAGGCTAGGCAACCCAAGTCACACAGAAAAGAAATGCAGAACTGGGATTCAAACCCAGGTTGGCCAGGCTGCAGGGCTCCTCTTTTAACCATTATGTTACACAATCTTCTTTCTTGGTCTTTTCTCTATCTTAACCAAATATGAGAATGTAGACGATAGATCTACAGAAGGGACCCTTAAGGAAAAACAGTAAGGGGTATATGGAGGTGTCTGAGTGATGAATTAGATGCCAAGAGCATCCAATATCACAATTTCCTGTATTTGCACCTATGGATAGCAAGTTATGAGAGTAACAAGAACAAAGTAGATTCGAATTCTAGCACCTGACTAAGAGATCCTGGGTTATTTATTTCAGTTGCCTGTGCTTCAGTTCCCTCACTTACCCATAGGAATAATAATATCTGGTGTGGACAAAACAGTAGTGCATGCTGTGATGTACTACCAAGCTTTCCTATTTTCTTCCTTAGATACCAAGTCTCTGCTCCATGACAAACAGTAAGAACATTTTTTAAATCATGCTCTCAGGAACTCACTGAAAACACATTCATTGAGCCTCCAGGGTCAACTGAAGAGCTGGAAGAAAAAAGTTAACTCTGAAGTCAGAATTGAAGACTGGGAGGCCAGGGTTCATTAGACAGCAGAAGAAGCATCCTGGGAAGGGGTCTGGGATGTAGCAAGGAACCGAGTAGAAGCTTCCTAGAACATGAAACTAAGATGCGGGGTTAGGGCCAACTTGTTGCTGGGCTTGAGTACTCCTCTAAGAGCTTTTCACTTCGTTTTGCTCACCTTGGTAGAGTTGGACTCGGAGAGTGTGATAACATGGTCTTCAGTCAGAAGGTCTGGAGTGTCACGTTACCCCAGAGTGTGTCATGCCAAATGCAAGAAGACACCAAGCTCTTGGCTGTCGATGGTAGAGCAGTGGACGCTACCAGTGCTCTGCCAATCGGGTTATAGGTTTTACATGCTTTTCTCCCAGCTTCTAATGATCTATTTTTAAGGACTGCCCTTCCAACCTTCCTTGTAAGACTGGCCCTCAGGTCCTTGGAACCCCTGTGCCTCCAGGGAAGAGAGCAGGACATGCCTGGGAGATTTGTTCTGCCTGCTAAGCTCTCAACCAATCCACGTCTGTCTAGTGCAGGAATGGGAAGGTGCTTGCCTCAGGTAGGGACAAACTCTGAGATGGAACTTCCCCCATAGCCCCGTCAGGAGATCAGGAGGAAGGTCTCTTCTGCTGGACTTCGCATTCTCTTGGCTTCTTCCCTTGCCCTGTTTTCTCTGCTCTGCTTCCTGGATAAATTACCTGAACTCAAATCTCTCATCTCAGAGTCTTCTCCTGAGGAACCTCATTTTAGAAAGGTAAGGATGAATCGTTGCTCTAGAAAAACAAAATGAAACAGAATGAAAGATGCACTGAAGTGGAAGAAGGTTGGAGAGGAGAAGAGGGGTCTGATCTTCCGCAATCTTAGAAAACTATGGCGGGGTACTGGATTTCCCTCAAGACACTCAAGGCTGGGCATCATTTGACAGCTTCCCATCTTTCCAGTCCCATCCCCCAAACCTCTGTATCAACTTAGACTGTGCCGTGACCCTTCCCAATCTCACCGACTTGGTATTCTTTCCTCCTCTTCTCTACCTGGTAAACTCCTATTCATCCTTCAAGATCCATCTCAAATGTGCCTTTCCCTAAAGTGTTCCCTGCAGTCCAAAGGGAACAATGAGCCATCCACTCCACACTATTCCCTTAAGACATGGCCTCAAGTCCTCTCATGGTCGGGTGGTACTACGGTTTGCTCTATGCTGCTTTACTCTGCCCCCCACCCTCCACCTTAGATTTGTCTATCCCTGAAGGCTGGGGTCATGTTTTACTCATCTTTGTCATGACAAAAGTGAGTGTGAACACATATTGTGATAAATGCTTGCCAGACACCAGTGCAACTGCTTTGCCTGTGAATGTATAACTCCTCAAATTCTTACAACTGCCATTAGGTGAAGAAACATCCCACAGCGAGTGAGTGACAGAGCTGGGATTTAAACTCAGACACAGCCAGGATCCAGAGCCCCTGTTCTAGGGAACTATGTCTGGCCTAGACCTAGGCACAAACTACGGCCCATGGGCCAAAACCCACTGCCACCTGCTTTTTTTAAATATTTAAATCCAAGTTAGTTAACATATGGTGTAAAAATGATTTCAGGAATAGACTCTAGTGATCATCACTTATGTATAACTCCCAGCACTCATCCCAACAAGTGCCCCCCTTCATGCCCATCACCCATCGAGCCCAACACCCCCACCCAACATCCCACCAGCAATCCTCAGTTTGTTCTCTGTATTTAGGAATCTCTTATGGTTTATCTCTCTCTCTGTTTTTATATTATTTTTGCTTCCCTTCCTTATGTTTATCTGTCCTGTGTCTTAAATTCCACATAGGAGTGAAATGATATTTGCCTTTCTCTGACTGATTTATTTTGCTTAGCATAATGCTGTCTAATTCCATCCACATTGTTGTAAATGGCAAGCTTTCTTTCTTTCTGATCGTCAAGTGGTATTCCACTGCATGTATATACACCGCCTCTTCTTTAACCACTCATTGGTCGGTGGACATTTCCTGCCACCTGCTTTTGTAAATAAAGTTTTATTGGAACTTTATCGGAGCAGGCCCATTCACTTACTGCCTGTGGCTGCTCTCCTGCGACAATGATGGAGCTGAGTCATTGCGACAACGACCAAAAGGATCCCAAAGCCCAAACCATTTCCTAGCCAGCCCTTTACAGAAGGCATTTGGCCGTTTCCATGTATAGTCCTCACCGGAGGCTTCACATGTTTAGATTGTTTCCAGGCTGTGGATGAAGAAACTGAGATCCGGGGGGAGGGAAGTAAGGAGCCCAAGTTCAGCGATAAAGGCAATGGCAAAGCAAGAACTTCTCAAGGCAGCTGACCCCGAAGCACGTGCCTGCAAACCCTGGGCTCCACCTGAGCGCGAAGGGGCACTCGGCCTCCCAAGCGGCTGCCTCTCGAAGGCGAGCGGGCTTGTCAGTCTGTAAGGCCGGGTGTTAGTAAATCAAAGTGAAACAGGCCGCTGTGCCTGCCTTGCCCTCCCCCACTGGGCCCAACGGCCGCTTAATACAAACCGCCCCAACTGTCCCCCAGTAAGAGTCCTTGATCTCTCTCCGCTGGAGCTCCATCAAGGAGGGGAAGACACCCATGCTCACGGGGAGCTGTCTCTCCTAGCAGGACATGGTCTCCCCAGCCGCTGAAGCAGTAGGACCCTGACAGGGTGATGCGTTCTCCACGGGTCACCGTCGCTGTCCGGGGCTGGGCTCCTGCGTAGGAAGCCCGGGAATCCAAACGAGTGGAGACAGGAAAACACCAGACAGCCATCTGTAACGAGGCTGTAATCAGGACAGGACCACTTGTGTGCAGGCACTTAGGGCAGGTGGATGGAGGCCGACCCGGCGGGCAGAGCAGAGCCTTTCATAACATAATATATATGATATAACATAATATATATATTCATAACATAACAATAATGACAGCAAGCTCAGAGTCCTTGACTGTAAGCCAGACTCTGATTCTCAGCGCCTTGCACATGCCAACGCTTGTAGCTCATAAAGACCCCGTGAGGTAAGATTACTGTGGTCCCATTTTACAGATTCGAGTTGGAGGCGTAAGCACGTCACCCAGAGCCACACACAGAGTTAGGAGCCCAATCCGAATGCAAGCCCAAGCAGCCCGGCCCTGAACAAGCAGCTCGTGCTTCTTCTGAGCAGAGCTGGTTCCTGTCACGGGTGAAGAGAAGCCAGGTACGGAAGGGAAGAATCCGCCTGCCCTGACCCCGCTTTGCAGCTGTGTTTTGTTTCGTCTTTTCTGGAAGGCTTCCACCACGTACAAAAATCTGAAGGGAAGACCAAGCCCCCAAAAGGGCTATGCTTGCTTGTTCATTTACTTATTCCTCAGACGTTTACCCAGCACCTCCGACATGCCGAGCGCTGCGTATATTTACTAGGAGACGAAGCGAAGGAATTGAGCGACTTTCTGCCCCTGTGGGGCTTTGGAACCTCATGGCGCCAGCAGGCATCAATCCGGTGCTCCGTGCACAATTGTAAGCATCACGACAGGGGGAGGGGGAGGCCGCCTCAGGCGCTGCAACAGGGATCCTTGCACTGCGGTCTGAAGGAGGTTTGGGAGTGAACTCAGGGAGAGAAAAGCAATCCAGGCTGAGGGAACAGCATGGGCAAAGGCCCAGTGCTTGAGGGCACATGGTATTCGAGGTACTGAAAGGCGGTCAGTACAGCTGGAATCTTGAGAAGAGGAAGACTCAAGGCACAAATTGAGAGCTGATGGGTAAGCAGACCCCCCAGGACCGGGCAGGCGTGAGGAGGGGTCCTCAGAGCAATCTGAAAGCTTCGGAGGGTTTTAAGCAAGCTGGTCACAGGCTCCGAGCAGCAGATTTGGGTTTCTCAGTCCTGTGCTGGGAAGACCCCATCCGTGGCCACTGCCACCAAGGAGATTCAGGACGGGAACATGGGGAAGGACCAGAGAGACAGGAGACAGGCAGGGAGCAGAGGGCAGGGGTGGCTGGATGCCTGGCCACAGGTGAGAGGGACAGCAAGAGGCACGGACAGGGAGAGGGCACCAGAAATGCTGAGTCAGTTGCTCCTCGAAGGTGACACAGCAGATGGAAATCTCAAACCCTCCAAGCAGCGTCCTGCATACTCTCCTTGCCTCCTGTCCCCTCTCCAGGGGACCCTTTAGGGCAGGAGCAAGGCTGGCCACCTTCTGGTGGGTGCTGGCTCCAGCCTGGGGGAGCGAGAGCTGGTCTCACAATAAAAATCAACTATAGCTGGGGCACCTGGGTGGCTCTGTTGGTTGGGCATCCGCGTTCGGCTCAGGTCATGATCTTGCGGTTCGGGGGTTGGAGCCCCGCGTCGGGCTCTGTGCTGACAGCTCAGAGCCTGGAGCCTGCTTCGGATTCTGTGTCTCCCTCTCCCTCTGTGCCTCTCCCACCTCTCCAAAATAAACAATAAAATTTTTTTTTAAAAAATCAACTGTAGCTCATTCTGCTTCTCTTGGGGACTGGCACCCTTTGACAATTTATCTTTTGGGATGAGTAATACAAATGAATAATAATAATAATAATAATTCTTCCAGTTGGTATTGATGTACAACGAACCACACCAAGACTTGCTGGCACAAAACAACCATTGTATTTATGCTCACTTGTTCTGCGGGTCAGGAATTTGGACAGAGCAGAGTGGAAACAGCTTGTCTCTACCATGACATCTGCGGCCTCAGCTGGACAGCTTGACAACTGGAGATGATCCAATGGCTAGGAGGTGGAATCATCTGCGGGTCTCTTCATTGCCTGTCTGGCAGCTGATGGTGGCTGTTGGCTGGGACAACTCGGTTGTTGGCCAGGACATTGATATAAAGCACATCCATGTGGCCTCTCCAAACATGCGGGCATGTTTGGGCTCCCCCACAGTATGGCGGCTCATCTCCCCAAGTAAGCCATCCAGAGAACAAGGAGGAAGCCCATGGCATTTTCCTAAACCGGCCTCAGATGTCACAAAGGACCATTTCTTCTACACTATTGGTTAAAGCAATCACAAGGGTTCACTCAAGTTCAAGATGTAATCTCCACACTTAATTGCGGGGAGGATCCAAGCCGAGTCATAAGACAAACCCATGGGATGGGAGGTATTATTGGTGGGTGGTTCAGTCGGTTAAGTGTCCGACTTCAGCTCAGGTCATGATCTTGCAGTTTCATGGGTTTGAGTCCCGCATCAGGCTCTCTGCTGACAGCTCAGAGCCTGGAGCCTGCTATGGATTCTATGACTCCCTCTCTCCCTGCCCCTCCCCTGCTTGTGCTCTGTCTCAAAAATAAATAAACGTTAAAAAAAAATTTTTTAATGCCAAACAATCATAACTAATACCTGAGTAGTGCTTGCTCTCAGTCACTGTTCTAACCACTTTACAGAAGATAATTGGATCCATTAGGTGCCATTATTGTCTGCATTTTACAGATCAGTAAACTGAGGCAATGAGATGCTTCCTGTGTGTGTGAGGGAGTGGAATGACCCTTTGGCTGATGAAGAGGAGGCCAGGATGCGGAGGATGGCTGGCTAGAGAGAGACAAATCACTCTTTACCAGTGGTTCTCAAAGCAGTGTCCTGGGAACCAGCAGCATCAGCTGCACATTAGTAATGCAGATGTCCAGGCTCAGCCCCAGACCCCCTGAATCAGGCTCTGTGGGGGTGGGGCTGCGTTTCCACAGGCCCTCCAGGGGATTCTCATTCTGGGGTCTGTTGCATTTACATAATAAAGGCTCGGACTTTTCCTTGCAGCCGCCAGACCAGAGAGAGGAGGGAAGATACCAAGGTCTGTTGGAACGGGTGAGACAATTGAAAGCTCTGGAATGAAGGAGCCCTGACGATGGTTGCAGGGAACAATGAGGAGACAGAGAGAAATTTCCTAGGGCAACACATGACCGATAACTGTTTAGAAACAGGCAGGTTGGTGATCACGCTTGAGGCTGTTTCCCCGTTTCGGGCTACAATGACTCTCTGTAAAGTCCAACCATGTCTCTCTATACGCATCTATACACATACAGAAGGTAGGGCTCTGTGTCTATAATCTATAATCTGTAATCTATAATCAGCCTTGGTTAATGGGTCTATTAACGGCCTTGGATAATCAGCCTCTCTTCCTGACTTCGGCCCCTAGTACGCGTCCCAGCCTCCACCTGGAAAATGCTCGTCACCCCCACCCCCACCCCCACCCGACCCTTGGCCTGCGCGATCCCTACTCATCTTGCTGGGTTCAGCCGGGTTTCACTCCCTCAGGAGACCCTTCTCCACCCCTGCGGAGGTTATCCGCTCTTCCTCCTACAGCCTCTCTCATAGCACTGTGTGCCTTTCCTGCAAAGAACTTGCTTGGGTCAGAACCCTTCTACTTTGTAAGTAACCGAAACTGAAGTTAGGCCATCCTAACAGAAAAAGATGCCTTATGAACTCATAGGACACCCAAGTCCCAGAGATGAGGTGACTCACGGATGTCTGGGACTTGAAATCTCCATTCCCTCCAGCTCTATCTATTCTCTCTCGGTCTCGCCCCTCCCTACCCTGCACCTGCTCACATCTTGACTCTTTCGCCTTCTTATAGACTGACCCCATTTTTCTTTTCCTCCTGAGAAATGGTTCTGCGTGTGGCTGGGGTTGAGGAGGGTAAGCGGGCAGCTGCAGGGCTCCATCCATACCTCCATCCTTTCCATGTCCTTAGGCCCATGTAAACTCCCAGGAGGGAGCTCCCTATTGGCTCTGTTGGGTCATGTGCCCATCCTGGAGCCAATCACTGCAGCCAGAGGGATGAACGGCTGTGATTGGCCAGCACGGATCACATGCTCTCCCCACCCAGAATGTAAGCCTAGGTAAGGGTATAATCGGCAAGCCTTGGAAGAACTCCACAGTATGGAGAAAGGGGCAGGTCCCCTGAAGAAAGTGAGGTGCCTTGGGCTGAAGAAAGGGGGAAAGGTGTCCAACTAGAAAAAGAGCAGATAACTGTGTCAGCCGCTGTCACATCTAGAATTATCTGCTTGAGTCATTATTTATTTGACCTTTCCCCACTAACAGCCCCTTGGGGTCAAGGACCACGCCTGTGGGAGCCTACCTTCAGTACTTTAGGGAAGGCTGCTAAAGAGAGCTGGCTCGAAGGCTTGCGAGCATCCTACCTGCACACATCTGATGGGGGAGAGGTGGAAGTTGTCCCTCGGGCTGGCTGTTCTCCCTGATGCAGGTGGAACAGAGATGACTAGTCCCATTTTGCAGATGAGAGCACTGAGAGGAGTAAAGTGACTTGCTGAAGGGCTCTCTGCTCAGAAGTGACAGAGTCATGATTGAAGCCAAGATTTCACTCCATTTAAGAAAACAAAACAGGGGCGCCTCGGTGGCTCAGTCAGTTAAGCGTCTGACTTCTGCTCAGGTCATGATCTCACGGCTCGTGGGTTCGAGCCCTGCGACGGGCTCTGTGCTGACAGCCAGCTCAGAGCCTGGAGCCTGCTTCAGATTCTGTGTCTCCCTCTCTCTCTCTGACCCTCCCCTGCTCACACTGTCTCTCTCTCTCTCTCTCTCTCTCCCTCTCTCAGAAATAAATAAAACACTTAAAAAAAAAAAAACTTTAGGGCAAAATGTGAGACTCTTAGGCCAGAGCCAGAGCTCGCCATGCAGACTCCTGAACCCAGCAATGCCACTCTGTCACTTCCTCTGTCCCCCAGCGACCCACTTGCTGCACCGTTGACATTTGATTCCTGGTGCTTTGGCAAGCAGGGTGAAATGGAGGCTGGGAAAATGCCATTGGAAATTAAAAAGCACAGTATTTTCACCACATCCTTCCCCCTCCAACCCTGTCTCCCAGTCTACAGATGCCAAACCGGAGAGCCACGCTGCACTCCATTGACTCATAACTACAGGGAGAGGCCACAGAGAGACCCACTCACCACTCTCCATCCAGGAGACACCCACCTTGACTAATGGCCTGGGGCAAGAAACAGAATTATTATTCCCATTTGACAGGTGCGAACATTGTGGGGGGGGGGAACGAAGCCATTTTTAGCAAGCATAACTGATGGCTTTTCTCGCCAAAAGCTAGTCTGTCAACTGAGTTCCTGGAGAAGGGTAGAAACTTTTGCCCAGAGATCTCTCAGGGATGAGCATACATATTTGATTTAAAAAAAAAATTAAAGCACATTCTAATGCATCCATACACATTCTCTCTGGGTCCTTTCATACCCTTTAGGTAAGGTTCATTAGTGAACCCATTTCACAAATGACAAAACAGGTCAAAAGCTAAAGTCTTGAGTAATTAGTCCCTACTCCGACAAGTGTGGTAGCAACCCCAACGTCGACAATGAAATCCTCACCTGTTCTTACAGGCCTCCTGACAATCCTAGCTCGACATGATACAACAAACACTGGGGTTTTCTTGAGTGCCCACTGATGGGAGCCATGGGGATGCAGCTCTCTGATGTAAGAAACTTCTAGCAGAGTCCGGCAAACAGAACTGTTAGGTGTGGAATCTGTGGACATAGATACCTGCTTTTTTTTTTTTTTTTCATTGCTTAGTATCTCTTTCCCCCTTCTAAGCAAAAGGCTTAGACGTTTTAGAGGGACCATCTCTTCTCTGCACCGTGTGCTTTTGTTCATCCTACCTGAATCCTCACATTCCCCAAGTCCAATTCCAAAGGTAGGGCATGTTACCCGTGCTGGCCAATCATAGTGCTTCATCCCTCTGGTCACAGTGATTGGTTGTCAAGAATGGGCTTGTGACCCAAACCGAGCCAATGAGAGTGCTTCCCTGGGAATTCACACGAGGACACAGGGAGGAAGGAAACGTCCAGGATGTAGTGATGGGAACATCTCTGTGCAGTCACCTCTCCTTCAGGCCCAGCCACACACAGAACACCCGCTTCCGGGATGAGAAATGGAGTCATTATATAAGACAGGCTTCAAGTCGCGGAAGTCCAAGGGCAAGCGATCCAAACAAGGGAGCCGGGTAGAAGCTGGAGTGCCTTCCTAGCCTTGCTTCAGAAGTCCCAGAGCCTCCCTGCCGCCCTATTCTGTCGGTCACCAGCGCACCCCCAAGCCTGGCTCTCGCAGGGAGAGGAGAATGGGACCCCCATCTCTTGGTGAGAGGTGTGTCCGGGAATTTATGAACATCTTTAGAACCACCACGCCTCCTGTTGCCCCTTAGCCAGCCTGGGGCCCTGACCTTCTGTTCTTTCCAAGGCTGATGGGCATTCAGAAGCAGCCACCACCACACAGCCCAGCGCAGCTGCAAGTCATTCCTGACGACTTTTTCGTCGTATGCGTAGAAATACTGCCTAACGGTGACCAGAAGAGAGGAGACGCGGAAACAGTACACAGGGCCCTGCAGCTCTTTCTAGCTCCTTCTGGAAAAGGAAATGAAAGAAGCTAGGACTACCCCTCCCATTAGCAGACTCCTTTACAGCTCTCATTATCTTTCATACCTAAGCAGCTCTGTGAGTTGGGCAAGATAATTGTCCCCGTGTCCCAGAGGAGGTCCTGGGGCTTAGAGAGAGAGAATGAATTGCTCATGACAGTGCGTAATTCATAGAGTCTGGATCCCAAGTCCCTGGTGCTTTAATTGGGGGTGTGTTGGTCAGGGAGGGGGAAGGGAGTCCA
Organism: Crocuta crocuta; assembly: GCF_008692635.1. Classification (NCBI taxonomy): domain Eukaryota; kingdom Metazoa; phylum Chordata; class Mammalia; order Carnivora; family Hyaenidae; genus Crocuta; species Crocuta crocuta. The sequence continues at coordinate 1,289,200 of NW_027532877.1, read as the reverse complement.
TCCCCTTATTTTTAACCTGTGCTCTCCATCCTGTGAACCATGCATGTCTCTTAGATCATAGGGTAGAAGCGGGTCCCACCAGTGAGGTTTACACCCATCTTAACTGCTCAATAAAACCTCATGAGACTTCCTCAAATCCAGAGAAGTTAAGTCCTGACACTTTAACAGCTCGTTCACGATACACAAACCAGATGGACCTGGGCCTTGAATCCATTTCACACCATCAGGCAGCAATCACGTTGCAGGCTGCGCGGGCTGGCCGGGTATAGAACCTTGTTCTTTGTTCTGTCTGCAGACACCCTGGGCCGGGGTGGGGGGTACCTATTTCCTGTCTTGCATCTGTTTATAAACGCACCACCAAAGGAGAAGGGCTGGTGTTGGCCTTCCCCTCTGGATTTAAAACACACTTTGGGCTCTTCGCACATGAAGACAGGTAGGATTTTTGGAAACTGGCATTCTCTGAAGAAATTGGCTGGGACACGATTTCTCCTTAGAGAAAGATAAAAGCATAGTCTTTGGCTTTTATGCTTCTGGGGAGGAAATGGAGTGGTGTAGAGCATGGACTCTGGATCCACAGAGACCTTGGTTCAAACCCAACTCTGCCACTCACTGTTAATTTAACCAAGACAAATGACTTAATCTCCAAGCCGGTCCTTTGTCATCCGTAAGATGGGGATTGCATGAGGTTGTTGCGTCTAGGGTAATCACGAGCGTGACGTGGCTGGCACATAATATGTGCTCAGTTTGTGGTCGTAACTGAAGCTCCAAGAGCTCAGGGAGGCAGTGAAGGGGGCAGGTAATGGCCTTATTAAGAATTCCATTCAGAAAATGTACAAGTCAGCATTTCCCAAAAGGTGACCCAAGGGGCACGGTTTCAGAAAGTGTTCTGTGAGGGGAAAGTGCATGAAATAGGTCTATCTACAATTCAGTTTGGGAAATAGTGGGTAAGACAAAAATAAACACCCTTTGGTTAGTTGTATTTTTAAATAGTTCTCAGGGCCTCTAATATGCGAGTGCACTCTTGTGGATTTCCCAGGTGGCAAAAATGAAAAATACAGTTAAGGGTGTGTCTGAGATGGGGAAACAGGTAAACTGCCACATATTTGATCATAGAAGATGATAGAAAGATAGATGATAAATAGGTGGAGGGAGGGATGGATGGATGGATGGATGGGTGGACGGATGGACAGATGGGTGGGCAGGTGGATAGATGGATGGATGGACAGACGGATGATAGATGGGTGAATGGACGGATGATGGATGGATGGGTGGAGGAATGGATGGATGGATGGATAGATGGAAAGACAGAGGGATAGATGGAAAGACAGAGAGAGAGAGATGATATTTTCCCCCTCAGAATCTCCTTTGACGTGTTCAGGCAACTAGTATTTTGTAGAACACAATTTGAGAAAATCTGGTGTAAATAATGCCGCAAAGCCCCTACAGAAGTAGAGAGGGGATGATGTTCAGAGATGCAGAAGTAAAGGGAGTCACTTTGTACTGGAGAAGAGACACTCTTTTTATTTTGGTAGAAGGAAAGGAGGAAATGTTAGAATTTTAGTAATGGTTGATGGTACAACCAAAGGAGAAAAGGAGGAACTTGAGCCAGGAAACCATGGCTGTCATTTTCCCCCTGAGATAAGGTACAAGGTGGCCTGGGAGAGCCAGAGAAGAGGCCAGGGGGGTGTGGGGCAGAGGAAGGCATAAGTCAGCAGAGAGAAAGGGAAAATGTCCACAATCCCTTGAGTTTTTAGAAAAAAATCATTATCAATTTTTACCAATGATTAACTCTATTTTTTAGTCCTCTAAGGACTTATTTTGAAAGAACTCTACAGAATTTGGTGGTCTGCATATTTTAAAATGTTTTATTTATTTTAGAGAGAGAGAGCCCACAAGTGGGGAAGGGGCAGAGAGAGAAGGGACAGAGAACCCAGAGCAAACTCCGTGCTGACAGCAGTGAGCCTGATGTGGGGCTCGAACTCAGGAACCATTAGACCATGACCCGAGCCAAAGTCGGACGCTCAACCGACTGAGCCACCCTGGTGGCCTGGTAATCTGTATTTTCAAAAACTCTTTTCACTACAGTGAAGTAATAGAAGTGCTTTGAGTCTTTCCTATCTAGATACTGGGTTAGAAGAACCAAAAATGATGTCTGCCTTCCCAATAATAGCAATTGCTTACTTAAAAAAAAAAAAAAGTGTATTGTTAGACTCAATAAATACCCCAAACATACCAATATCCAAATCCCTGGAGCCTGTGAATTTTACCCAATATGCCAAAACGGCATTTATTGGTGTGATTAAATTAAGGATTTTGAGCCAAAGAGATTATCCTGGGTGGATTATCTGGGTGGGGTCCCAAATGCAATCATAAGTGTTTTTGTAAGGAGGAGGTGGTGGGAGATTTGATATCAGAAGAGGAGGAAGTGGTGAGAAGACAGAAGTGGAGGCTGGAGGGATGTGGCCACAAGCCAAGCAATGCCAGCAGCCACCCGAAGCTGGGAGGGGCAAGGAACAGATTCTCCCCTGGAGTTTCTAGACGGAAGATGGAGCCAGCCCTGCCAACACTTTGATTTTAGCCCCGAATGTTTCAGTTTGGATTTCCGGCTTCCAGAACTTTCTATTGTTTGAAACCACTAAGTTTATAGTAATTTATTACAACCACAAGAGGAAACATACACATGAAATGTGTATGTATAACTGCAGGCATATCTGTGTGCATGTGTGTGTATTTGTTCATGACCTTGAGGTACAGACTGGTAGAATTAACTCCAGTATGCAGGTGGGAAGATTAAGAAACAGAAGAGTTCAGAGACTCAGCTTCAGGTATCACGGCTCAAGAGGGGGTGAAGCCAGGCCTCAGACCTGGGGAGTCTTGGTTCAGAGGCTATACTCACCCCCACTATGCTGCCCCTCATGGGGTTGATGCATGTTGGGGAAAGTCAGGAAAGAAAGGAGGCCCAGAATTACAGAATGGATGGGGCGGTAATAAGAAGGAATGGAATTAAAGACGATTCACACTGGGCAGCTTGGATGGAGCACTGGAAATGGCCTAAATGCCCTAGAACTGAAGGTTGCTTCATACCCCAGGACCCCTGGCCCTTAGGACAATATGAGGAGCACAGGAAAGCTCCTGGATGCTGTGTTCAAGGTAAGTCTCATCTCTAAGCAGCTATAAGGCTTTGGACAAGTGGTTTTACCTCTATGAGCCTCAGTTTCCTTTTCTGAGAAATGTGGCATAATAGTAACCACCTCATAGGGTCGTTGTAAGGATTAAATGAGATTATACATGAGCTGAGCTGGGTGCCTGGCATAGAGTAAAGCCTCAAGGATACACTGTTACTATTGACTTCATTATCACCACACAATACCACACAGCCGTCCACAATCATCTTGACTTTTGGATGCTAAAAAATTGGCATACTCAGTAATGTAGCAGGTTAGAAATTAGTAAACTCAGAGAGTCTGGGTGGTTCAGTCGGTTAAGTATCCGACTTTGGCTCAGGTCACGATCTCACAGTTCATGGGTTCCAGCCCCGCGTCGGGCTCTGTGATGACAGCTCAGAGCCCGGAGCCTGCTTCCGATTCTGTGTCTCCATCTCTCTCTGACCCTCCCCTGCTCACGCTCCCTCTCTCTCTCTCTCTCTCTGTCTCTCTCTCTGTCTCAGAAATAAATAAAACATTAAAAATTAAAAAAAAAAAGAAATTAGTAAACTCAGTGTACTAATGTGGAGAAAACCATCTGTAGGGGAAAGAGTTGTTTTCTCTAGGGGATGAACCTATGCTTTTTTTTTCTTTGTTCTGTTTCTTTAAAAAAATTTTTAGATGTTTATTTTTGAGAGAGAAGGCAGGGTGGGGAGAGGCAGAGGGAGGGAGGCAAGATATGAAGCAGACTCAGCACTGACAGCATAGAGCCTGATGCACAGCTCAAACTCACAAACTTTGAGACTACAACCTAAGCCAAAGTCAGATGGTTAACCGAGTCAGCCACCCACGCACCCCTGTTCTTTTTTAATTGTGATAAAATACATGTAACATAAAACTTACCATCTTCACCATTTTCAAGAGTACAATTCAAGTGTGTTAAATATAGGGGCGCCTGGGTAGCTCAGTTGGTTAAGCATCCGACTTCAGCTCAGGTCATGATCTCACGGTTTGTGGGTTCGGGCCCCCATGTCGGGCTCTGTGCTGACAGCTCAGAGCCTGGAGCCTGTTTTGGATTCTGTGTCTCCCTCTCTCTCTGCCCTTCCCCTGCGCATGCTCACTCTCTCTCTCTTTCTCTGAAAAATAAAATAAAAACTTTTTTAAAAAAATTTAGGGGTACCTGGGTGGCTCAATCGGTTGAGTGCCCAACTTCAGCTCAGGTCATGATCTCACGGTTTGTGGGTTCGGGCCCCCATGTCGGGCTCTGTGCTGACAGCTCAGAGCCTGGAGCCTGTTTTGGATTCTGTGTCTCCCTCTCTCTCTGCCCTTCCCCTGCTCATGCTCTCTCTCTCTCTCTTTCTCTGAAAAATAAAATAAAAACTTTTTTTAAAAAATTTAGGGGTACCTGGGTGGCTCAATTGGTTGAGTGCCCAACTTCAGCTCAGGTCATGATCTCATGGTCATGACCCACGAGTTCAAGCCCCACATGGGCTGAAACCTGGAGCCTGCTTCAGATTCTGTGTCTCCCTTTCTCTTTCTCTCCCCCCTTCCCCCACTCATGCTGTATCTCTGACTCTCTCTCAAAAACAAATAAACGTTAAAAACATTTAAAAAAAATTTTTAAAGTGTTAAGTATATTTACATTGTGTCTTTCGTTCCTTTTGTTCCTTTTTTTTAAATTTTCTACATTTTCCCAGAAGAGGCACAAATTACTTTTGTGAACACATCACAGCAAAACATATTTTAATACAGCTGGAAAGAGGAAGGATTGGTTAACAAAAGACACACACAAAAAACAAAGGAAATGCGTAGTTGCAACTTGTAAGGTGGTTCAGAGCACAAAAGGCTTAAAAATGGCTTATAAATCTTCTTTTAAAAGACAAAAGGCTGAAAGAGAGAAATGGGCGAAAGAAATGAATAATCAGTAAGACACGAAGAGATGTTAGGTCTTAGAAGAAATAAGAGAAATTAACCCACAGGGGCTGGCCCCCTGACCAACATTTCAAAGCACTTGTATTATTGATGAAGGGGTGGCCTATTTCCCCTACACCTGCCACAAAATTCTGAACTAGTGCTTTACATCTTCACAGAAGGCGGCTGCGTTCCACTCGGTAATATCCAAAGGTCTTTTAGCTCTACCTCTAATGGTTTTACTTAGAAATCTCTTGTATGGGGCGCCTGGGTGGCTCAGTTGATCGGTTGAGCGTCCAACTTTGGCTCAGGTCATGATTTCAGGGTTCGTGGGTTTGAGCCCCATGTCGGTCTCTGTGCTGACAGCTCAGAGCCTGGAGCCTGCTTCGGATTCTGTGTCTCCCTCTCTCTCTGCCCCTCCCCCTGCTCACGCTCTGTCTCTCTGACTCTCAAACATTTAAAAAAAAAGAAAAAAACTTTTTTTTAAATTAAAAAAGAAATCTGTTCTAAAGACACACCCCTGCATGGACAGAGAAGAATGAAAACACTACCGGTTTAGTACAGCATTTCTGCACCAAAAAAAAATTGGAAAAGCTATTTGGAAGTAAAGCCATGGAGGACTGATTACATGAATTATGATACAGCCATATTATGGAATATGAAGTTACTGTTTTACAAACGGAATGAAATACCCGTGTCCGCCACGGAAAGACGCCCATGATGTTCACAGGGGAGAAAAGCAAACATCAAGACAATGAGGGCAGTGTGCGCCCATCTGTGTTGTAAAATACAGACCATACAAGAACTACAGTGTGTATGTGTGTGTGTGTGTGTGCGCGTGCATGCACGTGCATGCACGTTGTGTGTGAATGCACATTCAAAAAATTTATTGAGATTTACCCCAAGTGTTAGCAGTAGATAGGGGAATGAGATTTGCAGATTATTTGGATTTTTTTAAATTTGGAAGAACATATAGCAATTCTACTCTGAAGAAGGAGGAAGGGAAGGAGGAGAAGGGGGAGGGGGAGGAAGAGGGAGAAGCCAACACACTAACCCTGCCTTCAAAGAGGAATTTTATCATCATGGAGCATTCTCGAATGCCCTCAGATGCAGACGCAGCTGACGGTCCCCCCGAAGGGGTCAAGGGCCTGCGCAGCAGACGGCTGGGCCAAACTCTTGCAGACCGATCACTATCCATCTTGGTCTCAAAGTCAGGAAGTCGCTTGCACCGCCTCTGTCAATAACTCACGGCAGGGCTTAATAAACTCTCCTTGCCGGAAGTTCTTCCTCTCATCACAGCTAAGTCTTTCCTGCTGCCCCGTCAGCCCTAAGCATGGGTCACCTTTCCCACCCCACGTCCTTGCAGCCAGCGGCCCGGAGTGAGGAACAGGACAGGGACCGCATGGATTTTCTGCCGCGCGTCCCTTCTGCCCCTTGCAGGCGAGGTCCTTGGAACCACAACCGTCTGTTAGAGCCCAGACTGTGCAGGCGTCTCTCTGCAGCTCAAGGGGTCCCTAAGGGCCCCCCGCCCGCCCATCACCAGCACTGGATGCTGTGCTCTGCGTAAACTCCACCTCCCTGGCCTCTTCCTGTCATATTTCATGCATCCCGATGGTCACTCAGGCCAAGATTTACGGAATTCATATCCTTTCGAGCTGAAGGAAAATGGGAAAGTCAAGATTTACTATCCCCCTAGGTAAAGCTAGGAAGGGGTGGACCCAGGAGCTCAGGGGCGGTGGGGGGGTGGGGGTGGGGGTTGCAGAGGTGACATGGAGAGACAAACATTTATTTGGTCAGAGCCTCATCAAGGCGGGGCCTGGGTCTCTGCCATTCCTGACAGCAAGCACGTTTCTTCCGGAACCTTCCTGCCTCTCACAGGCCCCACTAGAGTGTGGGGTACAGCACTAGGGGCCACCGATGACAGAAGACCACTAAGAGAGAGTGTCTGCTCTCCATAAACTCAGTGTTCCTAGAAGAGGATGAACAGGTACATCAATAATTCTTATCTTGAGCAAAGATGTTTTAGACTTGTGTTAGGACAGTGATGAAAGACATGTCCTTGGAAATCAGTGGAGCCCTCCCCTTGCAGCTCACTGGTAGAGATGTTTGGGCCATTTATTTTAACCTTGCCGACTCTTCATTTCCTTATCTGTGAACTGGGATTGATCAGCGCCCTTTCTTTGTGGGGACTCGCTGTGCATTTAAGAAACGAGCATGTGAAGGATTCTAGAACCAACTGGGATTCCCGGTTCTGGGACTCACCGGCTGTGTGACATTAGGTAGGTCACTGAACTTCTCTGTGCCTCCATCGTCCCGTCCGCAAAATGGGAACCACAGGAAAAGCACCAACCTCACGGGCCGGCATTAACATAAGTTAACATCCATGAGGCACCGAGAACAGTGCGTGACCATAATGAATACCATATGGGTTTGCAATTAGTAGTAACACAGTGAATGCGTGTGGAAGATAAATCTGGAAGGTAAAGTGGCATCAGATAATTCTGAGGTCAAACGGGGGATTAGATCAGCATGGCCAAGGGGGTTAGTGGCTCGGGCTTATCTAGCGGTGGGAGGTGCGTAGGCATAAGCATTCGCTCAGCTTATTAGCATGTGTGCATTTTGGTGTGCACACATTACACCTCCATGAAAAGTCAAGACTTCCGTAGTAATATTTTTAAATAAAAATGAGAACAGTACAGGCTCCGTAGTCAGATTGCTTACGTATACGTCTCGGACCCACAACCAACCAGCCATCTGAGCATGGCCGAATGTCCTCACCTTGGTGCCTCTACTTTTGAGTCTGTAAAATACAAGTAAATTCTGTGCCCACCCCATAGGGCAGTGGGCTTAAATGAGGTGATACATGTAACCGAAGTCTGGCGAATACTATGCATGCTGACAAATACCATGCACTCAATATAATTTTATCAGCAAAATTCGTGGTTTAGAGTTTGCGTCCCAGGTTTGCGACTACCTGTGTCTCTTCTCAAAGCTGTGGCTTTGAGACAGTCATGTCTCCTTTTGTTACTTCAAATTCCTGCCTCATTACAGGCAACCGTAAGGCCCCCTCTGCAGAGTTATTGCAAGGGTTGGAGAGAAGGTATGTAAAACCGCACTGATAGACACCTAGCCTTTGGTAATCCATCATTATCACCATCACCGTCATCTACTATGGCATCAACATCACCATCACTGTCATTGGTCCAGGTTCAAGATAAGAATACACTGGGTCATGGTGGCCCCAGGGCAGCTGTGGAAGGTTGAAAAGGTGACATGAAGGCTGGCAGTGGATGGAAGGAGACCCTCCCCCAAGCTGGGCTCCCCACCCACACAACCTATAGCCACTCTGTTAATACTTCAGTCAAAAATCATCTATGGAGGGGAAACCATGAGGAACAGGTGATTGAACAGCCCTAGACACAAGGCGAGATGTGTCTCACCTCCTTCCTCCATGGAGGGATCCACAGGGCCCCTCACCCTTCTGGAAGAATTCATGAATCTTTGACACCTCACCTCCCAAATTGAGAGCCAACATAATCTCAGGACACCGCAGTGAAACTCAAGGAGATTCGGTCCGCAGGTCGCTATGAAACAGTAATAATGATTGATATCGTTGTCCAGTGCTAAGAACTAGGCTTTGTATACAGTAGGTGCTCAATAAACATCTGTTGAACAAATAAATGGTTTCAACATTCAGTTTTGAGGTGCCTATTATGTGCCAGGCAATCTGATAAGCATCTTACATCTTAAGGAAGCCACACAATCGCCCCACGAGTAGACTCCTATTGCTTGCTCTGGTTGACATGGAAGGGAAATTCGTCTCAGAGGGGGAAAGCCACATGCCCACAGTCACACAGCTGTAGAGTGGCACAGCCAGCCTTCAACTCGAGTTGAGGGAGATTTCCAAGCTGGTGCCCTTCCGATTTGCCTTGTTTCCTGTCAAGTGACTTACAGTCTGTAAGCTCACATCCTATCCACCCACCACCCCCACCCACTGGCCCAGCCTTCACCCGAGTGTCTTGACCCGACCAGACATCCAGAGGATTTCCAATAACTGCCCTCCTGAATGAATGAACAAATGTCACAGACCATCTGCTGAAATCTCCCTGGGAACATATGTCTTGTTCAACTTTCGAACAAGTTGAAGTGTCTTTCCTTCCCGGCTCCCCTGGGCCTCTTAAAATTTGGGGAGGATGCAGCAGCCCTCAGGCATAGTATCTGTCCCAGGGCCGACGATCAATGGGAGATTAACATCCGTAAGTCACAGAACACTGTGGTTATTTTTCCCATTTAGTTGTCAGCCCCAGGATCCAAAATGTTTCCCCAACATGACCCCAAACAAAGTCACTCCATGGCAGTAGTCTCCATTTTTGCACCAAGAAAGGAGACGCGTGACACCTGCCCTGTTTCCATCCCTGGGGTAAGTGAGGCCAAAGTAAGAGTTTAGAGAGTAAACCTGGGACTGGGGGGCCGTGGTTCAAATCCCAACTCTGCCTTTGACCAGCCTGTGACCTTACGTATGAGAACCTTCCAGCATCTCCATTTCTGCATCTCAATAAGGCAAAGTATTAAGATGTTAAAACATATAGGGGCACCTGGGTGGCTCAGTCCATTCAGCGTCCGACTTTGGCTCAGGTCATGATCACTCAGTTTGTGGGTTCGAGCCCCGCGTCAAGCTCTGTGCTGACGCTCAGAGTCTGGAACCTGCTTTCGATTCTGCCTCTCTCTCTGCTGCTCCCTTCCTCATGCGCTCTCTCTCTCTCTCTGAAAAATAAATAAACATTAAAGTTTTTTTAAAAAAAGATGTTAGTACATATAATGTTAATAAATACTTGCTTTAAAGGCCATTATGACAACTCAGAACACTATCAGGACCACATTATGTATTATGTTAATAGAAATTATTCCCATCCTTCATTTTATTCTAAGACTTTGTGTATGTAAAAACAGCTTTTATTTTACTCGGGGACATAGGACATGTTAACTGTACACAACAACTGTGAGGCTTGCCTCAGTGTCGGAAACAATAGAATATGAAAAGTAGTGCGATTTTACATTCAGGAAAAAAGGTAGTGCTGTTATCACAATGAATGCAAATACCTTCATCAGCTGTGAAAAACAAAAACAAGGAAGAAAAAGAGCTAAAATGGGAAGGTAGGCCTTATCACACCCTATGACGGGTCATGAGATGAAGACTCAGAGAAGTCAGACACCTGCTGTAGGTCACACAGCAAGTGATTTCCTCTCAGCTCAATCTCAGCTCCAGGTTTCATTCTATAAGACTACGTTGCTTCTGTTCTGTTTTACTTTGCTTTGCTTGATTTATTAATTTTTTTAAGTTTTTTTTTAAGGTTTATTTATTTTTGAGAGAGACAGAGACAGCGTGAACTGGGAGGGTCAGAGAGAGAGGGAGACACAGAATCTGAAACAGGCTCCAGGCTCTGAGCTGTCAGCACAGAGCCCGATGTAGGACTTGAACTCACGAAAGGTGAGATCATGACCTGTGCTAAAGTTGGATGCTTAACTGACTGAGCCACCCATGCGCCCCTATTTTATTTTGTTTTTAAACTGCTCCTGCTTCTACACTTGGGCCTTGGTTAAGTCTTCTGCTCTAGAGGAAGTACCTGGGCCATGGTTGACCTGTGGTCTGCTTTGTTCTGTGTGTGCCAACGCTAAGTCACTGGAAGGGGCCGCTCTGGGGGACTCTGTTGAAAGGGATTCTGAATTCATATTTGAGGTCAGTAGAAAAGGCTCATTACCAGTTGTGGGGACTGCATGGGAGAGTGACAGCCACCGTGCTAAGTATCTGCTATGCTGGAAGCTGGCATCTGAGATCTATAGACAGTTTAAGTTCAATGAGCTAAAAGGCCTTTGGACACAACCTGGCCCATCCCCTGTGTTTTATATGAGAAGAGAATGAAACTCATAGACTGTGAGTCCCCTGAGGAGACAGAGATTGGTCCAGAATCACCAGAGCATCCTTTCCATGATCCCAAGATAGACACACACAGAGGATGACCCGTCTCAGGTGCACCCAGTTCAGAGCCACTCCATCAGCACAGGCCACTGCTGTCCCATCTGGGCCTTCCACCCTCCCCCACCATGGCCACAAGGAGGTCCCCTGAGGGGCGGCGAAGCTTTCACCCCTACGCAGAGGCTCCTGAAAAGGGGAGCGGGGGTGTCTCTCTTCTCCCATCTTCCATGCTTTTGGCTGTGTTTATGCTATTCACAAAGTGGCTTCCTGTTTCGAAGAGGAATGAGCTTTTTAAAGGGTTATAAATGCAACTCAAAAGGTTTTTTGGACATCAAATGCCTCATAAAAAAAGGAACGTTTCGACGACTTCAGCATAAATGAATGAAAAACATACGGTGTGTGCCTCCCGCTCTTCCGTGGCACCAAAATCTTCTGGCAAAAGAGAGAAGAAGCAGCAAGTGGTTTGGCTTTCACTGTATCTGGGGCTTGAGTTTCCAAGGTCCAAAAATGTAGCTTTTATTGCAGTCCAGAGCATATTGGAGTAGAGAGGTTGCCTGTTATTAAACTACAAATAAATAAATAAATAAACAAACACGAAAACATTTCCATAGATGCTTTTAAAAGTCTGTTCTCACTATCTCGCTGACTTCACTCGAATCACAGGTTCCAATTTATGCTTCAAAAGCAGGACCTCTCAATCGGGGCACTGTTGACCTTTGGGCCAGGTGATCCTTTCTGGTAGGGGTTGTCTGAAGTTGGGTGTCCAGCAACTTCCTTGGTCTCTACCCCTAGATGCCAGGGCAGCCCCCAAGAAGTGATGCTCAAAAACACTCCCTCCCTCCACTGAGAGCCAATTTTGTAGAGTCACAGTTCATTAACCTAGAGTGTTCTAGATTCTGTAACATTGGAAGGTAAATGGAAATAAATGAATAAATGCAAGAAAACCATACTGACTTTTTTAAATGTGTATTTATTTATTTTTAGAGAGAGATAGTGAGCAGGGGAGGGGCATAGAGAGAAAGAGAGAGAGAGAGAGAGAGAGAGTCCCAAGCAGACTCTCCACACCATTAGCTCAGAGACCAATGCCAGGATTGAAATCATGAACCGTGAGATGGTGACCTGAACTGAAATCAAGAGTCAGGNAATAAGAAAACCCAAATAAAATAAATGAGTTTTGGTATTTCAGTGAAAGATATAGGTAGATCATTACTTGCATTATTATATACTTTTTATCCGAGTAATGTTGAAGGGTCACATGGCCAGCCCACACAAATGTCTGAAACTCAAACACGAGCCCGGAGTTGGCAAACCTGCCTTTGTGCGCTCAAAAGAGTGGCCATGAAAACCATGCACTGAAGGTTTTCATTCAAACACACCCTGAGCCTGTTTTCTGTTTCTCCAGGGATATAATCAGCTTGAACTACTTCTATCAAAGACAGCATATGGTAATCATGTAAAGGGTTGTGTGTAAATGTGTTGGGGCTCTATGAGATATTTAAAGGACGGGAGATAGAATGACCAACCATCCTGGTTAGCTCAAGACTATCCGACTTTAGCACCAAAAGTCCCACATCTCACGATGAACCTCACAGCTCCAGTGAATCCCAACTGTTGGTCATGCTCATGGGAGAACACAGACTTTTCAGAGAGAGCCTATACATACTTCTGTAACTGATGGCTGTCAACAAAGAAAAAAGAGAGCGAGCTTCTAAAATCACCCACAAAGACATACAAAGCTTACCTGTGTAGGGCCGTTGTGTGTACTGCAAGCGACCTCACATATATGGATTGTGGACATCCTTGAGTTTATTTCATTACCACTCAGTAACTGAGGTCCAGAAGGGCCCCTTGGCATATGATACATACCAAGTCTTAAAGTGATGCCACCGAAAATGATGAAGCAGGGGACTCCAAGCACCTGTCACCCCATAGACACATTGAAAAGCAAGCAAAAATGGGCAGAATCAACTTTTCCTCAACTCTGGAAAACAGAGGTTTACAACAACCAAGAAAGAAAAGAAGGCAATTTTAAACCGGTTGGAAAGCTTTGTGGCTCTTGGCTTACCCTGTCCCACCCTCTTCCTTTGCTTGGCGGTGGTCTTGGAAAGAGCCACATTCCTAGTGAGGAGCCCTGGTCCCTGGCTCTGGAGGACGCAGAGTTGTGTTAGTCTGCTGGGGCGGCCATCACAAAACACCACAGGCTGGGTGACTTAAACATCAGAAATTTATTTCTCATAGTTCTTGGGGCTGGGGGAGCAAGATTGGGGTTTCATCATGGTCATGCTCTAATGAGAGCCCCTTCTGGTTTGCAGATGTCATCTTGTTGCTGTGTTCTCATGTGGTGGGGGTGCGGGGGGTGGTGGCCCTGGTCTCTTCCTCTTTTTATAAGGACACTAATCCCATCATAAGGGCTCCATCCCCATGACGACATCTAAACCAAATCGCCTCCCCAAAACCACATCAACAAATACAATCCCATTGGTGGTTAGGACTTTGACGTGTGATTTTGAAGGCAGGGGGACACAATTCAATCCATAGTAAGAGTAGACCTTATTCTTAAAGAATTGTATTTGTATGCTCTAACCTGTCTGGAGGTTACTGGAGGAACAGCATGAGATGCTGTAGCTTAACATCTTTGTTAAGATCTTTGTCCTGCTTAACTCAGAACTCACATACAGCAGAAAAGTGACCACATAGAGGGTCCTCCTTCAAAACGTAAGGCAAATGAATAACGCACTGCCATCTGAAACAAAAGATGACAGTCTAGACAAACATTAAGTGTCCTGAAAGCCTGGGAAGACCAATTAGAAAGAGAGTTTCCTTGGGAGATTAGAGCATTCAAGAATCACCACATAGACTTGGGAATTTAAAAAGTCACGTATATGCCCATGGCCTGGCACATGGAAGAATGGATTCTCGGAAAGGACCTGAGAAGATTACAAACTTTTTCCTCTAGCAGACATCTAGACTTGGTACAAACGGGAGTGAAGGCTAAGACAAAGTTGTAAATAGCCTGGCTATACATGAAAGTGTGTCCAACACTGTGCCAGTCTGCAAAGGCTGAGAATTTTCCGTTTTGCTTTCCTTTCCATTTCTCCTTCCTTCCTTCCTTTTTTCTCTCTACTTCTTTCTCTTTGGCGGGGGGGAGGTGTCCTAGTTTTTAAAGAAGTTCCTGTCAAAGCACTACCCGAACACAAGTTAAGAGGAACAGACTTCAGTGACCAAACAGGACAAAGACAACAAAATTTACAAAACTCAGGAAAGTCAGTAGGTAAATAAACTGCTGCAGCCCAAATCCAGCAACACAAATAAATGTAAAGGAGGTAAAAGAATATGATTTCTAGAGTTACCACATAGTAACAGTCAAAATGTATCATTTTGAACAAAAAATTCTAATCATGAAGGAAATAACATGTGGACTATGCACAAAAGAAAGTAGCAGAAAATATCCCTGAAGAGGCATAGACATTAGACTCTGGTCTCTATCGAACTAGACAAAAGATTTTAAATTTTTTTCACACTTATTCCCTTTTGAGAGATGAAGAGAGGCGGAACATGAACAGGGGAGGGTCAGAGAGAGGGGGAGACACAGAATCCGAAGCAGGCTCCAGGCTCTGAGCTGTCAGCACAGAGCACAANTGATTTCTAGAGTTACCACATAGTAACAGTCAAAATGTATCATTTTGAACAAAAAATTCTAATCATGAAGGAAATAACATGTGGACTATGCACAAAAGAAAGTAGCAGAAAATATCCCTGAAGAGGCATAGACATTAGACTCTGGTCTCTATCGAACTAGACAAAAGATTTTAAATTTTTTTCACACTTATTCACTTTTGAGAGATGAAGAGAGGCGGAACATGAACAGGGGAGGGTCAGAGAGAGGCGGAGACACAGAATCCGAAGCAGGCTCCAGGCTCTGAGCTGTCAGCACAGAGCACAGTGTAGGGGACCGTGAGATCATGACCTGAACTGAAGTTGGACACTAACCAACTGAGCCACCCAGGGGCCCCTAGAGAAAAGATTTTAAATCAACTGTCTTAGATATGGTTGAACAACTACAGGAAATCATGGACAGGGAGCTAAAGGAAATCAAGAGGATGTTTCAACAAAGACAGAATTTCACTAAGGAGACAGAAATTAGGGGTTAGTGCTTCCTCAAAAATTACTATATGATCCAGAAAATCCATTCATAAGTATATACTAAAAGAATGGAAAACAGGTGCTCAAATTGTTTTAGTAACTTTCTTTTTTTTTTAAAAATATTTTTATTAATTTCTAGGGGAGAGAGAGAGAGAGACAGCATGAGCAGGGGAGGGTCAGAGAGAGAGGGAGACATAGACTCTGAAACAGGCTCCAGGCTCTGAGCTGGCAGTCAGCACAGAGCCCGACGCGGGGCTCGAACCCACGAACCGCGAGATCATGACCTAAGCGAAAGTCGGACGCTTAACCGACTGAGCCACCCAGGCGCCCCAGTTTTAGTAACTTTCAAATATGCAGCATAGCATCAACTGTAGTGCCATGCTGTGCACCACATCCCATGACTTACTTATTTTGTAGCTAGAACTCTGTACCTTTTGACCTCCTTCACTCATTTTGCCCACCCCCTATCACCCATCGATGGCCAACACCAGTCTGTCCTCTATGTCTATGAGATTGTCTTTCTCGAGATTCCACATGTAAGGGAGATCATACAGTATTTGTCCTTCTCTTGTCTGACTGACTTCACTTAGCATAATGACCTCAAGATCAGTCCATTTTGGTGCAAGTGGAAATATTTCATTCTTCTTATGGGTACATTACATATACAATGTTTAAAGTAATATACTTATATATTT
>NW_027532877.1:1260583-1273314 GCF_008692635.1 Crocuta crocuta | reverse complement strand
ATACGTATATATTTGTTATTACATATATATCATATGTGTTATATAATATCATATATTGTATATATATAAATATGTATTTATCACATTTTCTTTATCCATTCATCTGTCAATAGACATTAGTTTGTTTACACATATTGGCTATTATGAATAAATGCTACAGTGAACATGAGGCGATATTTCTTCAAGTTAGTGTTTTTGCTTTTGTTTTGTTTTGTTTTTCCAGATAAATACCCAGAGGTGGGAGTGCTGTATCATATGGTAGTTCTATTTTTAATTTCTTGAGCAATCTCCATACTGTTTTCCATGGTGGCTTCACCAATTTACATTTCCACCAACAGTGCACAAAAGTTCCTTTTTCCCCGCATCCTCGCCAATCAAATTCTTGTACAGAAATATTCATAGCGGTACTATTTATATTTATATTAGCCAGAATGCAGAAACAACCCAAATGCTCGTCCACTGACAAATGGTGGTATATCTGTGTAATGGAATATTACTCAGTTATAAAAAGGAATGAAGTACTGAGACTCACTACAATGTGGAAGGATCTCAAAAACATTACGCTAAGTGAGAGAAGCCAGAAACAAAGGGTCACAAATTGTACGATTCCATTTATAGGAAATATCCAGACCGGATGAATCCATAGAGACAGGAGGCAGATTACTGGTTGCTAGGCGCTCAAGGGGAGGGGGAAGAGGCAGTTACTTCCCACTAAGTAGAGGGCAGTAACTTCCTACTAAGGAGAGGGTGGTGACTTCCTACTAAGTAGAGGGCATTCTTTAGAGATGCTGGAAATGTTTCAGAGCTAGGTGGACATCGTGGCTGCACAATATGGAACATGCAAAGGCATAAATTCCACTGAATTTTCGCTTTCAAATGGCTAATTTTATGCTATGTGAATTTCACATGCCCCTATAAATATACATTTGTTTGCTGCTTATTTTATATGTGCACGGTTTTGATGAATAAATATAGACTTGGGGGACGGAAAGAGCCAAGATTAAGTCTAGTTCCATATCTTGTTTTTATAGACGCAACTATTAAAGCTTATAAGATTTTCCAGGCAGAATGGCTCAAATTTGGAAATAATAATATTAATTTGGATGCTGAAGAGTGCTAATCATAGTTATCTGGGAAATTCGTCTCAGTAAAGACCCAGAAACTTGGACGACTGGTCAACAACAGGGAGGGAACAGGAGAGACAGAGCATGCAGTGCTAACATGAAACCCTATCTGCACCCCAGCTCTGAGCATGTACACCTGACTCCTGACCTCTCCCTCTCTGGGGATCTTTACAATAGGTTCTGGGATACAGGGGCCAGGCACATTTAGGGTAACAAAGAGTCATGCTCATTGGCCTCCCACCTCTCAAAATCATGGCAGCAGCGAGGCCTGGGCCACAACAGCTGAGTACATATCTGGGGCCTCCTACAGGACATTAATTTAACCAGAACACCTCGGGCTAAACAGACAGACAGACAGGAACACACACACACACACACACACACACACACACACACACATCCCCAGTCATACAGGGTGCTTTCCAGCACCTACCTGTTTTTTAATCACAATAATATCAACCATAACATCCTTTTCATGAGTGCTCATCATGTGCCAGACACATTGCATACGTGACAGCACTGAGCCCTCTCAGAAAGTTGAAAGTAACTTCATTTGAACAATGGAGAAATGATCTGAGAGAGACTGTCTCAAATTAAGACTCAACCTCCATATTGCACCGTGAACATACCATCCAGGACTGCACGTGAGTGCAACGTGTCTTCTCCCAAACCACAAAAACCCAAGACGTTATAAAGCCATTCAGTTTACCCACTGGGCTTTTTCCATTAGGGAAATCTGAATCTGGCTCCTGGTTTTGCCACTTCCGAACCAAAAAGTTTACCAATCTTTCTTGGCTTCAGTTTGTTCTGTCAACTGGGAAAAGCAAGTGAACGCAGCATGGCTTGGGGATGGGCTCTGTACCCAGACAGCTTGGGTTTCAGCACCAGCCAGGCATCTCACTACCTGTGTGACCTACTTGTGCATTGCTCAGGCTTTCTGGTGCCTCAGTTTCTTCACACTCCTCCTGCCAAAAAAAGATAATAATAGTACCTATCTTGTAACATCGGGGTGAGTAACAAATGTGTTAATACATGGAAACCTTTCTGGGGAGAGCTTGCCATGTTTTTAAGCCATGTTTACTATAATTATTTCTGCTATTGCCTACTTAACGGAGAATGTGTGTAAAGTTTCAGTGCAATATCTGATGCATAGTTAAGTGTTCAATAAGTTGGCTTCTGTTATTTGTTTAATCAGTTATTTAACATGTATAGGTGCCCATTATGTGTCACGTACTGTGGCAGATGCCTGGCATGCAGGGGAAAATATGATATTGTCATTGTTCTACGAAATACACAAATCTTGGTGTGCTTTAAATTTTCAGAACACTTGACCAGTAGACATGGCAATCTGAAATTAAACTCATCCCTGCTTCTGTGATGGTATCATCGCAAACAAAACCATAATTTGCCCAGGAACTTTACTCTCTAACGTGACAGCCCCTAGCCACAGTTGGCTGTTTACATTTAAAACATTTCAAGTGCCCAGGAGTCTGTCACATTGACTAATGTCTACCATATTGGATATCACCACAGAACATGTCCATCATTGCAGAAAGTTCTAGTGGACAGCATTGCCTGGAGACGGTATGCCTCAAGACTTCTGATGCCAAATTGAGCAGTATTCATGGCTCTTCCCTTCTGATTACTTTCCTATGGTTTGGTAAACAACATGCACGTGGTTGTAAATGTTGGTGCATATCAAGCCTGAAAGTGCTGGGCTAACTGAGTGTATCCATGGCATTTTGAACAGGCATGGCACAAATACTCCTGGCCCCAAGTTGATTTATCTTGGTGTTTGGCTGAATTCCTCACATTTTGGATCTCTTCGGTAACCTTTTCACCCCGTCCTTTTTTAAGGTGGCTGGCTGGCTGTTATAATTCATCATGAACGCATCTCACTCCAAGCCCGGCTCCCCTGACGGAAGGAACAGCCGGTCTCTGAGAGGTCAAAGACATTTTTCTCCCTTCGTCTTTCTCAGTTTCCAGCATAGATTTGTCACTCTGAGAAAGCATGAATTCTGGATTTGATGTACTTTAATTGATTTCACCCTCGACAAGTCAGACTGTCCATCAGCTCGCTCCTTGGGCTTCCCTGAACTTTGCTTAAGGCTAAGGTTTTCATCTGTCCCTGGACCCAAGCTGTCACCAAGCAATTTACTCCCCTCTCCAGCCCCCAGAAGCCATCTCATTTTCATTCCTGTAAGTTTCCTGAGGGAAGAAGAAGAGAAGTGGGATAGCACATGAGAAAGATGTTGGATGAAAGCAAATTAGTACAGGATAAAAGAAAGAGGGATGGATGGGAAATCCTTATCAATTGTCAGCTCTTTTGGTGAATTTGTCTGATTGCTTTGTCTGAATTGCTAGTGGGATGAGATCAGAGGAAGAATGGGTGTATGGATGGATGGATGGATGGATGGATGGATGGATGAGTGAATGGGTGGGTGGGTGGATGAATAGATGAATGGATGGATGGATGCCTGGATAGATAGATGAATTGGTGGATGGATACCAAATGGATGCTTTGATGAATTGATGAGCAGGCAGATAGAAAGCCACACAGATGAATGTATCAGTAAATAAAAAAATTCCAGGTACAATCACCAAAAATTTGATTCACCCCATAGAACTTAAAATGTTTTTGCATTATCTTGCATATGCTAGAAACTGAAACAAGCATGAAGGATGGGAAAACATAGTCCCTGTCACCAAAGACCTCACACTCAAAAATAGGATGAAGGGCATATAACAATAAGTTATAAAATAATTAATATTAAGAACATTTAGGGGCGCCTGGGTGGCTTAGTCAGTTAAGCGTCTGACTTTCGCTTAGGTCGTGATCTTGCGGTTCGTGGGTTTGAGCCCTGCGTCGGGCTCTGTGCTGACTGTCTGCTCAGAGCCTGGAGCCTGTTTCAGAGTCTGTGATTCCCTCTCTCTCTGACCCTCCCCTGCTCACGCTGTCTCTCTCTCTCTCTCCTAGAAATAAATAAAACATTTTAAAAAAAAGAACATTTATAACATAGTAAGGGTAAAGAAGTAGGGGTGAGTTTCAGAGACATCAATAATCAATCAAATTAATAAATGTCAAATGATTTTCTAGGAGCAGAAATCCAAAGAGCTTACTTAGTTAGGACTGTTCCTAGGTCACATTACAAAGTAGAATGTGTATTTTCTCTGAGTACTGTCTGTTTCCCCCTTACCCATGTGAAAAATATGGGATCATATTGACCAATCTCTCTTTGCATGAATCAATGGTAAGATGTAAGAGATTGGTTAAATGCATTATTTCTTCCAGGCATTTGTGTTATTTGAATCAGGTTTCCTAGGCTAAGATTATTCCTGGTAGAGGACTGAGAGTATCAGTGAAAAAATTATTTGGGAGACCAAATTTATATACTTGGCTTAGCCTTCACTGTGATTCCAGTGAACTAAAAATAGCCAGTTATCTGGAAACAGTTTGATGATTTGCTAGATGATATCTGGGTGATGAGGTTGACAAACCAAGTCAACATCAAAGACTCCATGGTTAGTGATGTAAAGCAGCTACTTCCAAATAAACCTCCAGATGAACCAACCTCTTTTCTCACCAGTAAATCCCAAAATGATACATGAGTGCTGGTTTGATTCACGGTGGAAAGAATCTGCACCACCTTACTCCTGAAAGCCTGAGAAGACATTCCCAAACCCTGGGTGCTGTCCATGGTTCTAGATGAATTCAGGTGCGCTGTGGATTTCCAGTGTGAAGAATGCAAGGGGCATCAAGGATGACAGTGATCTCTTGCGTAAAATTCTTCTAAAATGACAATTTTAGAGGAGCTACCAAAAGTTCCTTAAAGGATGATGCCTTCTCATATGAAGCGAGACCTAACATTTGATTTCTGTCTAGATCCAAATCCTACCTGTATCACATCTCTGTGCCTCAGCTTTCTGGTCTGTCAAATCCTACTCCATACGGTTATTATAAAAATGAAACGGGAGCTGTGGCTACTGCCTGCATGATTGTGAATTTGGACTGCCATGCTTAACTTCATGACTTTAAGAAATTTACTTTATCTTTCTGTGTGTCGCTTGCTCCCACAACAAATCGGGATGGGATCATAATAGGACATATTTCATCGATTTATTAGAGAGCAATGAAGTAAGCTAGCTCATGTGAAGTACCTAGAGCAAACTTAGGACGCACTAAGCCCTCATTAAATGTGTGTTGTGTGTGCTATTGTTAGATCATTTCCATATCATTGGTTCACATGTATCTCGATCCTTCACTAAGGAGATCTGGCTTTATAAACAGCGTTTGTTCCTTCAGGTGTTCTTTCATTCATTCACTCGATTCAGAAAATATGTGCCAAAGATCCATTCCTGTTCCTAACTCACCCAAACACCAATTGCAGAGTCAAAACATTTCAACGGTAGTACTCCTCAACAAATACTTAATAGGTTACATTCTGGGCTAACCTTAAGGAGTCTTCCCAGAGTTGAATGTGCTCAATATATCAGTATGGAATCTTTCGGCTACCTTTAATTCTGTTGACATTTTTCATCCGTCTTTGCTTTGTCTATTCTTGAATTATTCTTTTGGGTCCCACTTCTAGGGAGATCTTGAGAATTTTAAAGTTTATTTATTTATTTGATGAGAGGGCGGGGCAAAGAGAGAGGAAGAGAGAGAATCACAAGCAGGCTCTTCACTGTCAGCACAGAGGCCAGCTCAAGGCTTGATTTCATGAATTGTGAGATGATGACCTGAGCCGAGATCAAGAGTTAGACACTTAACCGACTGAGACACCTAAGAATTATAAAACTAAATAGTGCATTGAGCATAATTTGAGTGTCCTCCATCTGGGCTTTGGGCACAATGATTGTGTGCCACTCAATTATAGGCATGAATGGAAGATGTGAAATTACTTTATGGTTCCTGTATCTATTTTTGTTTTTTATCAATTCTCAGATGCTGAGAGCAGGACAGCAGTGGTGTGAGTAACTCAATAAGATGCCATTTGGCTTTTTAAAAGAGTAGCGGGGTGGGGAGCTACATGATAATGCACCCCAAACCCTCCTTCTTCACTTCATTATTTCTTGAGTCTTCAGTTCAGGGATTAATCCATCTAATTAACTTGCTTTAGTCTCAAAAATTGGCCCCACTTTCCATAGGGACAAAGCTTTATACTGCTTTGAATGAATAGCTTTGGCTGACTGATATACCCAACATCTGTCTGTCCATCAGCAGCTCTATCTGTCTGCCTTTGCTTAAAAGGGGACTTCCTTTAATTCATGCCTTTTGTACCTCTTCCAAGAAAAAGTCTACATTTTGGGAGAAAGTATCTGGCTGAACATTTCCATCTTCTTTCTTGCTTTAAAAAGAGAAAATCATCCCAATCACTCAACTTGGATAGAAATGTACTTTAGCAAGATGCTGTGAACCTGTCTTCTCTACGACAGCAAAGCATTCACTGTGTATTTCCTGCATTTGCTGTGTCTGCATGGTGCTGGTATGGCAGTCACAATCCAGGGACTGGTCGCAGTTTTTAATGTGTCTTGATGTGGGGCTGCCTAGATGTTTTTTTAAGCAGATTTATGCTGCATTTTAAAAATCCATTATGCTGCCTTATGGGCTTATTGTCAATCCAGATAATGTTGATCAATTTCAGTCTTCCAAAATCTGCATTTATAATTGTGCCATGTAATCAGAATTATTTATGTATGTCTACATGCAGACGTTAATAAAATTATAAATCAGAATTATTTATATGTGTCACAAGATACTTGATTATTTCAAATGCCTGATTGATACTACTGCACATTATCTTCTTTTTTTTTATTCTCTTCATATGCCACAAATCTTTCCTGGTGACTTAACTTTCCTTTAACAGAAAATACTTTTTGGAGAACTGCTAATTACTGTCTATTGAACAGATTATTTTAAAATAATACATTTTGATTGGTATATTCATAGACAATAGTGTTTTATATTTTTAAATGGCATAAAAAAGAATAGCTTAGAGAAAAAAATTAAAACCAGTCCTTCATTCCATCCTTTAGAGATAACCATTGTCATTTTGGTCTATTTTATTCTTGTCTGTATGTATATGGTCTGTGAGTGGACATACATACAAACACGCACACAGGCCACTTGCCACAACCTGGATGAAAGCTGAGGGCATTGTGCTAAATGAAATAAGTCAGATGAAGAAAGACAAATCATGTATGATATCATTTATATATGGAATCTAAAAAGCCAAACTCAAGAGCACTTGGGTGACTCAGTCAGTTAAGCGTCCAACTTCTGCTCAAGTCATGATCTCATGGTTCATGAGTTCGAGCCCTGCGTTGCGCTGTGTGCTGACAGCTCAGAGCCTGGAGCCTGCTTCAGATCCTGTGTCTCCCTCTGTGTCTCTCTCTGCCCCTTCTCTGCTCACACTCTGTTTCTCTCTGTCTCTCAAAAATGAATGAACATTAAAAAGATTTAAAAAGCCCAACTCAGAGAAAGAGAAAGTACAATGGTAGCTACCAGTGGCTGGGGTAGAGTCAATGGGGAGACACTTGTCAAAAGGTAGAAACTTCCAGTTATAAGAATAACAAGTTCTAATGTTCAGCATGGTAATTATAGCTTATAATACTGCATCATATACTTCAAAGTGGCAGAAAGCAGATCCTAAAATGTTCTCACCACAAAAATGAAGTGGTAATTATGTGATGGGATGGAGGTGTTAGCCAGCGCTATGGTAGTAATCATTTTTGTAATATACAAATGTATCAAATCAACACATTGTACACCTTATACTTACATAAATTTCATGCCAATTATATCTCAATAAAATGGGAGGAGGGTCTTGGGTACAAGTAACCCAAAACATAACAGTAGAATGTTTTCATCCATATTCATTATCTCTTATTCACTAATATGTTCATTATTGGTTACTGTGCATTTACGACAAACCAGATATTGTTCAGGGTACTGAGGATACAGCAATGAACAGGACAGACAATGCAGTTGATATTCAACCTATGGGGCAGATAAGAAACAAAGAAGAAAACAAGAAAATATCAGTTACTGGTATTCGTTAGAAAATGAAAAGAGGGACATAGTAGACAGTGATGAGGGATTGAGTAGAAAGGAAAAATTCCATATTCTCATAGAGCTGTGGTTCTCAACTTTTACTGAGCCTCCATCACCTCTTTTAAAAATCTCATGTCTATAGACCCTCTCCGCAGAAAAAAATACACACTGCTCAGATTTCTATGAGTTTCAGCATTAGGCATTCATCTAAGCCCTGTCTTTGTCACATTCTGGTGGCCAAAGCACAGGTGCGAAATATTCAGCCTATTATTTGGTTCAAGTAAGAAAAGCAAATCACTTTTCTGAGCCAGAAAAGCAATTGTCTGAACTCCCAGTGGCTGGAACTTGTATATTAGGAGATAGAGGCAATAGAGGCAATATGCCATGTTACCTCTGGCAGAGGCTGCTAGCGGTCCACCAGAATGCATGCTTCCTCTACCCTAATATAAAGTCGTGGTCAGGAAGCCACTCCCTGGACAAAGACTACATTTCCCAGCAACCTCTTCCCAGTGGTACAGTCATGTGACTAGTTCTTGCCAATGAAACATGGGGAGACATGACATATGTCACTTCCCGCCCACGTCTTAAGATTTCTCCTTGCTATGGATTTGCTTCAGCTGAGCCTAAATAGAGGCAAGGCCACAAAATGGGGAAGAAAATATGAATTCCTGACTCACTACTTGAAGGCAGACTACCCACTGACAAGGAGCCTTCACATCTGTTGTATGAGCAAAATATAACCTTACACTGTGTTAACCTGGGGACATTTAGCATTACCCTAACTCAGTGATTCCCAAAGTTTGAATCCCTGAACCTATAGCATCAACATCACTTGAGGAATTTATAAGAAATGCAAATTTCTGGGATCCATTTCTGATGGGCTAAATCAGAAGCTGTAGAGGTGGGGTCCAGTGATCTGTGTTCTAACCAGCCCTCCAAGTGATTGGAGGGACCTACCACTCTAAATAAGAGAGTGCCCAAGAGTGAGATTGAGGGCCTGCCTTTCTGGGTTCAGATCCTGGCCATGGCCCTTATGAGCTATGTGACCTTCGGCATGCTACGTAGCTTCCCAGTGTTTCAGTTTGTTGGCAGATAGGATGCCAATGGGCGGATAACAATAGCACTTAACTCATGGGCTTTGACATGAGCGCTGAAAGAGGAAGACCATCTACGTGGTAGGCTTAGAACAGTATCTGACCCACAATGAATGCTTAAAAATCTTCATTTATATTTATCAAATTGAGAGCCAAACTTTGGTCACAAAGTTTGCCTAATGGGCTTTTAATTCCTCCCTTTTGCTTAAAGCTATTTATTCCCTCATAGGCATAAGTCGGCGTGCCCATCTGCAATGTCAGGCATTCATTCCATCAGGAGATGATTCCTCAGGCCTATCTTAGGTTGGAACTTGCTCGAGAACACAAGGCAGACTGCAATGCCTGCCCGGCGACAGGCCACTGACCTAACAGATATCAGAGTGGCTGGCCCATCAAAGACAGTGAACATGCAGACAGCTAAACTGGGCCTCGAGGGAGTGGAGCCAGCAAGCATTTCCACCTTAGAGCAAACTTGCGGCTGATCTTTTTCCACCCTTGCAGGAAGATGCCCTTGCTTTTTTAACAGCCGCCCTGTGTGCAGGCTGATCTTTGAATCCATGTTCTCTAAGCTGCTTCAAAATACAGAGCTTGGTGATTAATCTAAAGGCTGTAGAAAGAGCTGTGATGGCAGGTGGCAGCAGATTTTTTTAAAGGGTGGGGCAGACACTTTCAAAACTAGTCCCTGAAGGCAGCCAATTACATTTCCCAGTGAACAACGCATGGGCACAGGAAGGGCTGGATGTCTTCGCCTTGATTCTTACTCAACTCGGATTGGCCACAGGTTTGACAATTGTGTCTCCCTGACCAAATGGTACCCGTCACCCCATCATGAGGACTTGCACCTGCTCTTACAGGGACCAAGGCTGCCAGTTCCCCTCAACCCCTACGAATACTCCTTATAGCTTTAATTCTTAAAGCCCTGGATTTTGTCAGCTTAGACTCCCCGCCGTTTGGTGGGCAAAGGGATGTGTGCTCCGAGTGGCCCGCCAACTTCACCATCACAGCTGCGACTCTCCCCAGAATCTCTGCTAAGGAAATGCAAGGAATTTTATAAAATAGCCACCCTAACCTCACAGAGTCTGTGAACTCTGGCCTCTCCTTTTCTTTCCTGTTCTTTCACAGAAGATCAAGTTTCTTTCTGACTCAATCTTTGTCAGGGCACAAGGACAACAGACTGGCTTCTTAGACTCCTAAAGTCCCAGATGTATAACAGTGGGCAAGGAATGGGGGGGGAAACCCCCACAAATGTGTGCCCATGGCAGGCATCAATAATCAATCACAGATCTTTCATTTGGGACCAGAACCTAACCTCCAAATTTGTGGCAGTGCTCAAGACAACTATGACTAATAAATGTCAGGGGACCACTTAGTCTTTGTCATTCTGATCTAGAGCAGAATTCATTTCTTGGCTTTCTGATCTAGAGCAGCCCCTTTATATAAAATACCAGCCTTCAAATAGCCTGTGTGAGTCAGAGCTCAGATTAGGACTCAAATGTCCTAATTCCCAGTGCTGTGCCCTTCCATAATAAGAGTTCATCCTCCCTTGAAGTCTCTGGAGATGCACACACCTATCAGATTGAATAGGTTTCAATAAATGACCCTTTAAATGTCCCAAGGCCAACTTTCACCTCCTACAAGCATGTGAGGTAAAAGGTGTATTAGTCAGCTATTGCCATAGTGATGCTGCATAACAAACCATTCCACATTCCAGTCGTTTACAGCAATAGGGATTTATTTTTACATGTATGGATCTACAATCAGCTGTGGTTCAGCTGACATAGGCTTGGTTTGGCTGCACGACTCCGTATCTGTTCCATGTTTATTCTGGAGTCCAGGATAAGAGTCAAGCCAGAACATGAA
This sequence comes from Crocuta crocuta, assembly GCF_008692635.1. Taxonomy (NCBI): domain Eukaryota; kingdom Metazoa; phylum Chordata; class Mammalia; order Carnivora; family Hyaenidae; genus Crocuta; species Crocuta crocuta. Next base: position 1,262,185 of record NW_027532877.1, on the reverse strand, counting down.
AGCATCTTTAAGGACTCTGCTTACTTCATGCCCCCATAACTGTCTTCACCCAAGTATGTCACATGACTAAGCCCAAACTCCACGGCTTGGAGAAAATATTCTGTCCATCGTAGGAGAAACAAGGAGGCAAGGGGGAGTGAATATTTGCTGAACAATAATGTAAAACTATAAATATGGCTTCTAAAATTATAAAGAAACCCCTCAGTGAAGATTGGGATAAACAGAAGCCAGATTATACCAGGCTCTCACTAGAGAAAGTTGATAAGCTTCTGCATGCCACACTTAATCCTTGAGAAGGCTCAATCATTTATAGTGTTAATACTGGCTCACTGGATTTGTTGCTGATTCCTCTGCCTTAAGGAAAGCCTGATTTGGAAATTCTCATCCAATGGAAGACAGATCATGAATGTTTTAATGGCCAGACAGTGAACTCCCTAAGAGTCATCATTGTGTCTTTCTTAATGCTACTTTACCCCTTCTGGTATTTTGAAAATATATGGTGCTTCTAAAAGTGCTGAATAAAATTTGTTTAATGGTGACTTAGAGTACAGACATTGGAAAGAGCCAGGTTCAAAATTAAAACCACCCCCTTGCTGGCTGGTGACTTTTGGCATGTGTATGATCTTGCCAATTTTGGTTTTCACCTTTCTAAAATGGGATAACCATACGTAATTTGTAGGGTGCCTACTAAGTAAATAAGATCACGTAAGCAAAGTACCTGGTCAATGTTACTATATCAATATATTCTAGCTTACATTTTTATTCAAAGATTTTCTTAAATTGCTGAAGTCCATTGGTGCGGTTGCCAATGGAACTGGTCACCAAATATTTCTTATTCTCTATTTTCCACACATCTGGAATTACTGTACTTCTCTGCCCCTTTTGAAGTGAGACATGGCCATGTGACTTGCTTCCACCAATGGAATATGAGCAGAAGGGACATGGGTTACTTTGAGGTAGGAGCTTCAAGACCCAAGATAAGTGACTCACCATGTTCCCGCTCCACTACTGTGGTGACCATGGAAGAACATGGCAAGATAAACCCTGCATCTGCCTAGACCTCTGAATGACTTCAAGGAGCAGGCCTTCCTCTAGCCCCTGCCCACTACCCAGGCAAACATGCATTGTACATGTAGCATGAAAGAGGAATTAACTCTTGCTATTTTTTATGTTTATTTTTGAGAAAGAAAGACAGGGAGGGGCAGAGAGAGAGAAGGAGACACAGAAACCAAAGCAGGCTCCAGGCTCTGAGCTTAAAGCACAGAGCCCAACATGGGGCTCAAACCCATGGACCGTGAGATCGTGACCTGAGCCACAGTCAGATGCTTCACCGACTGAGCCACCCAGGTGCCCCAGCTCTTGCTATGTTAAGGGCTAGCCACTGATTTGGATGTTGATAGTGATTGCAGCATAGTTTAGCTTACACTCTTTCATTCACTTGATATTATTAAATATGGTCTACTTATGGAATACTATGGCTCATTTTTCTAGAAAGATTTACATTATATATAAGCAAGTTATGTTCGCCCATATACCAGTAACTTCTCCATAGCTACAGGGTAGCCCAAGAATGCAAATGACAAAAAAAAAAAAAAAAAAAAA
>NW_027532877.1:1187075-1260522 GCF_008692635.1 Crocuta crocuta | reverse complement strand
AAAAAAAAAAAAAAAAAAAAAAAAAAAAAAAAAAAAAAAAAGTGGCCCTGGGAACCAGAGAATGAGGGCTGTGGCTTTAGTGTGGCCTTACATTAGCTTTATGACTTTGGAGAAGTCATTGTTTCTTTCAGGATATTACATCCCATAAATACAGGAAGTGTTGTGGGAGTTGCAAACGAAGTGGCAGAGGAAGAAACTAAAGTGACAGGAGCTCAGTATTTATAAAAGAATAAGGAATACTCTGGTTTGTATTACTAAAACCTCCAGAAGAGAAAGGATGGAGCTGGCCTCTGACACAGGTGGGTCTAAGGAGGTACATACCATTCCCTCTCCCTTTATTTCTTGATTTCTGCTTCTCTCTGCACACTGCGTTGTCTCTCTTACTGCTGACTGACTTTCCCCATGCAACAAGAAAGTGCCTACAGGTGTTCTAGGCTAATGCACTTCTGGCTGCAAGACCTTAAGGCAACATTTCTCAAAGTGTGTTCCAAAGACCATCTTAGGTATGAGCCAAATATACATGTTATTCAGCTCCTTCCGATGTGCCAGACTGATCTGAAAGTTTGGCCCAGAAATATGCATTTCACCATTTTTCCCAAGCAATTCATAACCAAATTTGCATACCCAATCCAATAAATAACCGTGAAGAGCCTGGCAAGAGTAGGGAAGTAGTATCATGGGTAGCCCCCTGGGCTTATGGGGTTGCAGTGAGAGAGGCACAGATTCTCCAAAGTTGGGATCATGAGAAGGAATGCATGAAGGATAAACATGGCCATGGGGAGAAAGTGTGAGGCCAACCTTGTTCTTCTGTATCTGAGAAAATGTTCTTAAATCAAATGTAACTTAAAACACAGAGTAGGAAAAAAAAATCCTATTTCTCTCCTTTAAGGCTATGATCAGGTCCCAAGTTAAAGAAATGCATTATGGGAGAGAGTAAACAGTTCATAACTTTTCAGCCCCTCTATACCAGGCATCCTTTGACACTGTGGAGAACATCATCGTTTGGCCAGCACAGCATCCATTCCCAATGTCCTCTCTTGTTCGTGCCTCCAGTTCTGGAGGATGCCAATTACAATACTTCTTTTCTCAGGCTCCCTTGGAGATATTACTCATCGTGACTCATATAGCCATCAATAAGATGAAAGGGGAGACTGCTGGTAACTTCCAGGAAGACTTGACTTTCCTGAAAAATCTAAAATTTCCCTATCTGTAACTCCATGATTTCTGGAGCTGCAGCCAACACTTCACTGCCATGAGGTAAACTCCAGGAGCATCACAAAGATGCTACCCTGATAATGTTCTGCCTTAAACCAGTCCCAGTAGATGTTGATCTAGATTCATTATTGTATGAGATCATTAAATGTCTTTATGGCTTACGCCACTGCCAAATTTTCGTTACTTGCAACCGAATGAATTCCTAATCAGATCCGTTACCTGATTTATTCTGCTTAATATGATAGGAATTATTATTGCTATTTTTTAAGTAAGGAGACTGAGGGTAGTCACTTGTATGAGGTCACAAATCTAGATAGTACTGGGACTAGAATTCCAAACCAGGTCTGTATGACTTCAGGGCTCTTTGTAAGAAACCAGAGTAGCTGGATGGCTATGTTATGTAAATTTCTTAAGGCAATGAGCAAACCTACAGGGGGGAAAACAGGCAATACAGCACCTGCACACAGAAGATAACATGACTGTGTTCAAATGAGTGTTCCCTCCCTGAGTTACTAAGTAAAGGCAGGAGATTAAAGTCAAAGATTGAGGGAGAGAAAGAGCATATTCAATATTCCCCACCATGATTTCATGAAGTGAATAATCCTCACAACCACTGCTTGTATTGGTTAGCTACTGCTGTGTAACATAAAACCCCAAAGCTCAGTGGCTTAAAATGACAACCATATATTCATTTCTCCTGAGTCTATGAGAAGGCTGGATACTTTTGTTTACCTGAGCTGAGTTTGGGTGATTTAGGCTGGACTTGCTTTTGTGAATACAGTCACTTATGGGGACTAGTCACATTGTCTAGAATGGTCTCCAGGGAGACAGCTAGACTCTCTCCTCCCTGTGTTTCTCACATGCTTCCAGCAGGCCAGCTCCTGTTAGTACACAGGGTCATGGCAAGGGTCCAAGAGTGAGAAAAAACAAGCAGAAGTCACTTAGTCTTTCTTAGGCCTTGGCTTGTATCACAGCTGCTAAGTTCCCATTGGCCAAAGCAAGTTACATGGCCAAACCCAGAATCGAGGTGTGAGGCAAAAGGCCTTTTCCCTAAATGAGAGAACAAGAAATGTAGTAAATCACCCACAAATCCCACAATGGATAAACTAAAAGTAACTATGTCTATTACCTAGGCTTGAATAACTGCCGGTCTCCCTTGAAGAAGGTGATTGTCCCTTATAAAAGGAGGTATTCCCTAAGCAGTCTGGTAAGAGTCAGAGAAGCAAGGGTTATGACCTAGTGGATCAGACTTTTGAGATCTGATTCCATCATGCATTTATTTTACGTGATCTTGAAGGGACAGACCACCTGCCTTTTCTGGTTTTCGATTCTTCCCTGAGGGAAAATGATGGAGACAAAATGTCAGATGTCATAAAAGAGAAGTTCACAGGTTACATCAGGCCTAGATATTTCTTTTGTTTGGCTTTCACAGTATTCTATTTTTAATTTACAAGACATTTAAATTTTTACATTTGGGATATTCCAGACAGAAGTTGGGATTTCTGATTTTGCTCAAATAATCTGGAAGATTCAGCAGAGTTGAGACTACATCCCACTGTAGTCAACGATGGAAGCAATGGATATGAGCTCCTCACTGGGCACAGACATTGTTTTTCTCCACCTGGTTTTACTATAGTCTCACCGGCGCCATATTGTCTCCTGGGTACTGAGACTTTCCTTCCACTTGGTTGGGACTTCTTCATTTATATTCACCTTTGGTCACTGTGGATGTTTGAATTGGACCCCTGGAGCAAATAACAGGAGCGTGGACTCTGTGAATCCACAGCATGTTTTCCTTGGTGCCTTGGTTTGCCAACACACTTCAGAACCTCTCCCTTGAACTCGCCTTGACTTGAAGCCAGGGTCTCAACCTTATGGGGACTCCAATTCATTTGAGATCCTAAGACGTCTATGAATTCTCTGGCCAGAAAAATGCCCATACCAACAAACATGTCCACATGTGTAGCTGTACACACGTGCACACACAAACACACACACACAACATCTCATAGGGCTTTGTCTGTGAACCCTAATTAGCCTCCGAGATACAATTTGTCTAGCTCACAGTCTATTGAGAACCCCAGGTTCTCCCTCACAATCCATCCACCCAGCCTCTGCCTAGACAACTTTGACCCACACTTGGATTCCAGAATCTTGGATTCCAGTGAATCTCTCACAGTCAGAGGCTACCGTCTGGTGCTGGTGCCCTCCCCATATCCTAAGTCTGCTTTCAAAGAACAGAGAGAAAAACAAGCAAGCCACAGCCAAGTGACCCTCACTGAGAAAAGTGCAGGGGCCAGCAGGGCCCTGACCTTCCTGTGTAGGTAACAAATTGGATGCCGTGTTTGCACCGGGCCCTGGAGGGAGGGAAGGAAGGGGGGAGACAGGGAGGAGGAGGGTGGCATAGGGTGGAATTGGGGTTACAGGGGTCAGCAGGCTTTGCTCTAGACATCCACACAGCAGCTCCATCCACCCCTTCCCAGGAAATAGCCACTGCTGCAGGCCGTGCAGAGGGTAGCAGCTGGAGGTCAGCAGAGGCCACAGCATACACACACAAGCGTGTGTCTGTGTGCTTGTGTGTGTGTGTCCGTACCCAACCAGGGGCAGAATCGCTGAATAGAATTCTTTTAAGAGATCTCCAAGGACCCTCTGCTCCAATCCCTAGTTCTTAAACACATAAAGTGGGGCGCCTGAGTGGCTCACTCAGTTAAGTGTCTGACTTCAGCTCAGGTCATGATCTCACGGTTCATGAGTCGAGCCCTGTGTCGGCTTCTGGGCTGACAGCTCAGAACCTGGAGCCTGTTTCAGATCCTGTCCCTACCCTGCTCATGCTCATGCTCATGCTCATGCTCATGCTTTGTGTCTCTCTCTCTCTGTCAAAAATAAACATAAAAATTTTTAATTTAAACACAGAAAGTATAATTCCTTTCTCTCTTCTTTTCTTGTTCCAGCATTAACCAGCAGGCAGTGGACTTGGATCTGTAGATGCATCATTTCTGGAGCTCACATGTCACTGCTGCTACTTCATAGCTGAGTGAGTTGGGGTACCTCAGTTTTTATTTTGAAAGAAAGAAAGATGGCAATAATGACCTCCTCATGTATTTTTGAGAACTAAATAAGTTAACATACATAAAACACAGGGGGAAACAAACACAGCATGTCAGTTATTCACTCAACACACACATACCGGACCCTCTATGTGATGAATTAATTTCTCAAACATCTACTATCTGCAAAGCAGTGTTCATTTTGTTTTTTTTAATACTCTTAATGTTATTTATTTTGAGAGAGCCAGACAGACCGACAGAAGATGAGGGGGGGAGGGGAGAGAGGGAGACACAGAATCTGAAGCAGGCTCAAGGCTCCCAGCTGTCAGCACAGAGCCCCACATGGGGCTCGAATTCATGAGCCGTGAGATCATGACCTCAGCCAAAGTGGGAGGCTTAACAGACTGAGCCACCCAGGCGCCCCTTCATTTTGTATAAATTGTACCATATAATTCTCTTCCAAAGCCCTGACACAAAAAATGCATTTTTGTCCCCATTTTACAGAAGTGGAGACTCAGAAGTTTAGGTCTCCTTCCCAGGGCTACCCCACTAATGAAGGGTGGGACCACCATAAGCACTGCAGTCGAAAGCCCTGGCTCCTAATCCATGTCCACTAGTCTCTAGTTTGTACTTGGAAGTCAATGTTTGACATAAATGAATGAATAGATGGATGGGTGGATGGATGGATGGATGGATGGATGGATGGATGGATGGATGGATGGGTGGATGGGTGGATTGATGGGTGGATGGATGGATGGATGGATGGGTGGATGGGTGGNGGGATGGGTGGATGGATGGGTGGATGGATGGATGGATGGATGGGTGGATGGGTGGATGGATGGATGGATGGATGGATGGGTGGATGGGTGGTTGGATGGATTGATGGATGGGTGGATGGATTGGTGGATGGGTGGGTGGATGGGTAGATGGGTGGGTGGATGGGTGGATGGGTGGATGGATTGGTAGATGGGTGGATGAATGATGAATATGTGGATGGGTGGGTGGATGGATGGATGAATGGATGGATGGATGGGTCTGCCATTCTCCCTTCACTGCCACTGTCCACTTGACCACCACTGAGGAGGCAGCCCAGAGAAGACCGTGCACTTCGTGTGTCCCACATCTCTCATATCCCTGCTCCCTGATGCCACCGCGTCAGTCTCTGTCCTCACCACGGCCCTACTGGTTTCTCCTCCAAAGCAAGGCCCCAAATTTGTCTCTGGCGCTGGAGGAAACTCATTCTTTCTGGTTTAATTCGCCCCGTCTGGCTGTAATTGCTTTGTCCTGTGGTGAGCAAAGACCTCCCATGATGAGAGCCCCGAGGACGGGCCACAGGGCAGGAGGGCTGGGGAGGAAGTCGGGGCGCGCTTTGGAGTGGAGCAAGGATTAGGCAGAGGCCAGTGGGGCAGCGGAAGTCGGGGTCCTCAGTGCAGGGCCTCCAGACCCGCCCTTGGCGGTGACGTTTACGATTGAACTTGGGCAGGAGCCCGCGTCTGGGGCCGCGTCGGCCTCCCTCGCCCCTACCCTGAGTGTTCGGTCCTGCAGCTCATTAAACAGTGACACTTAACACATCATCAAACTGCTTTACAGGCGCAGCCCACACAGCTCCTGGACTCTGGAGTCCCCCAGGTAGTGGGAGACTGTGACCTCCCAGCAACTGGGCTCGGTGGACACACAGGGCGATCAAAACCAGAGCGAGGGCTGGATTAGGGCGCTGGGCCCCCTGACCTTTCACCTTCAAGACTGATAACGACTAAGGTGCACACAGAACAGGGGTCGGAGCTGGTGTCGGGGGACAAACATGGCATTTGATGTCATGTGAACAAGGCTCAAATCCTAGCCCTGCTACTTCCCAGCAGCTGCAGACGCCTCCAAGGTTTTTAACTTCCCTGACCCTCTGTTTCCTAAAATGAGGCTAATAATGCCTATCGGAGAGGGTCGTTGCTGGAGATATCGGGATAAGACACATCAAGTTTTTTGCAGAGGGAGGGCAATGACTGGTGCTAGCCTGAGTTAGCCTGTCCTATTTCCCACTGTTTGAGGGGGCAAGGGGTTCAATCAGATCAGAATGACAATTAACAGCTTTTGGCTGACTATGACCAGGAATCACAATAAGAAAAGCAACAAAGTTAAAAGTTGCCCTGAGTTAGCAACCGTCCACTCTGTGTATTCTCTTCCTACATTTTCACAGCACTGAGAGGCAGTTACAAAGATTATCTCAATTTTACAGAAGTGGAAACTGAGGCTCAGAGGGATGTCATCTGTCTCACACCTCATGGAGGCAGAGCTGTGAGGCAAACCCAGATCTGTAGACTGTGAGCCCTTATTCTTTCCAGCATCGAGCAGGCCTGAGCAGGGGTGGAAAGGAGGAGCAGGAGGAGATTCTCTGGTGCATGGGGGGCAGGGGGGAGGGGGGAGGAAGGCGGTCCTTGCCTCCCGCCTGGAGCTCACAGAAAGGTCCATTTGAAGAGTCCCTGACTTCCAGCCACTCTTCCGGAGGCTCAAATATTTCCTAAATCTCCTTGAAATAGTCCTGGCCAAGAAGGGCCTGCTTTCACGGTTGATGTGTAGTAATGAGGCAGGGTTAATACCTCATTAGGTCACGGTGCCATTTTGCATTTCATGGATATTCAGTAACACAAGCAACAACAAACATATGAATTCCTGAGCCTCGCTTTCTGTGGGGGTGGGGAACATAAGATAGGGGTCCCCTGGACGTGGGCACAAGATAAAAGCCAATGTCTGGTGCTCATGAAGTGTGGAGAAGATGCTTGGGCAGTGGGGGTCTGCGGCCTGGTGCTCTCTCCCACCTCCAAGCCCTTTTTTTCGTATGTGAGCTAGTTTAGGGCTTATGAGAGCAAGTAATTCCCTTGGTCTGCCTCAAAGGTGAGGATGGCTTGCACGGATACTGGGTCAGTCTCCTGGGGCCGCCATAACAAATTACCACAAACTGAGTGGCTTAAACGACAGACATTTGTTGTCCTGCAGTCCTAGAAGTCCGAGATCAAGGTGACAGTGCGGTTCATTCCTTCTGAGAGCTGAGGGAGAATCTGCTCGATTCTCTCTCCCTAGTTTCTGGTGCTTTACTGGCAACCTTTGGTGTTCCCAGGCTTGTAGAAGTATCACTCTGACCTCTGCCTATGGGATTCTCCCTGGGAGTAGATGTGTGTCCAAATTTCTCTTTTTTAAGGAGAAAGGATGCCAGTCTTACTGGATTAGGGCCCTCTCTAATGACCACATTCAACCTAATTACCACCGTAAAGACCCTATCTGCAAACAAGGTCACATTCCGAGGTACTGGGGTTAAGCCTTCAATATACAAATGTGGAGGCGACAAATCAACGCATAACAGATACACATAACAGCTAGGGAGCCGGGCATCCCATGCAAGAGTGAATCGGGGATCTAGGTCAGCTAATCAGAACATAGGGTTCTTCCAAGACCAGTGATTGGTTCAGGAATGGCCAGTCAGACCAATCAGGGCAGGGCTGGGATGCTAGAGCACTTCTGTTTGAGCTTTTGGCGACACCAACTCTTTTCTCTCTGAAAGGCAGCAAGAGAATGTGGCGTGGGAGCTCCCGGGGGCTGTTGGCACCATGAGGAGCTGTGCTTTCTGAGTACATAGAAACCAATGGAAGGCGAAGTGGATGGATGGGTGATCGTATGCAACATTTGGAAGCAAGCCAAGACAAATCCACTGGTTTGTTTGGGTTTTTTAGTTATACGAACATATATATATGTAGGTGTATGCATAGATAAGTAGATATACGTTGGTATATGTCTATCAACACAATTTTAATTGGATTTTCTGCCCTGCGATATCAAAACCATCTTGACGCTGTAGCCACATGAAGTCAACTTGGAAGGTCATCTACTCAGCTGGGGAAGCCAAGAAGGGAAGGGGGGAGTTACTGAGGAAGAGCATGTGCAGAAAGAACTGAACTAGTCAGAGGATCGCCCTTGAAGTTATGCTTGCACAAATGTGCCATGATAATAAAACTCCCTTGAGCAAGACAGAATGGGGGTCGCTCAGAACCACATGGTTCTAGTTGAAGACGGTGTTGATTGCAGCATCCTTGTACAGGAAAAGACTCAGGGGGGCCCAGATAGATTAAATTAATTGGTAAATATCTTACAAGGAGCTAACCAAGCTGAGTCAATAAGGATTCATTCTGGGTCATCTATCGACATTGTCCTGGTGAGGAGGGGAGGTGTTCTTTTTCACTGGGGTTACTGAATTGGATGAAGGCTTGGACCTACTAGAAATCTGTACACCATCACATAGGCAGCTCTGCCTAAAATGGGGCTGATGTTGAGAAAAGAGAGACAGAAAATAAATAATTAACTAATTAAATAAAATATCCAGACCAAGATCTGATAACATTCCTTTAGCCTCTGGATCCAGCTATGCCTGAAGCTAGTCCAAACTTGAACTTTTCAACCAGGGAAGTCAATCAACACCTATCCCCTCTTTGGAGGATGCTGTGGACAATGCATCTCTATCTTCCCAGGCGTCACCTTTACACGCCTGACAATTCTCTACAGAAAACAGTGGCGCTCTACCCCAGCCGCTGGCCACAGGGTACCTTTGGCATCATCGGGGAAAAGCCAGGAATGCCTGAGAGTCAGAATCCCAGCAGTAGCTCTCAGCCGATGAGTGCAGGGGTTGAATGGGAACCCCCTTGCCCCTCCATTGAGATAACTAGCAAAGATATTCTGCACTATCACCCAGAGTTCAGAGCAAATGGGTAAACTCCATCTGCCCACACTGTTACCAGCTTCATGAGTGCCCCTCATTACCTTTTTTCTCTCCTCTGCCTCATTTTTTCCCCGTTCCCCAACCATGGTGTCCTAGGATTAGGATAATAAGTCCCATGTCCTATTTTTCCTTCAGTCTTGGGCCAGCGTGCACTGTGCTTCTGCACGCCACACCCGACAGAGCTCAGACTGATACACCAGATTGGGAGAGAGTCACCCCAAGTCACCGGAACCGCGTCCCACTGACAAAACTCCCACCTTCCTCGTCATAAACAGAAACTTCTCCATTGGGTGGGGTGGGCGTGGGGGAGAAGCAGAGCTGGCGCCTAAGATCCAGGAGAACCCACACGCCTCCCGAAGAAGACGGGCTGGTGTTAGCGGAGAAAGGGAGGCCCCTGGGTCTCTCTGAAGAGTGTAGCTTGATCCTGCAGAGAGCAGGAACCTTGGATCATGTGAACGGTCCCATTTTCTTTTCTCATAAATATTGCAGGTTCCCTACTCTCTATATTGCCGTTAATAAATTCTACCCCACCCCCCCTTAGGCCCTTTTGTTATAATTCCAACCCCCAATCCCATTAACTCTCCATGACTCAAACACTTCATTATGATACATATATTTTTTTTCCCTTTTGCAAGCGAGAGCAGAGTTCCTGACACCCTCAGCCAGGCAGGAGGCTGAGATCAAAATGGCCCATTAAGTTCCTGTGGCCAGTGCACAATTGTTGGGTTTTTTTTTTCCCAGAGTCTATTTTCTGCTGCTTTTAAAATAATGGACTCAAATGTTCCCCTTCCCTAGCAAACTCCCCAGTAGCGTGCCAAGGACAGAGCCCAAGACCGAGAAGCCAGAGTAGTCTGAAATGCAACCAGCCCTCGCATCTTTAATTTCCCCATACCACCGACCAGGTTTGATCCTGCTCGAAGCGAGGCCACTCTTTTGGGGTCATTGCTGAAGTGTGCAATCCGGGCCTTTGTGGGTAATGCTCGAAAGCTCCCGGTGTTTGCCTCAAACGTACGATCACAAGATGTTGGGGAGGAAGATTCGGGCCGGGAAGGGCAACCAAACCCGTCGAGCGTCTTCCAAAGCCCGGCTGGTCCCATGCTATGCTCTCAACGTGTCATCTTGTATTCCTCATTCCTGATGGTTTACTTGGGGGAACACAAGCCAAATCACAGGGAATAAAACAATTTGTAAAATATAGAAGGAGGAGGCAACAAAGGCACATGGCGCTTGCACATGCTTCGCACATAAAATACACATGAAACAGAGGTGCGTGTTTATGGGGCGCAGACGCTGATCTGCTCTTCATGGGTATTACCTCCCTGGATCTTCTCTTCAACCCCGTGAAGTAAGATTGAATCGTATACCCACTTTTCAGAAGAAGAAATCAAGTCCAAGAGAGAAGTTACCCAACACCACACAGAGGTTACATATTAGAGCCCGGTGGTAGCTGTGAGCACCTTCTCGAGATCGCACACCTCGACACATCTTCCTCTGCTGTTTCTTATGTTTTCACTCGCACAGACACCAAAACACACGTGCAGCACACACATCGTGCGCTCACACCAATACTGCACACCCAGGATCTCACTGCCCACGCTGGGTACCGGCCTCACTTTGCCTTCTGCTAGGCTGTAATGCCCTCAGCCCTAAATGGTATTAAAAACATAAGTCCTTTGATTCGAGCAGTGCCTTGCCGTTTACAAAGCACTTTCATACACATTAACTCATCAGCGCTGAATTCGCTGACAGGGCCAAGACGAGAAATGGACAAGGGAAGTGTAATACATCATTGACCAAAATAATATTTTGGCCCCATAGATACAGATCTCCATCCAAGGATAAATTACCTCTTTTAGCCACATACATGCAAGATCAATAGTCATATGATCTTCATACTGGAAGAGATGTGTCCCGGTCTGCTGGGGCGGTCCTAACAAAACACCAGAGACGGGTGGCTTAAACAACAGAAATTTGTTTCTCACAGTTCCGGAGGCCAGAGGTCGGAGTACAGGGTGTGAGCGTGGCTCAGTTCTGGTGACAGCCTTCCTCCCTCCCAGCCTGCAGACAGCCGCCTTCTCACTGCGTCCTCACGTAGCAGCGAGAGAGGGAGAGGGAGAGTTCCAGCCCCTTGCTCTTCCTATAAGAACACAGATCCCACCACCGAGGCCCCATCCGCATAACCTCATTTAAACCTAATTAAATTCCAAAGGGCCCCAACTTCCAACACCATCACATTGGGGGTCAGGGTTTCAACTTGCGAATTTGGGCAGGCGGGAGGGACATAGGATTGTGACTAATTCAGGCCTCTGACTTTCCAACTGAGGAAACTGGAGAGCGGCCAAGAGGCAGGACAGTCCTAAGGTCACACAGTCAGCTGGTTGAGGAAGGGCACTCTCCATTCGGCTGCGAGGCCCATGGTGCGTGATGCAGCCTTTGCTCCACACACCTGGAGGCCAGGCTACGCCACACGTTTTTATGGTTATGACTGTTATGTCTCTAGTTCTCAGGTTCTTTATAATGTAAAAAGTTCCAGTGTCTGGATTAGTCAGGGTCCTCCAGAGAAACAGAGCCAGTAGGGTATACATATACATGTATATATATCCTACTACGTATACTATATACACATACACATATTATACTATGTATAATATATATACATATATATATATATATAACAGGCATTCGCTCATGCAGCTATAGAAGTTAAGAAGTCTGCCCTCCTCACATGGCAGCGAGAGAGGGAGAGAGAGAATTCCAGTTTTTCTTGAGCCGAAGAACCGGGAAAGCCAGTGGTATAATTCGGTCTGAGCCTGAAAGGCCAAGAAACAGGAGAGCCAATGTCCAAGAACAGTAGGAAATGGGTGTCTCCACTCAGGTGGAGAGACAGTAAACTCACCTTTCTTCTGACTTTTTGTTCTTTCTGGGCCCCTCTACAGATTGCATGGTGCCCACCTCCCCTGGGGACAAAGCGTCCACTTTACTCAGTTTACCAGTTTACTCATTTACCAATTCAAACGCTGATCCCTTCTGGAAACACCCTCACAGACACGTGCAGAAAGCAGGCTCTACCAGTCATCCAGGCATCTCTTAGCCCAGTCAGTGTGATGCAGAAAACCAACCATCACAGATGACTGAAAGAATTATCTAGGAAAGCCTACTTTCGTGGCAAGTAGACAGGCACATTTGGTCTAAAAGCATCCCGTCGCCAGAGATATTTGGAAAATGCTGCCTTGCTCCAAGTGAAAGAGGGTTCCTGGCTGCAGGACTTGTCAGTGCCTTTAAAGTGCTGACGTCACTTTATGTTTTCTCAGACGGTGGTATGGAGCGCTTTCCAAATTTGTTTGACCGCAGAATATGTTTTGCATGCTTCTTGGGGAATTAGAGCAGTGCAGATCCCTTGTCCAAAAAACATGACTCAGATGAATCATAAAAACCTCTTCCACCTCTAATATTTTACAGTTTTATGATCTTGAGTGCTCTATTCCCTTGACGTTTTTCCTCATTTCATGGACACATTGTATTAGTTTCCTAAGACCGTCAAAACAAAGCGTCAAAAACTGTGTAGCTTACAATAACAGAAATTTATTGCCTCGCAGTTCTGGAAGCTAGAAATCTAAGGTCAAGGTGCTCTCAGGACCATCCTCCCTCCCGTCGGGGAGAAGCTGTTTGATACCTTTCTCTCGGCTTCCGGTGGTGGTCACCGCACCTCGGCATTCCTTGGCTTGCAACTCTATCACTCTGCTTTCTGTCTGTGTTGTCATGTGACATTTACCCTGGTGTGTCCGTCTCCGTGTCTCTTCTCCTTTTCTTATAAAGACACTGATCATGTTGGATGAAGGGCCCACCTACTCCAGCATGACCTTGTCTTAATCAATTACATCGGCAAAGAAGGCCACTTTCTGAAGCACCCGGGTTTGGGACTTCCAACATGTCTTTTGCAGGGAAGCAATTCAGCCCATAACCTATTTAACACACGTTCAACCCAGATCTCAACAGAGGAATGAGAGGGAGGGGAAGTAGGCTTCCCAAGTCCAAAGAAATGAGGCATAACAAATCCTACAACTAATTGGATCGGCCACTGTGTAATCAATTGATTAACAAGTGATTGGATTCCTGCTCGCTCTACTTGATTGATCACTGAAGTCAACAGGCATAATCGTTCTTCCGGCCATTGCTCCATGCCCACACCCCACCAACACTCGTGCCATTTTCTCCAGGATCTCTTGAAAACTGGTCCAGACAAGCTAAACTAGTAGATTGAAAGGACGGGGTCAGCTAGTTCAGCAGTCGGTGGTATTATTCATGTTGGTAGTGCTCTGTGCCGATCACCTAACATCAAGGCAGGCCACGTCCATGCACAGTCCAAACTGACATGTCTTTGTCTAGCGATTGTGGCTTTTCTTTTCTTTTTTTTTTTTTTTTTTGTCAAATTAGTGGTTGCTTTTGGTGCCTTTGATCAGCAGGCTTCTGATCTCAATATTGCCCAAGCAACTGACCGGTTTGGTTCCTTCGCACAAACACCCAGTTAAAAATAAGTCAACCGCACCATCTGTGTGGTATTGCACAGGCAAAAGAAAATAACAAAACCCTGAATTTTACATGTGGCTTCTTTTTTCTCTCCCTCTCCTTGCTCTCAACCAGTTGTATAGACATAACCACAGGAGAATGGCCATCCTGGGGCAGGGTGGTGGCGGGGAAAGAAAGGAAAACACACGCACGCCATTTCTATTGGGGCATTCGTGTGATCTTGAAGTTTTTTCCCCCACTAAGCAAAAGCCTGACTCTTTATTGATTCACAACACAGTTCACGTAAATAACAATGTACCGTGGGCTATGNGATTAAACCAGATTGAAATCAGTTTCTCTCTCAGGCTGGGCCCAGCCTCTGAATTCTAGGATTCCTCAAACCTCAAAAATGGACACTGTTCTCTCAAGTCCCGGGGTGGCTGGATTCCAAGCCCCTGACAGCCAAAGACTAAAACGTGGCTTTACTTTGGAGAATTCAAATGTGGCTTCGCTTTCAAGAATTCGGCCCCAGCGTGACGGGGATCTGGTGAATCACTTGGAAAATCAAAAATTGAGAACTCTAACGGGGCTGAGCATCCTGCCCGGGCCCCATGGCGAACTGGCCAGACTCCACCCTCGGGGCATCTGCTTGGCCCTCCAGGCACCTCACTTTAGGGAAAGAGGCAGTGCCTGTGCTTTGGAGCCCCTGAGCCTGAGCCCCTTTGTGTGCCATCTCTTTCCCCCACTGCGACCTTGGGACTCAGAGACCAGGCCGCAGCTGTTTATGTGTTTAACTTTCCTTAGGATCTTTTTTTTTTCTGGAGGCCCCGTCCCTTGCTTAGCCCAAGGAGGTGTGCTAACCTCTCCAAACGTCCCCATAATCTGCCCGAACATGGGCCATGTACCCAACCGTGATAGCCCAGAACACCAAGGAAATTGGAAGACCGACTGAAAAACGAGGGGTTTACTAAAAATAAAATTAAATTAAAAATTCCAACGAGGACTTTGAAAAACAGCTGCAAGCTTCCTGATCAAAATGTAGCCTTCTGGGGTTATTTCCAGGCCAGGCTGCCTGCCAAAGGCTGTGATGAATTCTAGGCTCCATATGGTGTGTCCCACATAACAGAGATTTGGCACTGATGAGTCGCGAGCTCTAACCTGCAGTCAGTCCTGAGCCCCGCCCTCCTAGGGATGTGGGTCTTCAGGGGTTGAACTGCAAGAGCATCTCAGAACCAGAGGTGCCTCTTCAGTTCAGATTCGCACGCAGATCTCTTAGCTCCCATGAGGCCTGGTCAAAAGACCCCAAGCTTTGCAGCCACAGGTTGCCGGGTTCAAATCTTCACTCTTTCTCTTACTGGGAAAGCAGATTTGGAGAAGAGACTTAACCTCTCTGAACACCAGTTTCTGCCTCTGCGGGAAATTTATCAGGCCAAACCAATAGGGTAGCATGAAGTTAGAGATCACTTCATTGAAGTGACTGGTACTGTATCTGATACATAATGAACGCTCAAAATCTAGTACATATTCTGAGTATCATATCACCTCCATTTTCCCCAATGAAACACGGAGCCAGATGTCAGTGCAGAGCATCCCACACTTGGTGCGAGGCTTCCCGAGTCAAGGGCAGCCTCCAAGAAATCAAGGTTGCATTGGAGAAACATTCCTTTGGCATTCCTTTGTGTCAAGATGCATTCAAGGCCCTGGGGCTTTGGGAATGAGTCAGGCACAGTCCCCGTTCTAAGGAGTCACAGTGGGGGAGAGAGAGAGAGTAATCCTTGTGACAAGGAAAACATGTGTGTATTAACTGTGTACTGACATACGTTTCCTTGCTCTCTCTCTTTTTAAAATTCTGCTACACCTGTTCTTCCATTAGGTCAAAGCCACAGAGTGACTGCCCCAGAGCACAGGCAGGTGGCTGCCGCCTAGAACAAAGAACTCGAAGAGTGAAGGAGAAAAGCATACGAGGGGAGAAGGGGGAAAGATAGGGCGCCTGGGTGGCTCAGTCGGTTAAGCCTCCAACTTCAGCTCAGGTCATGATCGATCTCCCAGTTTGTGGGCTCGAGTCCCACATCAGGCTCTGCGCTGACAGCTCAGAGCCTGGAGCCTGCTTCAGATTCTGTGTCTCCCTCCTTCTCTGCCCTTCCCCTGCTCATGCTCTGTCTCTGTTTCTCTCAAAAATAAATAAACATTAAAAATTAAAAAAAAAAAAGAGTGGAGAAGAAAGTTCATTCAGTGATTAGTCATGGATGAGACTTTGATCACCCCCTTCCCCAAGTGGTACTCTGCATCCTATAGAGGTCAGGGGACCTCAGAGGTAGAAACATCCACATGGGTTTGGGGGAATCTAACCACATATGGGATTACATGGCCCCAGTTCACTAGGATGGGGACCACAAGGCATTCAGAGGAAGCCAGGGCTGGTTATATGGCTCTAGAGGGAAGCCTTTGGTTACCCAACGGCCTGAGCATGACATCTAAGGAATCTAGAAGTTTCTGTGTGTCCCAGAGGCAAGTGCTAAGAAGCTAGGCAACCAGAGAGAGCCTGGGATCAGAAGTGGTAATGACAAGGGCCAAGGACCCCACGGCAGCAGCGGCAGTCGAGGCCAGCCACCGCCCAGCAGGGAAGAATGAAGAAGGGAAGTGGGTCACTCTGTCACTGTGAGGGCACATCTGCTGTCCTCACACCCAGAGGCCACCCTAGTAACGAAGCAGGAGAGCGGAGACATCTGGGGAAAGGAGAGTTTGAATTCTGAATTGGCTGAATAGTTCCTCAAGAAATCGTTATGTCTAATTGGAAAATTTAATTTTTTCTGCCATTATTGGAAAGGGAGACTCGAGAGCAAAATGAAATCAATTCAAGAAAATGAAGAAAGCCGTATTTTACGTATGAAATTCTGGGCACGTCTGAAGCACAGTGTGTGAAACTGAACCCCCCTGCACATGAGTTCATTACCAGGGCGAGCTGGGCGGAGGGGACAGGTGCCGCTATCTGAGGAAATAGAGGGTTAAGTGGGAGGAGTTTGTAGCCGACTCGGGGGATTAGCCACAGCAAGGCTTTGGGGAGGAGACAGGAATTGAGGTCAGTCTGGAAGCAGCTCTCTCGGGGAAGGGGAAGGGGCAGCTGGAGAGTGAGGACAGGATCCAAGGCAAGGACGACATTATGGACCAAAGATGGAAGCAGACCGACCATCCCCACTGATCCCCTACTGTGCGCCAGGCATAACAGGTGGATGCCTGTCTCCCGAGGACGGAGAGTATTGGTGGGGGGGGGAGTCTTGGCTAGGGTCTTGGGAGACCCCACGATGGTAGGAAATGGAAGGAGCAAGATGTGCTGTCCAAAGTCGCCTCAAACTCCGGGCCTGTGGCATGAGTGTGGAAGACCTCACACTTGGCAGGTGAAATCCCTGGGTCCTCCCAGGGTGTAGACGGGCTGATTGGACTGAGGGCTGTTCTCGTCTCCACTCATTCCTGGACTCACTCACACCACCTGCCAAGATCATGTCATTGCTTCTTAATGACATCATCATCTTTTCCAGATGGGACCCCTTGCCCACCGGGGCCTGACAGTCTGCCTGGTCCCACCCACCACAAAGACGCACACCGCCCACCCCGCAGGCAGACACGTGGAGAACACCCTGGGGGCGGAACCTCGTATTCTCACCTGCCGGCCCCTTTCTCACCCCATGGGAGACCCTTAACTGCACTGTCCTTCATCCTCAGGAGCTGAGCATGGAAGATGGCACAGCTCCGCCCACGAGGAAGCAGTGGGACATTCTGACTTGGCCCCTTGGGTGTAGTTTTCAGCTCTGGAATTTGGATACGAATGAGAAATAATAGTGACAGTATCTCCTTAAAAAAAATTACAAGCAAGAAAATACCTTTAATTCATCTTCAATTGTCTTGTCTCCTCATACCAGTCCAGGCATAGGGGTTAGGGATCAGGTGACCTTCAGGCAAGAAATTATGACTGGCGTGAAGGCTTATAGTTTCTGACTGATCTGGGCATTCATCACAGATGCATCTCTTTCTAGGTGTAGGACTTTGGGCAAGTCACCTACCTTCTCTATAAAACATAGATTGAGGGGCGCCTGGGTGGCCAAGTCAGTTAAGCATCTGACTCTTGGTTTCAGCTCAAGTCATGATCTCACAACTGTGAGATCGAGCTCCACGTCGGGCTCAGAGCTGGGCGTGAAGCCTGCTTGGGACTCTGTCTCTTTCTCCCTCTCTCTCCACCCCTCCCCTGCTCCCTCTCTCCCTCTCTTTTTCTCACTCTCAAAATAAATAAGTAAACAAACAAACACACAAACAAAAAACAAAGATCAAAATATCCAATTCATGAGGTTTTTGTGAAAAATACATGCACAATAGCTTAGCACCAGGCCTGGCACGTAGCTAGTGGTAACTATCATTACCAATTGTGATAGTTCTTTAAATACGCCACACGTATTTAGAATGCAAATTGGTGCAGCCACTCTGGAAAATAGGATGGAGGTTTCTCAAAAAATTAAAAAAAGAACTACCCTATGACCCAGAAATTGTACTACTCGGTATTTATCCAAGGGATACAGGTATGCTATTTTGAAGGGGCACATGCACCCCAATGTTTGTTTATAGCAGCGATATCGACAACAGCCAAAGTATGGAAAGAGCCCAAATGTCGATTGACAGATGAATGGGTAAAGAAGATGTAGTACACACACACACACACACACACACACACACAATGGCACCCAAAAAGAATGAAATCTTGCAACTTGCAACTACTTGGATAGAACTAGAGGCTATTACACTAAGCAAAATTAGTCAGAGAAAGACAAATATCATATGACTTTACTCATATGAGGACTTTCAGATACAAAAAGAGGAGTGCTCGCTTTGGCACTCATTGGAACAGATACAAAATTGGAACAGATACAAAAAGATGAACATAAGGGAAGGGAAGCCAAAATAATATAAAAACGGGGAGGGGGACAAAACATAAGAGACACTTTTTTTAAAACTTTTTTTTAATGTTTTATTTATTTCTGAGAGAGAGAGAGACAGCGTGAGCAAGGGAGGGTCAGAGAGAGAGGGAGACACAGAATCTGAAGCAGGCTCCAGGCTCTGAGCTGTCAGCACAGAGCCCGACGCGGCGCTCGAACCCACGAACCATGAGATCATGACCTGAGCCGAAGTCGGACGCTTAATGGACTGAGCCACCCAGGCGCCCCCATAAGAGACTCTTAAATATGAAGAACAAACTGAGCATTACTGGAGGGGTTGGGGGAGGCCATGGGCTCAGTGGGTAAAGGGCATTAAGGAATCTACTCCTGAAATCATTGTTGTACTATATGCTAACTTGGATGTAAAATTAAAAAGTAAATTAAACTTTAAAAATAATACAATAAAATGAAAAATAAATAATAAATAAATAAATAAAAAGAAATGAGCCCCTTTTTTGGACCCTTCTCCCATTGAGAGGTGGGGTCTGTGCCCCACCCCCTTGAATCTGGGTGGGCTTGACTTCTTCAGGCAAAAGTGAATAGCAGAAATGATGCTCACTGCCTTCCAAAGCTAAGTCATAAAAGACCATGCAGTCTCTGCCTTGTTCCCCAGGACACTGGAAGCCCAGACCACAAAAAGAGTAGGTCTATGCAGAGGCCACCATGCTGTGAGGAAGCCCAAGCTACGTGAGGCTATCTGGTGGAGAGTCACAGTCAAGCTCTGGTATCAGTCATGATTGGAGGAGCCTCCAGATGCTTCAGGCCCACAGCCTCTGAGAATCTTCCCGCTGAAACATGGTCAGAGATCAGAGCTGTGTGCTGACCGTTTCCTGATGCATAGAATCCATGGGTGTAATACAAAGGCTATAACCTCAGACACTAAGCTTGGGGTAGCTTATTAAGTAGCAATGGATACCCAGAAGGCCAATCATCATCACCATCCTGGCTTTTTGTCCTGGGCTCCATTTTGTAGAGATATCCATCTGACACATTTTCATATACCAGTGTCTGCACTGCAATAAACCGTCAAACCTGAAAATTAAGACTCTTGAGCAAATATCAGATGTGGTTTACAATATTCACACGTTTGCAGAGCTTGCAAACAGCCGATTAAATGGCATGCATTGGGGCCACAGCTGCCAACAAGTTCTTGTAGGTTTGTTTTTTTTTTTTTAACAAATCACTGGTATAATAACAGATTTTATAGCTATCTGTGACACAGAATTATAACCCATAGTATGTGTTACCCACTTATTGCTTGAACTGATTTTTCCATGAACAAGAATGCCGTGGAGTTTACAGGAGTTGTAATGGGAATGAATGGCTGTTTCCGAGGACTTTTTAGCCGCAAAAGGACACTTGAGAGCCAATTTTGTTTGCAAATCGAAGAGCGACAATACTAAGCCATGTAGGTGGCATGAGGGAGGGGTCAGGTATTGTCTTCCCTTCCCTCCCAGGACCTAGTACGGCGCCTCGTCCACGGTAGGTGTTGAAGAACATGATAGCCACTAAGAGGTCATGCTCAGATCTCCCTTCAACAATTTGCCATTCAGCTGTAGGAAGTGTGGTTGGTGCACAGCCCCCTTCTGCAGTACCTTGGGGACCCAGCTCAGCTTGGAAGTCAAAGTCACATGCTTCCTGGGATGCCCCAGCCAAACACTGAGCAGGGTCTGTTGCTTCCACCAAGCCCAAGATCCCTCTCACAGACCATCTTTCCTCTGTACCTTTGCACAGCATTGGCTGGGACTCTCTCCGACCTTTATTGTGGTCTGAGGCTCTTCCTACCCGATCCTGTTTCTTTCCCCCGTCTTGTCTTTCCCAGGGGGTTACCTACCCCCAATAAATCTCTCGCATTTCTCACTCCCTCTTTTGCATCTGCTTCCCATGTAAGACCTGACAGGCACAAGCAAGGTGCTCATCAAATTGACCTTGACGTTGATCACAGAAGAAAATATAAGCTGTGGTTGAGAAAAGAGAAGAACGAAATGACTCCATCTTGACCATATCCTGGGGTTTATACCGTTGGTGGGCAGAGTCAGATGTCACATGTCTCCTAAAATGACCATCTGTATTAGGTCTGTGCTGGGTTAGAGGACATAGCTACCAAGCTGCCCCCTCCATTCACATCCATACAGTCATACTGGGATAAAGTCTCCCAGGAACATAGGGAGAAAGGCTCTGAAAAGAATCACTGTTGGTGGCCTCACCAGCATCTGCTTCTCTATCCTTCTTCCTAATAGAATCTCACCGTTGTCCATGTGTCCATCCTTCTGCCACACTGCCTGGGTTCCTCCAGGCAAGGCGACCCCCTTTCCAGCTCCAGCACTCGACCCAGTAAATCTAAGAGTAACTTGAGTGTCCTCTGAGTGATGGCCGCAGGAATGGTCATTTGATCTCTTCTGGACGAGACACAAGAAGCGGTTTGCTGGAGTGTGGGGAGGGGAGTGTTCCTGTGAGAGTTCTTTCATCTTCTAGCAGAGTGTCCAGAAGCAGCCTACTCTCTTATTCCTGAGTGAGATCATGGGTGGACAACAGACTCAGGGCCACTGCCATACGATGGCCAAGAAAAATACCGGTTCATGGAGGATGGCCCAATTGAAGCAGCTCAGAGAAGTAAAACCAGCCTGTGTATGTGGGGCAGAGAGAGAGGGGCAGAGAGAATTCCAAGCAGGCTCCGAGCTGCCAGTGCAGAGCCCAACTTGGAGCTCGATCTCATGAACTGTGAGATCGTGACCTGAGCCAAAGTCAAGAGTGGGTGGCTCAACAGACTGAGCCCCCCAAGAGCCCCTCTACATGCATCTTGCAACCTAACCGATATAGATGTGTTTCCTTCCTCTGCTAGGCTGCAGAGATAGGAAAAGTATGTTCTCACAGGTTGGGGGTGCTGGCTCTAGCAAGGTCAAGTGGCAAAAAAGTTTAACGGGGTCAAAAAGGAGAATGTATCATAGGGAAAGGAGGAGGGCGTCAGGCCAGTCACCCCAGGCTCGACCCAACGTCGGGGTTAGTGGGAGGAAGCGCTCTGGGTGCCTGTGCTGTTGCATCTGGAAACCTCTGACCTAGGGAGTGAGCCAGGGAAATCCCTCTCATGGGCTCTCTCGTATGAAAATTCAAAGAGCTACAAGATTGGCTGCCCCAAGACCTCCACAGGGGATGCCTGTAATTAAGTGTGCCACCGAAGGAACACAAGGTGCCCCTCTCTCCCTGAGGAACTCAACCCTCCCTATCAGGCTCCACTGTAAAAACCCAGGGTAACGTTCTAAGGAGACGAGGAGGCGGAGCTTGGGGATGGCGAGGTGAGGGTCTGGGCGATCACAGCTTATGCTTCCTCTCCCATTCTGTCTGCCAGAAGCAAGAGGTAAGAGAAGCAGAGAAGGCAGCTCTGGTTTGCTAAAGAGTATTTGTGGAGAGGATCCCCAAGTGCATCCATCCAACTGATGGGGCTCGTTTCTGTTGGGAGAGGGTGGGTAACAGCCAACCTCCAAATCTCTGTGGCATAAACTATCACCAAAAGATTTCTTTCTCACCTTGTACGTCCATTGTGGGTTGGTTAATTGAAGGACCTGAGAGCAAAGTCAGGGGAATGGATGCTACGCTGGGCATCCTCAACATCAGCCACATGTGCGAGTGACATGAGTTGCTCAGAACAAAGTTAAGTGTGGTTAGCGTTTCTCTCACCCCCTTCCTCTCAAATCCCAGACACTGGTTGTTGGGGAAATTCACTGTGGACATGAGTCTCCCCCCGCCCCATCTTTCATGTGCCTAACGAGAAGAAATGACATCGATAAAGTAGAAGAGAAGAGCTTGAGATCTGGAGACCTGGGCACAAGCCCTGTTCTCCAGCTCATACTGATGAGTCTCTCACCGTGTGGTGGTCTTACCTCGCTGCCCTTCGTTGCTCACGTAGGAGAAAAGGGATGACTCACAACACCACATCGATCTGTTGAGAGAATAATTATAACGTTGCATAGGGTGAAACCCGGCAGACAGTAAACTTTCGGCTTACGGTAGGCTCTCATGCCCGAAAGATTCCCGTGTTTCTCTTGCACTGGTATCGATTTACCCAATGCCTCCCTGCTCCTAGCTCTTGTCTGAGAGTAGTCGTGCAGACCTCTCTGTTGAGTAGGTCTGAGCACTAGAAGAATGCTGTCTGCTTCTCGAGGGTTCAGTGGGGTCTGAGTATATCCAAGGCTAAAAGCTTGAGGTGGGTGATCATTTGGGGAATGAACGAATGAGTGGCCACGTGATGCCTTTGTCCCCCATGAACCAGTCCTCAAGTCGACAAAGACAATGGCATTGCAATTAGGGATCTTTGGAAACCCTGCTTCCAGCAAAATCTAGTAAACTCGGCATCTTAGCCACTAGGAAAAAGGCCTGGGAATTATTAGAGGGTATCTTGTTTGTTTGTTTTGCAAATGAAATTCCAAGTGTAGGAAGCTCCCTGCAGCGGGCTGCAGGGCTCAGAGTTAACCCCTTCAGCGCCCCTGGCCAGCCAGTATCTGCACTTGAGAACTACATCCTTGGGGGGGGGGTGCCCCCAAGCAGCGGGTGGGTCCGAGGGGGATGCAGACCTGGCCTTGGCTCTAAGTAGCTCTGGGACCTTCAGAAGAATTGCTTAATTTCTCCAGATGTTCATTTCTTTCCCTAAAAATCAGAAGATCCAGCTACTTCTGCTCTAAGCACTTCTCAGTTCTACTACCCCCACTTCATTTAACCCAGGAGGTAGAATGTCCTCTGGCTCAGAGTGAGGGGGGGTGGCCCCTGTGGACGGCATCAGTACCACAGCAAAAGGCTTTTCCTCTGTGCCTGCCAGCAATCAAAATACTGACTTTAATACTACCAACTATTCACTGAACGTGTGCTATGTGCCAGGCACTGTTTCAAAACACTACCTGGATTCTATTTTAATCTTCACTATAACTCTCTAAAGAAGGTCTTCCTAGTCTTCCCATTTTACTGATGAGAAAACTGAGGCTCAGAGAAGGTAAGTCAGTTACCCAAGGCTTCATGGCCTGTACGTGGTTGAGCTGGGATTCGAACCTTAGGGTACTTTAATCCCTGCACCTTAGATTCCCATGAGCTTTCTTTCTCCCAAGACTGCGTAAGTCAGTTCAGAAGTGCTTTTAGGGAGAAGGAGAAATAGTGGAAAAGGCACAGCGTCCAAACCCCAGCTCTGGCCCAAACCACCCCTGGGACTTCCGAGTCCTGCCGTTCGAGGGTCTTGGGTCTCAGTTTCCCCGTCTGCAAGTTGAGGGAATCATGCATGGGAACATCCAGCAATGTTCCTATTCTGATTGGCGAACAGTGGGGGGAGGGATCGTAAACTGAAACTCAGAAAAGAGCTTTGGAGGGTATGTGAACTCCACAAAATGGTATGAGAAACGTGCCGTGTGGGCCCTCAGTGGATGGAGATAAGGAATTCGTAGTTCACAACATTTTTTAAAGGGAACCCTCCAGGGATCTAGCAGCGAAGACACCCAACAGCTAATGAATCTGAGGAAGGTCCCCCCTGGCGTCTTTGATGGCGTCCAGCATCTGGCTATTTGGGTCAAGGGGGACAAAAAGCCAAATAGTTGACTTTCTCCAGTTGTCTTCCAATATCCAGGAACTTCCAGAATAGACCGAAATGACCTGGCACCCATGGGCTCAAGGTCACTCCCTGCATGCAGCCTCTTTCTTTCTCCAAGGAGGAACGTCTCCCTCACACTCATTCCCTTCAGAAGGAGCCAGAAACACACTGTCACCTGCAAGGATTTGTAAGCGGAACCAGCAGGGAAATGTCAGTTGGATGAGGCATGTGAGTGTAGGGGCTGCAGAAACAGCCAACGCCCAGAATGTCCTCACCCAAAGAACTGCCGTGTGTGTGTGTGTGTGTGTGTGTGTGTGTGTGTGTGCATGCGTGCACACGCGCACGCGTGCACAAGAGAGGGCACACAGACATTTGCGGGTAGGGGGAAGGCTGTGGGCCGCTCTGCTAAAAACACCAGAGAATCAGCCAGATGTGGGTGGGAATCCCAGCTCCTTCCCTTATCAGCTGTCATTGGGACAAGCCCCGGACCTCTCTGAGCCTCAGTTTCCTCCCCGGTAAGATTCCAGCAATTTCACAGTGCCGCCGTGAGGACTTAACACGATAACTCATGTACGGAAGAATCTGTGTCTGCAGCTGCCCCATAAATAGTAGCCGCTCAACATATGGGGAGTCGCCAGGGTGACCTTGGACAACCCTGTTTTTGTTCTTTTCGGAGCCTTCATGTCTTCATCCGTAAAACAGAAGCGGGTTGGCAGGAGAGGTTGATTCTTTAAGTTTTCTGTTTTGGTTTGGGGTTCATCTGGGTTTTTTCTCCAAACGAAAATGCACACAACTGTTGCACATGGCATCTCGAGCTCGAGGAGAATCAACAAACTCCAGGACAGAGAACCTCTGTGAGCCGCCCTCGTCCTGGGGAAACTGCCGCGCGCTGGGCTCCCGTGAACAGCAGAAACCAGGTACCACACCAGCATTTCCCAGCCTCCCCTCACCTGTGCAGCCACTCACGTCTGGGTGTCGCTTTGTATTATTCCTTTACGCGACATTTTCCCCAACTCAGCCTCTTGCAGTTGGCTCAAATTTCAGTTCAATCCAAAAGGAAGTATTATGTGCATAAAGAAAAGACCAGTATCTATATTCATAAGAAGACGGACACATGGGTCGGACATGCAGTAAGCACTGGGTGTAGATGTCCCGCTAAAGGTTCTGAGCCTGAGGGCCGCCCTCTTTCTTCCTTACAAAACCGAGGATTGGGGCGCCTGCGTGGCTCAGTCGGCTAAGCGTCTGACTCTTAATATCAGGTCAGGTCATGATCTCACAGTTCGTGAGTTCGAGCCCCACACCTTGGGGCCACCAGAAGCTGGGGGAGGCGATTTTCCCCAAAGAGCCTCTGGTGGGGAGCGCCGCTCTGCCCACACCTTGACTTTGGACTTGTGGGTTCCAGAAGCACGCGGAATGCCTCTCTGCTGGCTCTAGCTGCCTGGTTTGGGGGGACTGTTAGGGTCAGCCCTGGGTCACTAACGCCATCGCTGCACCCGTCCCCAGTGCAATGTCTGTCAGCACGGCCTTACGAGACTTTTCTCCTCTCCCCTGAAATTGCCACTTCAGACAGACTCTTTCCTCACGAGGACGGATCCTCTGTTGTCCCCAGCGAGTGGCCATGGGGCAAAGACATCGCGTGGGCCTGGCAGCGGGGCTCCCTGCCTCGGAAGTCGATCATGCCCACCATCCCCGGCTCTCTCTGTCCTACCTGCAAGATGCGAAGGAAAAAAAAGATGGGTTTCCATGGTGGTGNTTTCCAGCTTAATGTGAGCCAGATTCCTGCGTCCTTGCCTTCTCTCCCTCTCTCCTGAGCGCCCCTTTGCTTTCTTGTACCAAAAGCTGTCTGCTAAACTTCTAAAACACCCTTTGCCTTTTTGACCCTTCAACTCGTCTTGAACTTCAGAAAAAATTGGGGAAATGGCACTGAGTGAACTATATATAAGTCCTGGGCGTGTGGAGGGGGGAGGGAGGAGGGGGCCACGCGGGGGAGAAGGCTCGCCATGAACTTGGGGCCTCGGATATTCTCTTGGAAAGAAAAAAAAAACTCTTCTGTTAATGGAATTAGTAAATATTTGTTGCTCTGTTCTAGGCCGGTGCCCCAGGGGGATATCTGGAGGAAGGAAAAAACGAGAGCAAATAAAAATAAAAGACATGCTACTTTTCTGTTCCTTTCCCCTCTGCACAGACACTAAACAGACAAGTCAGAGGATTAGAATGAGGCCTTGTGTGGCTGCTCTGAGCAGGAAGCTGCGAGGGGCTTTGGGGTGGGGAAGGGGCCCTGGTGGGGACCGAGCAGACCTGCTATCTGGTAATGGGAACGCCATTCCTGCTTAATGAAATGATTGCTGGCGGAGTTCCTGAGTTACGGCGTAGCCTGTACAGTCTCTGGCCGGCTTCCTGGAGCCCAGAGACCCCGGGTGGGGGCCCGGCCTCCTGTGCAGGCTGTGCAGTGAGACAGGGATGGAGGTGACAGTGTGGCCTAGAGAGATGGAGTGGGGGTTGGGGAGGGGTGCGGGGTGAGAGATCTAGAGCTGAGAGGCAAACACAGGCGTGGGCAAGAAGATGCCCGAGGGAGGAAGTCAAGAAAGAGGTAGACGGTGGCGGACACAGAGGCAGAGGGAGGCAGTGGACAAATGGAGGGAGGGAGACCAGGGAGGAAGCGGGACGGAGTCTCCGATGGGTTCAAAGAAGTGGGTGGGAGAGAGACAGCCAAATGAGGCGAGGGAGTAGTCAGAGACGTGGGGAGCAGGAGGAGGGTGGAGAGACCTGGATGTAGATGGGAGCCAGAGATGCAGAGAAGGATAGCATGGAGGATGTGGAGACACAGAGACAGATGGAGGGAGGCAGAGACTCTGGCCATTACGAGCAGGAGATCAGGAGGAACCAGGAGATGGGAGAGACACCCCTGGGGACAGGGTTTGAGACAGAAGAAGAAGACAGGGTCAAAGAAGCAGAGGGAGAAGAATGGAGGCAGACAGGAGGTGACACCCCCATGCGGGTGGGGGGTGAGGTTCCGGGAGCCCAGCAGATGACACCACGCTGATGCGCAGTGAGGTCCAGCACACACTGATGATCGCATGAAGAGCATATCCAAAGACGGCCAAACAAGGAAGGGAAGGGACCCAATGTCCTTCAAGGCCACGGCAACAATTCTCTGACTTCCCCGACTTCTAGATTTGGGAATCAACAAATAGGTGGAACGTGTCCACCGCCCCTGGGTGATTTCCGGCCATACAGCAACTCTCTGGGGAAGATTTATGGCTCCCACCTTTTTGGGTTTGAAGAATCTGAGAATCAGGGAGATGATATTACTGACAAGGTAACACAGAGAGAGGAAGAGAGAGATGGAGGGGGATGGAATATTGGGACTCTAGTCTGGCTGACACAAAAACAATATGAATGCCAAAAGGAGAAAATGTTGGAGGTTATGTGTTCTGACAGCTTCATTTTGTTCCAGAGGAGACCAGATGAATTATTAGATTGATTACAGTGATTAATCACATGCATAGGAAGAATTTCTTATACACCTCTGAAGAATGGGAACAAAACACAGCTTCTAAACAAGACAAGGCGAAAAGATGGGTATGGAGGAGGTCATGAAAATCCTATGTTAGGATAAAGACATAGAGATAAAGAAAGAAGCAGAGGCAAAAAGAAAATATATATATATATTAAAATATGGTAAGTAGGGGCGCCTGGGTGGCTCAGTCAGTTAAGTGTCCAACTTCGGCTCAGGTCATGATCTTGCAGTCCATGGGTTCGAGCCCCACGTCAGGCTCTGTGCCAACAGCTCAGAGCCTGGAGCCTGCTTCCGATCCTGTATCTCTCTCTTTCTCTGCCCCTCTCCCGCTTACACTCTACTCTGTCTCTCTCTCTCAAAAATAAACATTAAAAAAAATTTTTTTTAAATATGGTAGGTAGAAATCTTTTTAAAAATGTTTTTAATGTTTATTTATTCTTTGAGAGAGAGAGAGAGAGAGCACAAGCAGGGTAGGGGCAGAGAGAGTGCAACACAGAATCCAAAAGCAGGCTTCAGGCTCTGAGCTGTCAGTACAGAGGCCAACGCAGGGCTCAAACCCACAAACCACGAGATGATGACCTGAGCCAAAGTCAGACACTTAACCAACTGAGCCACCCAGGCACCAAGGTAAATAGAAATCTTAGAATCAGGTAATAGAGATAAACCCAAACTAATCTGTAATCGCATTACTCATAATGGGATTAAACTCTTCAGTTAAAAGACAGGGACCTTGGGAATGGACTATTTTTTTAAAAAAACATCTGTGTGTTATTTTCCAAGGCATACATACATGAACACAAAAGTAGAACATTAAAGACTAGAAAAAAGATATTCTTTCAAAAAAAATTTTTTTAATGTTCATTTATTTTTTGAGAGAGAAAGAGACAGAGCACAAGCTGGGGAGGGGACAGAGAATCCGAAGCAAGCTCCAGGCTCCACGCTGTCCGCACAGAGCCCGATGCGGGGGCCCGAACCCACGAACCACAAGATCTGGACCTGAGCCGAAGTCGGATGCTTAACCAACTGAGCCACCCGGGCACTCTCAAGAAAAAAAGATATTCTAGGCAAACCCTAACAGAAAGAAAGTTGGTGATATGGATATCAGACAAAACAGAGTCTTGTCAAAACGGCTCCCTCTGGCACCCAGGTATAGATTTTCACTGCCCACACTCGTGATGTGTTCAGGCCTGGGTGGCCGCCAGGCTGGACCCACAGGAGCCTTGCAAGCAGGACTCTGGACTCAAGTTTCACAGTTGAGTTTTTACGAGGCATGCCTTGGGTCATGACTTACCTGTGTGCCCCTTACCTATCTGGTTTTCCATCCTGCCCCTTGAGACCTAATTTTCAGTCATGATGTGTCACTGGAGAGGGGAAGGCAGGGGACCCACCTCGTCAAGGGCGAGTTGCAGAGACAGCCAGAGAACGGGACACAAGGAGCGAGAAGTGGGTGGGAACAGATCTGAGGAGTTTGGCCAGCGTCTCCCAGCAGAGGCAATGAAATAGAGCAATCCCGTAGCAGCGAAACATACCATTCCTCCCTCTGAAAATGTCCAGGTTGCAGTGAATACAGGTAGCAGTTTCCTGTTTCTTGTTTTTATTAAGAGGCCAAGAGCCAAGCCTCTTGGAAATGGTCATCCTCCATGGCTTCTTGCAACATATTCAACCAAGCGCCCAGGAATTGCCAAACCACCACCTTTCACCCCTCTACTCCTCACTGTGCCCAAGGTGGAGTAGGTAAAGCTTTGCAGGCAGGGGTGGGGGTGGCGAGCTGGGGAGGGGTCACAAAAGAACTAGCTGCCCCTGCTCACATTCCCAGTCCCATCGTTGAATATGGCCCTCGATGCCTCTCTCTTGAAGCCTTCCACAAAGGTCTCCCTCCTTCAGGCCATTCTTGCCCCCGGACCCCCACTCCCCTTCATTCCTTCTATGGCCCATCTTGTCCTTATCGGAAAGCCTTCCGAACCTCTGGGTCTGAATTAAAAGCCCATCTCTCAGTGCTCCCTGCTCATTCCTGGTAAAATGCCTATCACTCGGCATCGTAATTCCCAGGGGGCTTAACTCCCTCTCCCCACTCCCTTTTCCCCAAAAGTACAGCATCTTAGAAGATGGCAAAGGCAACTCTTGGCTTCGTCTGTTCCTTCTACTCAGCCTCAGTGTAGGCACACAGTCAGGGGCCCCAGGTGTTGAAGGAAGGAATGCTGGAATCAATCTGCAATCAAGGACATTTGCCAGCCCTCCAGCAGTGCCAAGGACCGTACCTGAAACCATCCACAGGGCTCTGAGGTTTCCAGAGAACAGATAATCAGAAATAGATAATAACAAAGCCAGAAAGCAGCCTGGGGGAAGCTCTTGTTGCCCTGGTTTGCAGACAAAGGCCACAGGAGCCTGGAAGTTTCCCCGGGGCTATCTCAGTGAAGCTAGGGTTGGCTCTGTGAGCTCGACTTTGAGCTCCCACCCCTCCACTCTGCATCAGCCCAGCAATCCCACCTACCTCTCTCTTATGGGTCAGGCTTTCTGACTGGCTTCACTGGAAGGATGAGTCTGAGACTGAAAAACAGAATCCCTAAACTGCCATTAATCTGGTCCGATGCCCTCATTTTAGAGAATGGGCCACCAGTGTCCAGAGAGAGGAAGGGATTTTGGCAACTCATCCCTGTCCCTTACAGAAATCTTGAACGAGTGGCCTCCTCTCTTTAAATCTTGGTTTCCTCATCCATAAAAAGGAGACGAGAGTAGATCTACCTCATCTGGGGCTATGGTGGGGATCAGTCAGATGAGTTAAGTCAAGAGTATAGGCACTTAGTGAATGTTACCTGTGATGATGGTGGTGTGGTGGTGGTGGTAGTGGTTATTATTAATTATTAGGCATTATTATTCTCTCTCAGTCCAGTGTTCTTTCTCCTCTATTCAGTTGGCTCTGAGACATACATGCCAGGAAATGAAGGAAATGAAACGCAACCCCCTCAGCAGCCTTTTTCCCCAACTATGGTTACCCCATTAATGGCAGACCAATCTCAAGCTGGATCTCCCCCATCTCTGGGAAGCCAAGCCTCAGGCCAGGGACACTCAAAGAAGGAAATCTACAAGTTGTCTAGAAGAAAAGATTAAGAGAAATTTCCTATAGACACGTTGGAGGGACTGAAGTGTCTCTTGTCAACTTGTGAACCCCCTCCCTACCCGAGGTCTTTCTCTCAAGCCCAGACTTTTACTCTAATGTGAAGTCTCCTGTTCCATAATGAGGTGTCGCAGTGGCATGAGAAGCCCCCACCGACCACTCCACCCAGAGGAGAAGGTGGCACCAGGTGAGGCACAGAAGGCGTGGAGAGCACCTTTGTTTACATGGTGACAATTAGCCACTCTAGTGGGACCCAACCCTGAACCCCACTCGTTTCCTCAGGCCTTAGCCTTGCCAAGGACACATGATCATGTGAACCACCAACCCCAGGCCTCCAAAGTAGCACCCACATCCCAGCAGCATAGGGCATGATTCTAGGTGGCAATGGAGGGGAGGTGTTTTGTTTTGTTTTGTTTTTTAAATTATATACTTGTTTTCAAAAAGATCTATAACCAGCACATGAAATCCTCTGTTTAACAAATTTTATAGCCTGGACAAGCATTTTTAAGTGATAAACGTGAGATGATTTACAAAACAAGCATAAAATAGATTTGGTTATTTGCCAATATAACAAATCTGGAAGTGTCTAGAAAGCTCTGTTCTCCTTTTACAGATGGAGAAACAGGCATACGGGAGAGGGGAGTCATGGCCCAATGTCACTGGCAAGAGCTGAGACTAAAAGCGAGGTCTCTTAGCTGCAATGTGGGGGTCCATCTGTCCCTCTCCTGACCTCTGTGTGACTAGTGCTATTGCCTGAGGAGCCAGGCCTCCAGAGAGGCACTGGGTGGTCACGGCAGTGTCTGAGATGCAGGGATTACTGTCTGGACAACGTATCAGCTCAGTGCTACTGGAGGTCAATAGATGGTCTTACATATCCCGGCTTTTAGTGCAGATCTTAATGACCCTGTGCCAATGCAAAATCAATCCATATCGTGATGAAGAGCGGGTGTCAGGGCCACGATGCCCGTGTTCAAGTTCTATGGTCCACCACTTTTCTAATCTGTGCATGGTGGGCAAGTCCCATTCATCCTGAGTCTCCTTTATTCTCATCTGTGAAATGGACATAAATGCTGATTACCACATTGGGTTTTTGTTGAGATTTAAATAAAATAAGCTGTGAAAATCTGTAGCAAAAAGCCTAGCACATTCTTGATGCTCAATGTGAGCTTCTGGGAGATGGATGGTGATGGATGTGTATCTAGGAATTTTTCCCCCTTAGGAAAAACTGTTTCAGTCAGCTACTGCTGTGTAACAAACTCATTCAAAACTTCAAGACTGAAAACAACAAATGGTTTGTTATTTCTCATAATGTTGTGGGTCAAGAATCCAAGTAAGGCACAACTGAGTAATTCTTCAGCACCACAAGGTGTTGGCTGGGTTCACTCACTGCCTTTGGCTGGTTTTCAGGCTATTCTGGAAGGTTCAAGAAGATGTTTTCCAACATCTGGTTCCCCAAGACTTTTCCATGCAGCCTATCATTCTCCACATGGGGGGGTCTCATCATTCAGTAGTAGAGTGAGCTTCTTTAACGGCCCAGTGATGGGTTTTCAGAGGGAACACTGAAACTGCAAGCCTCTTCAGGCCTATGCCCAGAGCTGGCAGAGTATCTCTTATGCTGCATTCTTGTTGGCCAGGGCAAGCCACAAGCCCACCCAGATTCAAAGTCTGGATGGAGCAGTAGGTGTGTTTAGAGATGAAGTCCTACATGTGGGCATCTTCGGAAGCTACATATCACACAGAGGGTCCAGAGCTTTCCCGGTTACCCAAGTGGTCCAAGCCATTGCCCCATGCCCCCTCTCCAGACTCCATTCATGCTCATAGTCTTGTGAGTTCCACCATGACACCATGCCTCCTTCAATATCTAGCTCTCCAAGCAAGTTGTTTTTTGGCCTGGATAACTTGTGTTTGGAATCCTAATTCAGCCCTGACTGTCTCTAGGGAGCCCTGCATCATGCCCTAGATTGGTGGGATGCTCTTGTTACCTACTTCCCTAGCATCTGGTACCTCTCCTTCTTAAGATCCATCACCCCCTGTAAATAACTGTTGAATTTACAGAAAGTGTCTCATGAGGACAAGGACCCTGTGAACCTTGTTCATCACATCATCCCCAGCTCTTGGCTCAGTACCTGGTACCTAGGAAGTACACAGAAACTGGCCAAGTGTGTTCTGAGTCAGCAAGAGTCTTGGCACTTGGATTACAGTCTCACCTTCTCCCCTTTCACCTTGTGTGACCTTGGTGTGGCAGATTCCCTGGAAAGGGAGGCTGGAGTAAGGATTAATGAGCATGACATTTACTGGGGATGGAAGAGAAGGAAAGCAATTGGGGTTGGGTGAAGGGAACCATCAAGCTGTGGCACAGTCTCAATCAAGGCCTTGGCTGACCTAAAGTTCTGAAGACAGGATGTTCTGATGATGTGATAACGTTTCTCCCAGGGCCAAGGGTCCAGGCCTTCGTTCCCCTGCATTGCCAGTCTTGGGGTACAGGCTGTTCCTGGAAGGGGATGTAATCACAAGCAAGGTGGATGTCTTCAGCTCAGTGCAAGACCATACAGGGCTGGGAGCTAAAGGTGTTTAACTGGCAATATTGCTAGAAGCTGGGGGTGGGGTGGGGCGGGGCAGGGCGGGCCAAGACATTCACTTCTGAAAGGAACCTCAGTAGCACATCATGCACCCTGACACTTGGCCTTAATCTTTGTGCCTCCTTTTCTTCATTAGTGGAACAGAGATGATGACACTCTCTTCTCAAACCCCAAGGAAGGATCTAAAATAAATCCTGGATATGAAATGGTTCGAAGGAGAAGGAGGAGAAGGAAGAGAAGAAGAAAGAGGAGGGGGGAGGGGAAGGGGGAGGAGAGAGGAGAACTTGGCAGATATCCTGAAATATCAAGAGGAAGACTTGAGGCCCTGCTCCAGGTATGTCAAGAGTGAAACTTGTGGGGCCACATCACTTCCACAGACAATTCCGATGGAAAGATCTTATCTTAAGCAAGTTCTCAGTGCCACCAGCACCCTGTTCAGCCCTTGGCAGGACGACTTAGATAAAGCCTTGGCATGCCCTGACACCGCGCTGCCTGGACCTCGGAGCCATTCTCCTGGTCTTCAT
The DNA here is from genome assembly GCF_008692635.1 of Crocuta crocuta. Classification (NCBI taxonomy): domain Eukaryota; kingdom Metazoa; phylum Chordata; class Mammalia; order Carnivora; family Hyaenidae; genus Crocuta; species Crocuta crocuta. Next base: position 1,226,709 of record NW_027532877.1, on the reverse strand, counting down.
TGATTTCCTAGGGAGAAGTTACAAGCCAGACTGACTTGGCCATTGCACCGATATTTACATAGGTGCTATTTGGCCAGGGATTAGTGGCTTCTGCTCCAAGCAGGAACACCAGATCCTAGGGATGTCATGAAAGGCATGTGGACCGGCTGGAGATTTATCTTGATGAAAAAGACCCCCCGGTGTGGTTTCGGTAGCTTTTTCATGCCTTCCTGTCCCCCACTACTGGCTGACAAACCATGTTGGAAGAACAGAGGCATCAGACCTGCAACTTTTCACTGTTGCTTCCCCCCCACCCCAAGCAAACGATGTAAGCAGCAGGTTTTGTTTGGGTGTGTTTGTGGCAGGCATTGGATCCTGCCACAGCAGTGACATTGTTCCCCAGTTACCAAGGTGCCGGGAGCTGCTGGCATGAAGCCTGCGCCCACACCCTGACTTGTCTATCCTGACAGTGAGGAGACTGAACAATTCAGACTACAGGGCGGGGCCTGTGCAGATAGAGACCCATTAAGAGGAGGAGAGAGAACCACAGACAGTCTAAAAGAATGGCAGTTCCCAGGCTCGACTCTTCCACAGATATTAGATTTTGTTCGTTGCTTACTATGCACCAGGCACCGGGCGGAGGACTTTAAGTGCCATCCCTTGTTTGATCCTCATGACCACCTTTTCCCCATGTTACTGACGATGCAACAAAGGCTCTGAGAGGGACATGAACTCCCCCATGACTGAGTGGTTGCAAAACGATTTGAACCCAGGACTCCAGCATACGCTCTTAACCCCCAGGGACATGGAGCAGCTGACCCATGTGATCGCACCAAACAAGTTCTAGAGTGAACTCAGTTTCATTTCATGTCCACTTGGACATCTGTACTCCATAATGACAATATCCATGTCGTGGGTAATGCAGCTCTAAATGTTTCCTGTTCTGTCTACAGCCTCTTTCTTCTTTCCCTTGCTCCATCCCTCTTCTGTCCTTGAGCTCCTATGTTGTGTCAGACCCTGTGAATGTAGAGAAACATATACCATTGGTCTTGTCTTCTGGGTCTCTTGGGAGAGACATTCTCTTAGGAAAACCAGACGCAAAAGCAAATTATTACAACGCCATGGAGTGATGACTCAGGGATCCAAAGAGAGTCCCACAGGAACACAGAGAAGGTAACTTACATGCTGGAAAGCCTTCAGCAAGGGGGAGCCATCTAAACATGGACTTAGTGGGGGCACCTGGGTGGCTCAGTTGGTTAAGCGTCCGACTCTTGATCTCAGCTCGGGTCATGATCTCACAGTTCGTGAGATCTGATCTCACATGGATAGTGCAGAGCCCACTGAGGATTCTGTCTCCCTCGCTCTCTGCCCCTCTCCCGCTTGCTCTATATCTGTCTCTCAAAATAAATAAAAATAAACTTAAAACAATTTTAAACTTGCATTGGATGGATACACAGGTCAAAGAAGAGGGAGAGGGGCAAAGCCGGAGGAAGGCACTGCATGTGCAAAGCCACATAAGAGACAAGAGCTCGGCAGGTTGGGGCAACAGGGGGCAGGGTGGAGATCTAGAAGGAGGGTGGAAGGTGGCAAGGCCACAGGCGAAGCCCACTGGGGATATGACTGGCCATGAACACCATGTTAACGTGGCCAAACTCAATCACACAGGCACTGGCATCCCCACCAGATATTTAAGGAAAGGGGTGATGAGATGGATTCTGTATTTTAGAAGCATCACTAGGTAGATACTTCTGGGTAGGTCCATGCAAGGCAGGCTGAGGACAGACCAGAGTGCTGGAGAGACTGCGGTCAAGGAAAGCACTCCAGGGATTGCCCAAATTGCCCTAGCGGACTAGTTGAGGCTCTCCTGGTCCCCACATCTTAGGGTCCCCAATGCTTCTGATAGACTCTTTGTCCCAATAGACTCTTCGGCATCAGTGATGGTGTGCTCTGCCCTCCACAAGCATCTGCCTTGTAAGAGACGATGCATAGCGGGCCATGCTTACCTGCCAAGAATCACTCAACAGTGGAGCCACTTGGGCTGATCATTTCAAAAATTATATAACCCTCCCAGAGCCCACCATTTATTTGAACTAGACTATTCCCAGGCCCATGTCTCCCCAGGTCACTTTATTTGCACGCCAAGTCTTCACCTAAATTCAACAGGCTTTTGGCTGAGATCTGGACACCTGCCCTTTATTCTCTTGAGCAGACCCACATGGCTGCTTCTACCCCAAGGTCCCGGGGTTGGGGTGGGGTGGGGGGCAGAGAGGAAGGGGACTGGTAACAGCTCCTCTCTCCCAGGCTGAACGAAAAGACTGCTCGCCTGTTCTTAGCTCTCAATTTCTCCAGCCACCCTCTCCAGCAGAGCCCCCATCTCCATTAATACTATTACTTGGGATGACATTTCCTCTGACTGTCGTTGTCTCTTTTTTTTCCTCCTTCTTAATTCCCTAATTTGTCCTAATATGCCCATTGCCTGCGTATCAAGTCATCCGTGAAGCCGCCCCATTTCCAGGTTCCTTCCTCCCCATCAGCCAAGCCTCCGTCTCCCACAGAAATTACAGGGAGGCAGCCGCAAGCCCGCAAGGGCAGGAAATAGAATTAGGGGACGTATTAATTGGGACATCAAGTCGGATTTCGTTCCAGGCACTTCCTTCCGTTAACCACTTTGAAGCTTCCCCTCTGTGGTTCTGTTTCTCATTAGATGGAGCTCTTAATGGCGAGGGGTGTTTACGCATGGTACAAAGATGTCATGTCCCAGCCCTCAGACTGGCAGGCCCGGCGGACCGGTGAAGGCAAGGGGAGGAAACGGCCAGCCAAGGGGGTCAGGATGCCAAAGGGTGGATGTGATGCTGAGAAAGGACTAGTTTTCAGTGACGCTAAAAATAAAAAATTTAAAACACTTAAAAAAAAAAAAAAGGTGTGTTTCAGGCTAAAGAGAGAGATTCCATCACAGTGCCATTATTTTAAACTTTCCCTTATGTGCCATCTCCAGGGTCTGCAAGCTCATTTGCAAAGCAAGTTCCTTTCTCCTCGTTTTCTGCTGCAAATGTGCTTTGCCCGGACAGCCACGGATTTGCTGGCTGCTGTAGGAAACTGGATGAAATGAACGCATGCGGCCTGATCCAGAGAAAGGTGCCTGGACACTTCGTCCCTCCGTGCCTCCCCAGCTCTCGGTTCTGACATTTCCACTTAGGGCCACTTACAGCCCCCCTTTGTCCCCACACGGCTCCACACAGCCCGTCCAGCCCACCGCTTTGAGGTCACCCCTCTTCAAAGGTGTGGTTGGCTTGCGCCTTTGTGGAATCCCCACTCGGAGGTGATTTTGCCAACACTAATTCAAGGCTGTGAGAAGAACTTATTTGTGGAAGGGTATTTGTTTTTCCACCCAGGGAGCCAAAACCACCAGCCTCCCTTGCCGGGGAGAAGAGGTTGAGAGAAGAACCACTTGTTTCCCATGATTCCTAGTGGCGATCCCCCGACACAAAGCCCTGCTAGGAGACTAAGTCAGGTTTCCCTGAAACTCGCCCATGGGCTCATTCTGTCCTGATCCCCTGGGAAGAGGCACCCCAGGAAGGAAACTCCCGACGCACTCCTGAAAGACTGAGGTCAGGCCCCTCCACTACCCAGCAGCTGTAACGGCCAGTACAAACACTACAGCCCTGCCCTGGACACCCTTCAGTCCTCGGGAGCAGCCAGAAGCCAAAATAAAGCAACTGAAACCCAGGCTAAAAGCACAGAAGACAAACCTCAGCACTGAATGGAAACCAAATCAAATAACAACTCCCCACCAACGAGCTTAAAGGGAGGGGGGCAGAGGTGTTCCATATTTCTTTTCTTCCTTCTTCCGCTCCTCCCCTGCCCCCATCTTTAAATCCCAAGGGACGGAGAGGTGGGAAGGGAACCGAGGAAAGAGGAGAGCTGCAGATAAGTCCAGCTGTGGCACACAGACCATGAGGCCCAGAGGGTCTTGCCTCTGGGCATGCGCAGTAAGACCGTTGGGGGGTGTGGTGGCCTCAAGGAGTTTGCGCTACTTTAGGGAAAATGCTGGGGAAACGATGCAGGTTCCGGGTTCTGGGGAGGACCTGGAAGAATCTCGGGAATCCAGGGATTTCTCCTCCATTTCTCTTCTCCGGGTCTTCCTCTGTCTCCCTCACCTCTGTCTTCATTCTTCTGCTTCTTTGCCAGCCATCTGTTCTTACCTCCTTACCTCCCTGGTGAGGGGAGAGCGATTTCCCCATAGTCGCCCCGTGAACGTATTTACAGTCCATGCAACACGGACAGAGAGACTCGGCTCCAGTCCCGTCCTCCCGGAGAAGATGTTGTGATTTGTCCCCTTGGGCTAGATGCCGCTCTTTGTCCAGACAACAGTGGTCTGGACTCCTGTTGGACCAGGGCAGGGAACAGAGTAACCATCCCCGTGAATTGTGGGAAAGCAAGGGCACCATTATCACTAGAAGACACCCCACAACTGTCTTGCATTTTCAAACTCAGCCACTTCCTGGTATTTCATCCTGGAAATCACCCGCCATTCATGTCTTCATTTACTTTATTTACTTATCCCTTTCCTACTTGATTCCTCAATATTTATAGAGTATCTTCTATGTGTCCACCTTCGTGCATTCTTTCCTTTCATTCATTTTTCCCATTGTTTCAGTAACTGAGTACTCAATCAATATTCCTGCTGCTTGCTTGGGGTTTACAACATGCGGGACACAGAGGCAGAGCACTGGTTACTTACCATGTTCTCCTAGCAAAGCAATTCTAACCATGGCAGGAAAACAGAAACTCCCTCTCTTGGACAGTCTTCAGACTGGAATGCACAGTTTGCACTCCCTCCAACCAGAATGAGCTGGCCCAAGAAAAGGAAATCATTTCCTTGCTTGATCTGTCTGTCTCCTCGCGAAAGGCCCACTGGAAGGTTCCTGTGTTGTAACATAACAGGGTCAGCGGGGTGGCTCCGAGAATCCCTTCCGACCCCGGAGTTGAAGAATGTTAGGCTGAGTCTATTCACGAGACTAATGGCAAAACCATCAGCCAACAAGAAGACAGACCCATCTCAGCGGATACAAGACTCGCAGCAACTCGTAAGCGTGATCCCCGTGGAAATGAATTAAGGATCGAAGCTGAACGAATTCATAAGGTCTTCTCATGGGAGGGGGGAAGGGGCGTGATGCCTTCACCTCCCCGTTTCTTAAATATCTCCAGGATCTGACATTCAGAACACCAAGGCGATGACTTACATCTAACAGGTGCCCCTCAAACATTAATTGCCTAAGAGTCCTGACGTGTTTCTACCCTGACAGGTCAAAACCAGACTCCCGGATGCAGAAAAACAGACTGACACCTTTTTCTTTGGCAAGCAAGATGAAGTCAACGGGACACAGCTTCCAGAAAGTTATGACTGACCTGGAGTCTCCAGGCAACAGTTCATCCGGCAAACATTTGTCGCATAGATAGGACACGTTGTGGCTCACACACCAGCCACTACGCTAGGCACACTCAGCTTGAACCGGAGAACGGCGGAATTAATGCCTGGCCATGTATAGTGGGGTTCAGAGTCCATAAATACACCTTACAATGAAATGTCTAAAGGAAGCTGACAGAGGAGCAAAATCCATCCAAAAACTGTGCACTTTAAAAGGAGAAAAAAAAAATTCCGTGGAGCGATGGGATTTTCAGCTGTGCTGTAGGAAAAATGACTTCCTCTCCTCCTCTCTGTAGGGCTTTTTTATTTTTTTTCCATAAACCTAAAGTCATGGCGAAGTGACAAGGCTGAGCCAACATGGCAGCAGACACACGGGTGGTTGTTCCTTGAGGAGCTTGTCTCTTTTAACTCTTTCTGCTCCAGAACCGACATGGTACTTCCCTTTTCGGGCCTCGGCCAACAAAACGGAGTAGTGATTCTAGGCTCTCCAAAGCCTACTGGTCTTTAAGCAGCTTCTGAGAGCCAAGAAGGCCATGGCAAAGGAGGAGTTCTGGCAGTAGTTTCTATTTATTAGAAACGCTAATCACCGCGATTCTTTTTTTGCCTGACATCTAACTTCATTCAGTGTAGGGTCCAAGTGGGCAAGGAAATGCATTTGATGTGTTCCCAGAGCCCACCCTCATCACTGGTACTTAGAAGATGTTCAGCAACTCTTTGCTGTGCTACTAAGGGATCTCTATACATTAGCCTGATTTGATTCGCCCAGCCAAATCAAGCATCACTGTCCCCATTTTCCTGGTCAAAACAAAGTGATTTCTGTCCCTGGTAGATATTAATAGCCCATCTTGCAGGTCAGGAGAATGAGGCCCAGAGAAGTGAAATAACTTGCCAATGGACACATGGCTAACAAGGAAAATGTAGGACTCGGTGTATAAATGCTACCCTGTTGGCAGTAACTAGGATGGTGCCTCCCACCTAGAAGGGACTCAAAAAATAATTTTTAATATGCTGAATAGCTATAAGTAGAGATCTGGGATTCGAGCCATGGATCACTCCACTGCATTGCACCACCCCCCTCCTCGGGTGCCATTTCTCATGCTGATTTTTAACAACTCTGCGTCTCAATCTTAACCTGTGACCCTTCTAAGAACGAACTCAATTATGATCCTACCAAATCGGGAGGTGAGGCTCCCTTATGATAGTGCTGGCAGCCTGGCACTGATGACCCCATCAAAGGAAAATAGAAATTCTACTCCCCACGCTGAGTCAGATGAGTACGGACGGAACTCACACGGCCACATCCAGTGGTCCAAGCTCGTGGAAAACCATGGCGAATCCTTACATGCAAGGACACCGAGGAATGAACCCCCTGAGAAATAAGGGTTTGGGTCACCTTGCTCGGGGAATAACCTCAAACAGGGAATATAGACCCAGTAGCGCAGGAGTTAGAAAGATTATCCATAACAGTGCGAATAGTTACAGAAGCCAGTTATATTTTCATGTGTGAGATGTGTATTTACGTATTTTAAATAATTCTGCTTCTCTTTCTTCTCCCTTTCCCTCCTATGGTATATGGCAGTGGCTAAATTAACTATTTCCTAGGCTGCAACATATCGAAAACGAGTCACAAAAGAACAGAAGAGTAAACAGTGATCCAGGAAGCACACACCCCCTTTTTTAAAAAAAATTTTTAATGTTTTATTTATTTCTGAGAGAGAGAGAGAGAGAGAGAGAGAGAGAGACAGTGTGAGCAGGGGAGGGTCAGAGAGACAGGGAGATACAGAATCTGAAGACAGATTCCAGGCTCTGAGCTAGCTGTCAGCACAGAGCCTGACGTGGGGCTCGAACCCATGAACCATGAGATCATGACCTGAGCTGAAGCCAGTTGCTTAACCGACTGAGCCACCCAGGCACCCCACACACACTCCGGACACATGCAGCCAGTGACAGACACAGATCATCCCCCTTCAGGTAGAAGGCAAATTTGTATCTGTTTGCACAGGGAGGTGTGGATGTACGGGCATATGGGAAAATTACAAGGCAGGCCAGTGAAGGATGAACTGTATTAGTCATATCATGTTTTTGACTGCTTGGCATCCATTGCTACTTCCTGGATGCAGTCCGTCCGAGTCAGTTTTCCTAGAAGCAGAACCTGACATAAGTCTTGTGCAAGTGATGCAAGGGACAGAAGCAAGGTAGGGAAGAAGAAACAGTGAAGATGAACTGCTTTCAAATGCAGTGTAGGCCCGGCTTGAGCCCGTAAGAAATTCTGGAAGATAAGCTGCAACATGGAGTCAGTTCCTCTTCGAAAAAAAGAGAAGGGCCCTTGTGCCCATGAACCAGTCAAATACTGGCATCAAGCCCTACCGGGGATAGGGAAAGACATAACTCCCAGGCATCGTAATTGGACCTGCAATAGCCAGGCAGGCAGGACACTGTTTTAGTTACCAAGCACTGTGTCATAACTCATTCCAAAACTCAGCTACTTAAAGCAATAATAAACATTTACTTTGCCCCATGACTGTGGGTCAGTCATTTGGGAACAGCTCGGTTGGGTGGTTCTGGCTCAGAGTCTGTCGTGAGGTTGCAGTTTTGATCGGCTAGGGCTGTGGTCTCATCTGAAGGCTAGACGGGGGCTGGAAAATGTGTCTCCCAAGTGGGGCACTCACATGACTGACAACATGACGCTGGCTGTTGGCAGGAAGCCTCAGTTTCTCCCCAAGGGGGCCTCTCTACATGCTGCCTGAGTGTTCTCAATACATGGCCACTACCTCTGCCACAGTCAGGATGCTAGGGGGGGTCAAGGAAGATGCATAACACCTGTTATAACCTACCTCTGAGTCCAGACATGGATTCCTCTGTCATAGTCTATTGGTCACAAAAACTAGACCTGATTCAATAGAGGAGGGACCTATCAAAGGTGTGAATGCCAGAAGTGAAGACTGTCACTCACTGGGGATCATCAAGGAGCTGGCTGCCCCTGTCAACAGTGTCTGCTCCACATCCAGATCTTATTGGAAGGATGATCTTTGCCTTGTCATGCATTAGTGATCAGGCAGTTCCAGGTGCCTGCCTTCCACTACAGAAACCAAGAGACACAACTGGGAAATGGTTCTGTGATCTCAGTCCAGCCAATTGGATGTCCTCTCCCAAAACTTTGCTTCCTTAGTTTATTGGTTTGCTATGGATTTCATAAATGAGATACCACAGGCTGGGGAAGCTTAAACAACAGAAATGTATTTTCTCACACTGCTGGAGGCTGGAAGTCCAAGATCAAGGTGCCCTCAGGGTTGTTTTCTCTCTCCTTAGCTTGAAAATGGATGCCATCTTGCTATGTACTCATGTGCCTTTTCCTCTGTGTGTATGTGTGTGTGTGTGTGTGTGTGTGTGTGTGTGTGTGTGTATTCTTGATGTCTCTCTATGTCCAAATCTCCTCTTCTTAAAAGGACACCAAGTCAGCTTGGACTAGGGCCCACCCTAATGACTTCATTTTGACTGAATCACCTCTTTACAAGGACTATCTCCAAATACAATCATATTCTAAGGTATTGGGAATCAGAGTTTCAACACAAAGTTCAGCCCCTAACACTTACTGAATGACGTCATAAAAAATGCAGATAGCATTGGTATATGCTACCCTGAGTCTTCCTACCATGATGCTGTAGCTGTGGCCCCTGCCCCCCCACCCCCTACAGTTTCAGTGATTCATTCCCCCTTTCTAAACCTAATTTGCAAACCCCCCTGCCAATTTCAAGAGCTCCTGACTTTGCATCGAATAAATTAAGTTTTGCTTAAGCCAGTCGTAGTGGGCTTATGTTTCTTAACAATCAAGTCCCCTGACCGACACTGCTTTTCCATATTTTCTGGAGTGAATATATGTTTCCTTTATGCTCGGTGGGGGCAGGGTGTGGAGAAAACTCATTTTCAGCGTACAAAGGTACTCAAGCTAAATTAAAAATCTTCCTAAGCACGACTTTCTTTCTTGCCTGAATAACATATTCAGACCTCATCCAGACACAGACAAACACAAATTCACAAAGTTAAAAAGAAGGGGGAAGGTGGAAGACCTGTGGGTTTCCGGCAGTGAGTCCAATTACCCTCAGTCAGTCGACTGTTACCTGATACTACGCTTTTGTGGCCATTGGCAGAACACAGGTCGTGAGGACGGCTGGAGATAGAACACAAGACCCCCGAGCCACGAGAACGGTCCCTCACTGCCGTGTCTCCCTGTCTCTTGGAGATGTTCTAAAGAGCGAGGCCAAAGCATTCAGTCCTCCTTCACTCAGAGCCAGCTCCAGTGCTGCCCTGGTATACGAGCAGCCCCCATGCTGAGTGTCCTTCTGGGCCTGAAATACGTATGTTTTTGTGCAACATGCCCCATAAACACAGCCAGCTACTTTTTCTGGTTCTCAATACAGATAGAGATCTAATGGTGGAAGCAAAACTGGATCTGGGGGGCTTATGGAGAGCTGAGATACTGGTCTCTAACAGCCACATCCTGAGGGAGGGTCAAGGATATTTTGTTCTCTGCACACGTGCCTTATGCCCTCACTCTTCACTGAGTTAACCACCCATGTAAGAAGCAACCCTTCTGTATATTGTTGCCCTCCCCTTCCCTCCCCTCCCGTCCCCTCCACTCCCCCTTCCCTTTCCTTCCCCTCCCTTTCCCTCCCCTCCCTTCCCTTCCCTCCCTCCTCCTTCCCTTTCCTTCCCCTCCCTTTCCCTCCCCTCCCTTCCCTTCCCTCCCTCCTCCTTCCCTTTCCTTCCCCTCCCTTTCCCTCCCCTCCCTTCCCTTCCCTCCCTCCTCCTTCCCTTTCCTTCCCCTCCCTTTCCCTCCCCTCCCTTCCCTTCCCTCCCTCCTCCTTCCCTTTCCTTCCCCTCCCTTTCCCTCCCCTCCCTTCCCTTCCCTCCCTCCTCCTTCCCTTTCCTTCCCCTCCCTTTCCCTCCCCTCCCTTCCCTTCCCTCCCTCCTCCTTCCCTTTCCTTCCCCTCCCTTTCCCTCCCCTCCCTTCCCTTCCCTCCCTCCTCCTTCCCTTTCCTTCCCCTCCCTTTCCCTCCCCTCCCTTCCCTTCCCTCCCTCCTCCTTCCCTTTCCTTCCCCTCTCTTTCCCTCCCCTCCCTTCCCTTCCCTCCCTCCTCCTTCCCTTTCCTTCCCCTCCCCTTCCCTTCCCTCCCTCCCCCTTCCCTTTCCTTCCCCTCTCCTTCCCTCCCTTGCCCTCTCCTCCCCTTTCTTTTCTTTTTTTTTTTTCTTTTCTTCCTGATCTGCCCCAAACTTGTAACATGACTTTGCCAGGCCTTCCCAGACCCCAGACCAAACGTGGCCTGAATGAATATTGAGTCTCCCATGCTCCTCCCCAGTTACTTTTTTCTCCTTTTCCTTTAGTGAGCTCACAAGGGACCCCAAGACGCAGGTGATCCTGAACCCGATAAGGAGACGTTCTTGCCTGCTGGAATGACAGGCTGCAAAAGTTAAACACAGGCGAAGTGAACAGAGACAATAGGCTCAATTTAAAGCAAAAGATACAGAGACAGAGACAGAGTCAGAGAGGAAAGGGGAGGGGAGAGTGAGAGAGAGAGAGAAAGAAAGATAAAAATATCCCAGGGCAACTGAAAACTGTCATCCAAACATATGAAAATGTTCCAGATCATTTAATGATAAGCAGGAAATGGCTGAGAAAACCAACAGTCATAGAAAGAAAAGCTTGCAATTAGAAGTGGGGGGAGAATGGAACTGAGCTAAGTGTCTATGTCATAAAGTTTATTATTTTATTAGTTCTAATAGTTGGGTAGATAAGCTAATAGCAATAGGATTTACTTTAAAGATCAACACCATAGACCCCGCTGTTTATTATTTGATAGCAGTGTGTCTCCAGTGAGGGAAATATTAAATCTCATAAAAAGCCATTCCTTCAGTACATCCAGACACTTTCTGCGTCGCACGCACATGGATTTTCCCTTATTATTTCACATCTCTGGCCCGCGGTTTGTTTGGATAAGACTTCTGGGGACATCTGCTCCTCAGGAATCTGTGAGAGCCATTTGAGCACCCAGTTTGGATTCTCTGACCAGTGGATAAAACTGGAGTCTTTCAGCAAGAGCTGATGAACTCATCTGGATCCTGACTATAGTGTGTAATGTTGATGAAGACTGAGTGTGATAGATGGGGCCCCGATCACGCTGAAAATTATTCTGAGTTAAAAGAAAAAATGCATTGGGGCACCTCAGTGACTCAGTTGGTTAAGTGTCTGACTCTTGAGATCAGGTCATGATCTCATGGTTTGTGAGTTCGAGCCCCAAGTTGCATTGTCCATGCAGAGCCTGCTTGGAATTCTCGTTCTCCCTCTCTCTCTGCCTCTCCCCTGCTCATGCTTCTTCTCTTTCTTTCTCTCTCTCTCTCTCTCTCTCAAATTAAATAAACAAACTTTAAAAAGAAAGAATGCATTGAATTTGCTTAGCACAGTGCCTGGTGAATCCTGAATAAATGCCAGCTGTATAGGGTGATGTTAAGTGTAGCCAATGATTGTCAGTTCTGGAGTCTGACTTACTGGGTTGAAAGTTGATTTCCCTGGGAAATGCTTATGAATCACAAAGGAAATAATAGATACCACCTTAACCAAATGATCAAAGCCAACACCGCCAGTCCTGGGACAAATCTTGATCTCACAAGCCTCCTGCTATGATGGGCCGAAAAGTACACAGCATCATTTCCATGGCGTTCCTGCCAAAAGCACATAACATAGATCTGACATGACAAATCCAAACCAACGGACCCTCTACAAAATAACTGGCCTGTACTTTTCAGAGCCGTTACTGTCACAAAACACAAAGAAAGACTAAGGAATCTTTCCAGATTAACAAAGACTCAAGAGGCAATGACAGATGAATATATTGAGTGATTCAGGATTTTTTCTTTCCCTTCTGTTTTTCTTTGTTCTTTTCTTCTCCCTACCCCCACCCCCTCTCTCTGTTCTTTCTTCTTCCTTGTCAATTTGCTATAAAGGACATTATTGGGATAATTTGTCAATTGGTGAAATACAAAATCAGTAGATGAGATAATGATATCGAATCTGCATCAATATTGGCTTCCTGATTTGAATAGCTGCACTATGACTATAGAAAAGACTGTTCTCATGTTTAGGAAATAAACCCAAAAATATTTGAAGGTCAAAGGGGACATTCAATCTGCAACTGAATCTCAAGTGGTTTAGGGGAAAAAAAAGGAAGGGGAAAGAAAAACGAATGTGATAAAACATTAATATTTGGGTTATACAGGGATCCTTCCCTACTTCTGGGCATGTCTGAGATATGTCAAAACAAAAGACTGACATTAAGAAAACAATCTCAGCTCTGCCTCTTTGGACCTCTGTGTGACTTGACATCTCTCAGCCTCAGCTCCGTCATCTCAAAATGGGGACATCTGTGCTAGCGTATAGGACATTTTCTTTCAGGGGGACAAGGTCAAAATAGTAAAATGTTAACTCCTTAAACTGTTTCTTGGGGGAGGAGATGGGTGACAGAGTCAAGGATAGGGTGGAGGTCAGGGGCATCTATTATGCATGTTTCTAGGTAATAAAAACCGTGATTTTACATTTGGCCATGACTATTCCCTCCAATGATTTGAGCTGTGTCAAATCAGACATAGCAGAAGATGCTTGACATCATGCTTCCCCTTCCAGGTTGTGGTGGGAATTGAGTGACATCATCTACAGCCAGGCCCTATGGGAGTGGCCAACTCACAGCAGGGATTCAAGTCATGGTGGCAAATACTGCCGCCATGATCGTTGCTTTTGTTAATTGGTTAACCTCACGCTTGTTTGATTCATGATTTCCTGGAGAGTAGGAAACTTCCACTGTGCCCCACCACAGCATACTTTGCTCTTGCTTGGCAGTCAAGTGCAAGTTCTTCCCAGAAAGTCAAGTGTGGTCAGTGAATGACACTCTGGCCCAGCTGCCAGCCAAATGATACCACCCACCGGCCCCATCAGAGTGTCAGCTGGGTGGCTGCGGCAGCCAAGACCAGGGTTCAAAGCAGTTTTATGAAACCCACACACCTAGCTGAGGGTTCATGGCAAGCAGATCCACACCAAAGTGACAGGCGAAGGTAAGGGCATGAAATGAGCAAGGCCATGACTTAGCTCTTCTGAACCAGAGCTCTGCCATTTTTTGCCTTTTATATGAAATGCCTGTGGGCATCTTCTTGCGTCTTCCTCACTAGCTCTCCTTAACCCTGACCACAACAGACACACAAACACCCCAGCTTTCTATGCTCTGAAAATCCCTCACTTGTTAGAGTAATCCAATCCCTAATTTCTCTAGTCCCCGTGTTTCCAAAAATCCTCTAAGAAAAGCCCAGTACCCCATAGGTGGCAGTCATTTCCAGGCCACACTGAGAAAGTAGTTCCAAAGTCTCAGTGACTTGGTCTTGGGCCATCGGAAATTAACACATCCCAACGGGAAAGGCATAGACTGGCCTGGAAGCCTGGGACCCTTCTCTAGAATCAGGACTTCTGCAAGAGCCAAGAACCCAACATCACTCACAAGGTATCAAAGGAAAAGGATCAAAGCATTTATGGAAAGGAGCTGTCAACCTGGAATTTCAGGTGGAAGTGCATTAAAGTTGACCACAACCCCACACCTTGGCCACGCCCTCTGCTGAGGCCATATATTGCCACACTATTCACCTGGCTAACCACACTGCCTCCTATAACCCTGCTCCTTCAGGGAAAACAGTGTCTCATAAAGCCCTAAACTGGATTCCTTCCCAGTGCTAGGCACCCCCACACCTTGTGCATCCCTATACGACATCCTCATTATATTTCACTGTGTTTGTTTATGGAACTAATTGGATGTAGGGCACCTCAAGCCATAACTAGCATTTACTGAGCATGTGCTATGTGCTACCGTAAATGTTTTCTTTCCCATATGTTAGCACTTTTAACGTCTCCCAACGATTGTCTGAAGTTGGTACTGTTATATTATCCCACTTTATGGATGAGGAAACCGAGGACCAATGAGGTGAAGTGACTTGCCCAAAGTTACGTAGACAAGAAGGAAGTGAACCCAAAAGGAAGGCCTGGGCTGCCCCCTGACAGTTCTGCATGGATATCTACATCCCTGGGCAAGGTGCCCGCCCTGAGAACCTGGAAGAAAACAATAATGGAAGAACATTGGCTGGGAGACAAAGCAAACAACCCCATTGGGTGGTGAGCATCTGCGCTCTCTATCAGATATTTCCATTTCTACGATCCAAGTCATAGAAGCCCTTGTCATTGAGTGGGGCCATCATGACTAGGTCTGGTCAATGGGCTGTGAGCAGAAACTCCAGGAGTCATATTCGGGTCACAGGATTTAACAGCCAGTATGAGAGCTTCCAAAATTCTCTTGCTCTACCATGAAAAGTGACCATGTTTGAGACAGTGGCTGCTCCATCAGCCCGGGGTCCCGAGTGATTCCAACAAGCAGAACCCCTCTGAGATCCATGATACACATGTAGCAGAAATATCAAACCAGGGGCGCCTGGGTGGCTTAGTCGGTTAAGCGTCCGACTTTCGCTTAGGTCATGATCTCGCGGTTCGTGGGTTCGAGCCCCGCGTCGGGCTCTGTGCTGACTGCCAGCTCAGAGCCCGGAGCCTGTTTCAGAGTCTGTGACTCCCTCTCTCTCTGACCCTCCCCTGCTCACGCTGTCTCTCTCTCTCTCCTAGAAATAAATAAAACATTAAAAAAAATTTTTTTTAAAAAAAAAGAAAGAAATATCAAACAAGGCTGTGTTGTTTTAGGCCACTGGAATTTTTTTGTTCAGGTCAGCATAATCTAGCAGATATCCTATCAGACACTTGATGAAAGCAAAACAATATAATTAAATGATAGCTCAATGCTTTTAATTCTATTAAAGTTTATATAATTATGCTGATATTATATTTCAAGCCTCTGAACCCAAGCTCTGCTCTCTCTTTGTCAAAAAGGGATATAGCAGGCGATGCAGAGGAGTTGAATACTAGCCCCAAACTCCCTCTAGCTATCAGAACAATGAAGTGAGAATGGAAATAAAATCATTTTGTCACTAGGGATTCAACCTTATTTATTGTCAGCACAACCTAAATCATACAGTGGCTAAAATCCCACAGATAGGGTTCCACTGATGAATTGCAATGAAGACATTCCTGCTTCCAATATCTTGTGACCCATGAACGGAGGATGATTTGGGACATGGGTCAAAGCTGAAGGGAGAGAGGGCATTCCTCTTGTCTTCCTTCGAGCACTTCCTCACTCTTTTCCAAAGTTTCCTTCAATGCACTGCAGAAAAACTTTGCTTGCAAACTCAGATGAAGGGTTCTTATTCCAAGAATTCGAAGGTAATCACAAGAAAGAAATTTCATGAGCCCAAACATTTCCCTGATGGCTGCTAGCCATTTCTTCTATACTCCTAGTTGCAGGACATCCAGCTTCCATAGTCTAGGGAAGCATCTTTTAAAGTATGATACTTGATTACCCAAATCAAAATTGTCTGGGATGCTTGTGAAATACACAGATTCTCTGACCTCCTGAATCAGACTTTTCTGGGATGGGGAACTGGAATGTTCATTTTTATCAGGTCCCCTGTAGCTTCTGGTACTATGAAAGGTTGAGAAGTTCTGCCTTAAACTAGGTTTGCTAGGAAAACAGAGAGCCAGGCTTCTGGGATATTTGTGGAAAAGCCCCGGGTCCAGCCCACCCTGAGGCTATTCCAAAGATTCATAAGTTGGTTCACTGGGCTTTGAGAAAAGCCAAGACATCTAGCTGAAGAGGGAAGCAGCCATAGACATATAAGCCCTTCTGCCACCGATACCATCTCAGTTCCTAAAGTAGACTGCACGGCTCAGCCAGTCGGCACACAGCTATCCTTCTCCACTGGTATTGGACCAATAGATGGTCCATCAACTAGATGGAAGAGAAGATCTATAGTCCATGCCTGAGGGACATCTTTTAAGATTTTTTTGTTCTCTGTTTCCAGATGGAATAAGAAAGCATACAGAGTAACTTAGTGTTGGCAGCCTGAGAGAGAGAGAGAGAGAGAGAGAGAGAAAGGAGGAGGGAGGGTGAGGAGGAGGAGGAAGAAGGAGAAGAAGAAGAAGAAGAAGAAGAGGGAGGAGGAGAGGAAGGGGAAAAGGAGGTGGGAGAGGATGAGAAGGAAAGGAAAGAAGGAGGGAGGGAGGGAGGGGCTGGGCATGAAGCAAAACGAGATCTGCAAAGCAGAGAAACAGAAAGCACCCTGAGTCATGATAATGTCATTGGTCACGCTGAGTCTGGCACCTGTCCTTGCTCTGACCTTCCAGGTAAGACAGATAAGAAGTTCATGTATTAAGTCAATTTGAATCAGGGTTTGCTGTTACTTGCCACCCAAAGCATTCTACCTGATATTTATCATCATTGTCACCACCAGCATCATTATCATTAAGAACTAGGGTAAGATTTGTTTTTCTCCGTGAAAGGCAGGAGCCTTCGCTTGTCTTTAGTCGGTACCTACAGCTGTCCATTCTGGAAGATGGACAGGTCTAGAATCTCTATTGCAAGGGAAAGAAAAGCTGCCACTACCTCTGCCACTGACACAGCTGTGGGACATAAGATGAATCCCAAGGTCCATTTGTCACATCTATAGAATGAAGGGGTAAAATTAGAGGTCTTCTATCTACTTCAAGGGCTTTAATAGGGAACCACAACAGACCATCCATGGCCACTATGAGTGGTCCTATCGATGTACAGGAGAGAGCTCCCAGACTGCTTTTGTGCATTAGTTGACAATCTTCTAAAAAGCAGATTGCTCATGAAAACCTAAGGTTTTTAGATTCTTTTGAAAAATTGCAGTATGTATCAACATGAACCCACATTTCCATGCAGCAACAATTGGCTGGGGTGGACAGCTGCTATCTCTAATGGAGGCGTGCTTGCTCTAGCTCCTCTGCTCCCCAAAGCTCCCCATCACCTCCCGACACAGCCTGATGGTCAGCTGCATTTTCTCATCTTACGCTCAGCTCATTTATTAACCTACATTTCCTGCCTGGTCAAAGTGGCTTTGTAACCTCAGATTTAAGACAACAGTCTAACATTTCTGGGATGCAGATTCTCCAAAGCCCTTTAACACAGACATTCTTGTCTTCACAATGCATTCCTATAGAGAACAGGGGAGCCCAGCAGCCTTGAGAAACCGCCCTGGCATACTACCCCCGACTCAGCTCACTCGTGGTCTTGCTCAAGGCTCAGTTTGTTTCTTGGTTGTGTTTTCCATTTCTTCTTTGGACACTTCTATTTCTTTCCTGCTTTGAGGTCTGTTTTCCAGCTCACGGGTGGTCAGTTCCTTGGGCTAGATGAAGCAGGATTTTCCATAATCGCCACCTCTCCTGAGCCAGTTTGGAGTGTGGGGTTTGCATCTGAGTCATTAAATTATTCGCTGTGGGGAGCTGGCACTTTGCAAGCTCTTAGGATAAACAAACATGTCTGTCTTTCAAAGCACAGATCGCAACAAAAGTTCTGACTCCAGATACTGGCCACATATATTTTTGCCTGACCACAACAGTCTTAAATAATCAATGTGTTCTCTTTAGTTATCTGAAGCTGTAATTCACAATAACTGAACTGTAACCTCCTAGTCTTGAGTGTGGGCGACTTGGTTGAATGTGCCTGATGGCTTTCTTGGAGACTCATGGCATATAGTGCTGAACTGGACACTGGACACTTTCTACACTTCTAATCGCTGGCCTTGGTTTTCTTCCCACACTGGAAAGAGGTAAATGAAATTGATGGTTTACAAAGTATGCTGCATGAAATCCTGGACCTTGTACCAAGGGACCCTTGCGGAAGTGACTGGAAAACCTGAGAAGACCTTTCCTGAAAAGCAAAATAATAATGGCATCTGGCTCAAGTAAGAAACTTAGTGCAGAATCCAGAATGCAGGGTGCCATCGTGGGCCAGCATAGATGCACCCTTTATGGTCATGTCCGGATTCATAGACAGTGGTTTTCCGTTTATTTATATGTGTATCTATTTATTAGAGCAAACATTATCAAGAACCTAGTCTGTTCCAGACACTATGCAATCTACTCAAAATGCCAAGCGTTTCTTTGAGCATGGTCCATGCTGTTAAGACCTCACAGTCTGGGAGGAGCAGGCATGTAGCAAGCAAGTGCAAGGAACGTTCCAGAACCTTCTACGGTCTAGGTAGAGCACAATGAGATAAAGAGGGAGAGGAGGTTGCCACAGGTGGGATACCAGCTACAGAATCTGGAATAGGTATTCTACATACATCCTTGTGCTGCCCGATGGTCCTGTGAAGTTGGAATTATCATGGTATGATACCTACTGAGAAAATAGAGGACATGAGGTCTGTCTGAGTTTGTTCTATTTACTGGCAGGAGAGCTGGGATTCAAAAACAAGTCCTGCCGAGACCTGAACCGCATGGCCCACCCTGGTCAAGAAGGAAACTAACGCCTGGATGGCTAATTGTCTGGCAAAATCGATCGCCCCTTTCCTCTTAAGAATCCCTGATGGTTACCAAGGCACGTGGACAGAGAACAAAGTCTACATTCATTACCCACTTTCCCTTGCAGTTGGGCCCATCCCACGACTCCAATCTGACCAACGGTTATGCCCTTACAAGGAAGGGTCATGCCTCCACCTTCTTCTCTTCTTTGCTCTACCTAGAACATGGAGGTGGTCATGTACCATCTTAGGCCGTGTGATGAAGGACAATGTCTTAGACCTAGCAGAGCAACAAGACAGAAGATGCCTGTGTCTCTGCATGGCCCTCATGGAGCGGAAACTGCCTTGCCATAAGAGAGAAATAAATGTCTATCTTGCTTAAGCTCAACGAAGAGGTAGAGTTGGTGACTCAGTAACACATAGTTAGAAATGAATCTTTTTTCCTTTTAGGAAAGTTGTCACTTTGAAGAATTAGGGCTATAAGTATATCTTAGATGGAAGTATATCTTAGCGAGCTTTGGGCCCTACATGATCAGCATTTAGCCAGTATGAAGTCTATAGCACCTATGTCGTCCAGGGGCGGAAGGCAGGCCACCTGGAAGACAACTTCTTTCAAGCTATAAAAAGCACTTCACCAACCCAAGGTTTTGTCAAGCTTTTGTCAAGCTTTTGTGGCCGCACAACAGTGAGCTGAGGGCACAAAGAACAGAGAGGAAGAGAGTCCTGCTCAACAAACAGGACATTTCATACACAATGCCACCAGTCATGCCTCCCACACAGCCCAATCAACTGTCCTTCATTCACATCACTATTAATATAATCATTATTGAGGGATGGCTGTCACTTAGTAAGACTCAACTTTGTGTATTCTCTGCCATATTGTATCTTCAGTATAAGTAGATGTGGGGGATTTTTTATTTGTTTTTATTTTAGAGAGAGAAGGAAAGCAGGAGAGAGGGCGGGGTGGGGAGAGAGAGAGAGAGAGAGAGAGAGAATCTTAAGCAGGCTCCACACTCACCGCAGAGCCCAACACAGGGCTTGACCCCACACCCCTGGGATCATGACCTGAGCCGAAATCAAGAGTCAGACGCTCCACCGACTGAGCCACCCAGACACCCCAGTAGATGTTCTAATCCCCATTTTACAGTCGGGGAAAACCGAGGCCAGAGAGATTAATTTGCATTCTCAAGGTCACAGAGTCAGAAGTAAAACTAGGAATCCAAATTGGGCTGCTGCCAGAGCCCCGCCTCCTTTATAAAGGAATGTAACCCAGGGAAGATGCAACCAACCCAAGCTGTTGGTCACTGGGCCTCTCCCAAAAGCAGCTCATTATCCCCGGCTCCCTGCCTCCTGGACTTCTTTCAGAAACATAATGTATTTCTCACTTTGGAAGTCAGTGAGTGCACTGAGAATGGCTCGTGGTCCCTCTCGTATCTTAAAGCTGGGCGAGTCCAATCCAAATTCTTTATATTCCTGGTCTCTGGACCTTGGTGGGCCAAACCCAGTTTGCTGGGCTTGGGTCCAGGCTCTGTTCTTCCACTTCTCAGACCTGGCACCTTCCCATGAAGACCGAGCCCAGGATGCCTTTTTGGAGATGAGCCTATGCAAAGTCCAACTCCACACTCTACCTCTCCCAACTAACCCCTCCCCCCCACCGCCGATCCGCGATGGACCCCATGCTGGCTTTCTCCAAGTAGCCCGAGCCCCCAAAAACAACACTACAACTATCACCCCGTTCCCCACTGCTCATCGTGCGTCTTGGCCACTTCTCAGCCTATAATTCTTTCCAAACTCGCCTGTATAAAATAATCATGTACGTGAAGTAAAACAGGAGTCTCATATACGCACTTAATAACTCTTGCATACTGTACAAGAGGGAATTCCACTTTCTAACCCCCAGAGCCTTCGAATGGCTCTCATTTAGCTTCACATTCCTGGTGCGCGATCTAAAACCCTCTCTCTGCCCCAGCCTGTTGCTGCCTTTTGAAACGGTTGTGTCTCCAGATTCCTTGGGACCATTTCATCTCCATCTCTGCTTCTAATTGGGGGATTTAAGTATTGCTGTTGAGCCCTAGAGCTAAATGTCAGGGTTTCACTTAAAATCCCATATTTTGGGAACTGAGCACGTCATACTGGGGAAGAGTTCAAGTGTGAGCACGTCAAAGTAAGTGGA
This sequence comes from Crocuta crocuta, assembly GCF_008692635.1. Lineage (NCBI taxonomy): Eukaryota > Metazoa > Chordata > Mammalia > Carnivora > Hyaenidae > Crocuta > Crocuta crocuta. The sequence continues at coordinate 1,205,678 of NW_027532877.1, read as the reverse complement.
GTTAAATGGATCACTTAATCCTTCCAGCCAGGAGCTCAACTGCAAGGTGACAAGGTAGGTTCCCACCCCACCCCCACCCCCGGGTCCTTGAGAAGTGCCCTGTGTGATGCTGGCCACGCCATTGGTCCTTCATGGGCCTCTTTCCTCAAAAGGAGGTCTTTTTGTAATAGATGCCTCTCCAGGAAGTTGGCCAGCAATACTTATCATCTAATATCAAATCAATCATAGTCAGACTCACCAAAACAGCAAAGATGATATCTAGCTTTTTTAAAAAATTAGCTTTATTTTCTAAAATATGCATAAACAGGGGAGCCAATGATGGTCAAGAACAGACATGAAGGAGTGCAATTAATTCATTGAACACATATGCACATTCACCAAATATCCATGGCACCAGGTCTCTGCCAGACACAGTGCTTGGCACTGGTAAGGTGCCGTGAACATCTTCAATTTCATTTCACTCCCCAGCTTGCTGTCCTCTGGCTTGCTTTCCATTCTTTGAGTACACCAATTTTGTTCCCACCTCAGTGCCTTTGCACTTGCTGTGCTCTCCACTCGGGAAGCCCTCCTTTCTGGTCTTTAGATGTCGTTTGGGTCTGCACTCAAGTGGCTCTTCCCAGTACGGGTCTTCCTATACCCCACCAACCTCCTGTGAGCATCCTCACTTTGATCTCACCATGACACCGTCCTCACATTGTGTGTGTCTTTAGAAAAGCATGCTTATTACATGACTGCCCACTGATTTATTAACCAGTATCCTCTTATCCCCCAAACTGTCAGCTCCTTGAGGTCAGAGACCTGATCTATCATACTGCCCTGTATCTTCAAGATCTAGAAGAGTGCCTGGCCATAGGCACATTCAATAAACAAAGACAAATGAGTGAATCTATAATCCAATGAGTTTTAGAGTTACATTTTTTCTTAAAACACATCTCTAGCTAAATCTGTCAAGCCCAACCTTGATAGTTCCCTTCAATTATATTAACATTCCCCGGGAATCCAATTCCTTCTGGAACAGTATATTTCAAGTGTGTTATAAACACATAACTCTTAATTCAAAAGAAATCCTAATATATAAAGCAGTTACCATGATGGCAAGGTTGAGAGAAAGGTTGGGAGCTCCACCAGTAAAGCCCTCCCATCAATTCCACCTTAAGACATCTTTGTGGAACAAATTTTGCTACTTTGGTTTGAAGGAAACTTTCCTTTCCTGAAGCAAAACGCTGTTAGGTATACCGTGAACAAAAAGGGGGCTGCAATGGTCAAGCACGTTTAGGAAGTAGGTAATTATTTTTAATAACTATGTATTCAGTAGACACTACCTCCCAGAAATTGTACTAGTGGCTGGGTTACAATAGAGAAAAGGGGAGGTATAATTCCTATACTCATAGACCTTATAATCTGGTGATTAAAGAAAATTCTACCGGGTTTAAAAACACAAATTGGATTCTTTCCTCATGGATCATGTGGTGCGTGCGCTCTAAGGTACACCAGAACAATCCGGGTATACATTTTGCCCAAAGTTCCCAAGTACGTCATGGGTCTAGTGTTCCACAAAGCAGGCTTTGGGAAATGTTTGTCAATACCAACTCCGTGAGTGTCACCAGAGAATGACCTCGATACCATTACCAATTTTCAAAGCATTCCAACATAAAAAAAAATTACATAATCCTGGATGACTCAACCCTTTTGATCTCGGATGATTCACAAGCCTTTTAAAGAACTTCTGTGTCCTGAGTCATCCTCTGGACATGGGCTGTCCGTGTACTTCGAGCAAGTGGGCATAGCCATTAAACAAAGCCCGTTATCTGGCTGGGCTGCAACGGAAGGGTCCTGTTCTGCACTTAACATCCGTTTTTAGCTTTGTCACTTTTTACGGGAAAATGAGCTTCTTAGTGTAGCAATGTCTATACAGAGATTTCAGCCATAAAATATACACCCTTCCCACACACAAATCAGGAAGAAAAATCCAATCAAAAGAAAGAGTCCCTTTCTCTTATCCCCGCCTGGGGACATAATTAGCTGTTCCTTCCTATGTATTTCCAGAATGCTACATATAACCATCTATAGCATTTATCACAGTACTTATGATTCATGACAACCACGCAGGGTTCACTATTTTGTGCCAGGAACTTTGCAAAACATTTTCCATACATTACTGCTTCTTTGCCCAACACTCATAGGCAGGAGTTACTATCAACACTCCTGTTTCAAGCATAGAAGACTGAGCCTCATAAAAGCTCAAATTACTGGCCCAGAAGAACATGATGACTGAATGGAACACCAGGATTTAAATCCAAGACTGTCTGATTCCCACATCTCCACTTTCTCCTCCATGTTTCCCAACTAATGGCTTAAGGATTCATCACCTCCAGTTTGGATCTTCAGTTCTGTGAGTGACAACTTCGGGATTCATCCAGCACCCCACACGGCTCGTGATGCCTAGTGAGAGAGGGCTCAGCAAAGACTAATTGAATGAACTGTGAGAGGCATCGGGATACAAGGAAAAGAGCTCTGGGTTGGAAACCAAGAACAGTGGATCCTTCTCCAAGTTTTGTAACTGACCCACGATGTGACCTTGAGCAAGCCCCTTCCTCCTGTCTGGACCTTTTTGCCTTCCCATCTATCAAATGAGACGATTGGAAGAGATGATTTCTAATACAATCCTCGCCTCTGTGTCCACGTGACCTACAGCAGAAGCAGGTGCCACATAATTCAAAACAACGCGGGAATTCCCTAGAAGACAGAGATGATGTTGTCGATTCCCAACATCCTCAGTGCTTTGCAGAGTACCAGGCACGAGTAGATGCTCAGTTAGTGCCCACCGAATGGATGAACAGGTACTGACTGCCACTGAGAGCTCTGCTGAGAATATACTATCAACACTTCGCACATCTCAAATTCCAGAAAGAAGCACAAGCCTCTTCCTTGTAAGGGAAAATGGAGCCACGAGTGAACTACAGCACTGACCCAAACCTCCAAGAATGAAAGTCGCTGGAGTCCAGCCAAGGGGGCAGACGGAAGCTGGGGTTGGGAAGCCTCCTGGCCCCCCTTCACCTCCCCGCCCCACTCATGAACTTGAAATTCCTGGGTCAGATCTTTCATCACGTCAGAGCACAGGGCCTCTGGAAAGCATAAAGGAGAAAAGTCCAAGTCTAGTGTTGCGAGGCCTTGCCCCGTGTCTCACCCTCCTTGAAACATAGGAAGAAGCCATCAGGAAGCCAAGAGACGTGACATTCTAGAAACCCCTTTGTGGGAAATAAATAAATAAATACACTGATCCAAACTGTAACCTTTTTAGTTATGAAAACATGTTTTCCTTGCTTTCTGACCCTCTAGCATTTTGGGGATTAGGGAGTTGACTGGATGCCTAGTGTCCATGAACACTTGGAAGTTCATCACCCTGACCTTCTTGGCTGTTAAATATTCACACTGGTTGCTGCAAAGTACTTTGGCTTCAACAAAACAATAAGAAAATAAAAGAAAGAGATCAATCTGTTGTTGGTTTTTTTTCCAAACACACTCATCATTGAGCTCATACTTTGGGACTATGTGCAGGGTTTTCTCAGATAGCCTGTAGATTCCCAAACAAATAGCTGGAGTTTTCTTTTTCCTATGGACTCTGTGGAATTCACCTGAAAATCTGGTGATTATTTATGTTCTAGCATACTTGCAGTCAAGCCACCCAGGGCTTTACATCCACAGGAAAACTGACAAATCCAATCAACTCTCCAAGTGCAGCTCTGTAAAGTCTTATTCATTTGGATGCCATCAGTTCAGAATTTGGGGATAATTCAGACAGTCTGGATGGAAGTTTCCTTCGCACAGCTCAACAAAAAAGAGTTTCTTAACAAATTGATAATGCAAAGCAGACTGTTGGAGCTGAGAAGAGACTGTCTTCAAGTTCTTCAGAATAGTATCCACCGATGGGCGATCCACGATTAATTACAAATTATTTTAATCAAATAATTAAAATGAATCCCAGGCAGTTCACTGTACGTGGGGAAGGGTATGGGACAGAGGCAAAAATATATGGGCTTTCAACCCATCGGGCATGGGCTCAAATTCCAGCTGTGCTACTCATGAGCTTAAGTTACCGTACAAAAGCTACTTCACGTCTCTGAGCCTTAATTCTGACATATGGAAAAGGGTGCAGGATGGACATCATATAGGTAGAGACAGAGTTTCCAAAACTATGCTCGGAAGGAGTGTAAGTCCACAAGATGCTAACACATATTGAATGAAAATGGGATCCCTGGTTGCCTAAGTTTGGGATAAACTAGGCCAAACAAAACTGAATATCCTTGCTTGCTTATTTGGTTTATTTATTTCCATGCCTTTTCAGAGCCTTGACTATTGTAGTTTAAGTTGTGGGTTTCCAAAAAGGGAGATGTACCAAGCAGTTTTTCCCAAATTTTGTTCACCAGAAATCCTTTTCTGTTAGAACACTTTTTTGACCTCTGATAGAACCCTCTCTGAACACAGTGTGCAAAATGGGGCCCTAGGATCCATGGTTTGAGCTATGTCTCCATTAGGGGTCTTGAGCCCTTACAGAGGCATCCACACTCTATCCCCAAATCTTCTTGGAACCGAGGCCTAGTCTAGAGATAGTGTCCATGACCAAGAAGCTGGATTTTTGGCTATGAAGCCATAGTTTCACAGAGTCTTCACAAATCATCCTAGAAAAAGTAACTTGTGGGAGTTTCTCAGATGTACTTAGAAGCCATTATATATGGATGCTAGGGTCATCGGGGTCATTGCCTCAAGGCCCTAAAAGTTTCAGAAGATTGAAGAAGTGGACTAGGAAGAGAAAGCATGGCAGAGAAATGAGAAATCTAATTTCTGGCACATGGTAAGGACATTAAATAAAGAAGTATTTGTAACATCATTAAAATAATGAAAGAATAGAAACCACACAGAATAAATTAGGGTCTTGTGATCAGTTTTCCTTCTAGGGAACTATGGGAAATACAAGAGCCATTATCCCAAATATGGGGTCAAAGAAAAGGACATTTACCAGGGATTGGGAATGGATTAAATCGTGAATCCAAAGCATGTCAAGATTAGTCCCTCTCCTAATAAGATTAAAAATGTCATTAGCAAGATAGGGTTCTACCCCTCATAACGAACCTCACATCATAGCCTGTTGCTAAGAATTAAATGAAAATTATAGGCAGGAAGGTGTCATTCATTCTCGTCTTCGTTTATTCCTGCATCCAAGTCTAGTAAGTGTTCAACACGTGGTAGCCGCTGGGAGAGAGTGGTGATAAGGTAACCAAGTCCGTTCCCTCAGGGAGCTTACACTCTAATAGGGGAGGATGGCAGAGGTAATGGCACTCACCAGACTTCTGAGCGCTCTTCCGTATTTCCAAGCCACCCTTGAAATTTGGTTGGGGTCACATGACTCAGTTCTGCTCAATAGAAACATGGGCCAAAATGGCGGACTTTGGGGGCCACGTGCTCCAGCGGAAGAGCAAGAAGATGGAGAAGGGCTTCCCACACAGAGGACTGTGACATGAAAGAGAGGTAAAAGTGTATGGAGTGAGGCATGGAGTTCCGGGGCTTTCTGTTGTGGCAATTGCAAGTAGTTGTTCTGACTCGAAGAGAGAAACAGACAACAATCACATAAATACATGAAGCTAGGAAGAAAGGAACGTAGGGAGGGGCTGGAGAGAAGGAGAGGAAGTCTGTGTTAGTCAAACTCTCAACAGGAAATGACACCCTTGAAATATGATTACATGAAGAGGAGTTACTTACAAAGAGGCTATTTACAAAGGCTTGTATGTTATGAAACCATAAGGAATAGTACAGTTACACAGGGCTGCAAATACATCTATGCCTAGAAGGTCTCAGGGGAGGACTGGATGGAGCCGAGGAGATCATGCAGAGGTGGAACTCTTGAGAAGAACTGTGGTCTTCGGTTGAAGAGCACCACATGTAGCTCAGGCCATCTGAACCACATTGGATCCAGGGGGTAAATATTCTAGCTTCATTCTCTTCCTTCCCTCGGACCCCAACCAAGGCTTCCCCTTGGCCAAACCCAACAGAAGCCAGAGGGCAAGGGGGCCCATTGACGCTGTCCATATATATCAGTTTCCAGAGGCTGAGAACGGGGTGGAAAGGAAGGAGGGGACTCTGGGGGGAAAGGGAGGAAGAGAAGATATTTGAGATTGAGACGCTATTTTCGAAAGAAGTAGCAGGAGTCCAGGCAATGACAGTCGTAAAGAGTAAGCAGTTCATAGACAAGAGAAATTCCTGATGCTGAGAAAGTTCGTAATGACCGATGAGGTGTGGCACAGAAGCCCATCATCAAAATGCAGGCAAGGAGGGTGTTGTAGGCAGAAGGAATGATAGAAACAATGCCACAACAGAGACAGGATTTCACCCTGCAGCTTGGCACAACTGGAAGGAAACCCATCTACTGGGGATGCAAACTGAGGATGCTCCCTGGGTGGCTCATTGAGACATAATTTGCATATCATAAAATTTGCCCATTGAAAGTAAACAACTAATTGCCACATTGCCACAATCTCATTGTGAAACTTTGCCATCAACCCAAAAGAAACCCTGTCTCTATTTATAGTTACTCCTCAGTCCCACTGCCAGCTCCCAGCTCCCGGCCACCACGAATCTACTCTCTGTCTCTATAAAATTAGCCCTTTCTGAACATTTCATATAAACAGAAACATGCAATATACGGTCTTTTGCATCTAGCTTCTCTGACTTTACACAGTTCCTCTGAGGCTTGCCTGTGTTGTAGCCTGTGTCTATGCCTCATGCCTTTTCATTACCCGATAGCATTCCATTGCATGGCAAAACCACATGGCTTATCTGTTCACCAGCTAATGGACATCTAAGTCACTTTCATTTATTGACTGCTACTAGCATTCTTGTGCAAGTTGTATGTGGACCCATGTTTCATTTTCCTTGGTAAATACATGAGCGGAATTGCTGGGTCACATGGTAAGTCCCTGTTTAACTCTCTGAGAACCTGCCAAACTGTTTTCTAAAGTGGCTGAGCCATCCACTCGTTTTCCTAAGGAATTTATGGACCGTATGCACCTTCATCAGTGTCCACAGCTGATTGGACCGAAGGGGAACACATGACCCCAGTGGAACTGATCAGTGTTTCCTTCTCAAGATCTCGGTATTGGGGCACAGAGGTGCATGTATGTCACTCCTCTCCGCAATATGCATGAACTGGAGGGGCCATGTCTGGCCAAGGAAACAGAAAAGTCAGAGAAAAGAGAACAAGTTGATATACAGAGAGAGGAACTGAGGTGAGAAGCCACATGCATCAGAAGAAATGGACAAAGTCATCTTGGGTCTTGAGTTCTGAAGGTCTTGGTTCCAAAGACCCTGTGAGGTCTGGCACAACCCTTGCTGTATTCCACATCCTCCAGTGGCCCCCAAAACATTACATTTTCTTTGCACGATTTATGGTAAACATTTGCTCCCCCAAACTAAAAATTCCTTGACTAACTCAACACACTGTGGATGGAGCAATGAATGGATAGAAGGACCAGCCTCATTTCTTAAACCAAAGCAAAAAAAGAAAAAGAAGGGAAGGGAAGAGAAGGGAAGGGAAGGGAAGGGAAGGGAAAGGAAGGGAAGGGAAGGGAAGGGGAAAGGGAAGCGGAAAGTAAAAGAACAAGCATTTATATGGCGCTATATAAGCATGACATGATGATATGTCCGGGCCTTCAAGCAGCACACAGTAGGGTCATAACGTTTCAGCAAACGGTAACAGAGGGGACAGAGGAGAACACTGAGTGGAAGATTAGGATTTTTGTTTTTTTTTTTTTAAATAAAAAGCCTCTTTAAAAATGTTGTTCAAGTAGATCATTATACAATTTAATTTAAAAAAAAAAAAAATGTAGTGAAAACCTGCCAAGATTATGGAGTTAGGGCTCATAATGGTGTTGACAGAGCCTGAAAGAAAAGATACCCCTTAAGTACCAACCATAATAATTACATGCTACTTTAAAGAACCACAGTCAATTCTCCCGCTGACTAATCTTGATTATCTGTCAAGAACTGGAGTCGGAGAAGTCATGAGTGTTGGGCAAATTGTCTAATTTCTGGGGCCCGGCTTGTGCTTCCTCTGCTCTGTTCCCCCAGAGTCTGACCATGTAATGAGGACTTCGTCACAAATCCTGGCTCTCCCTAACCTCCCCTGGGAGGGAAAGGGCAAACAACAAAAGAAAAGAAAAGAGTCTGTAGGAGATAAACAACCGAAAGATCATGGGGAAGGAAATCCCAGTTAAGCTTCTTCATTAAAGGATCACCAGGTTTCTTGTGATTCGGGGTTTTTCTCTCCCGCTAGGATGTGGACGGTGTTGGGCTCCTGAACTGTCACAACCGCACACTCCTGGAGCAGAGTTGGGCACATAGTGGGCATTCTATTGCCATTTGCTGGATGAATGAACAAATGAATGAATGAATGAACTCAAGTGGGAGATCCTTGACTTCCATATCTCTAGGTGGATGTCAGCTCTGAGAGCTTGACTGGAGACTGAACATCAGAAAGATATCTCAGGGGGCGCCTGGGTGGCTCAGTCGGTTACAAAGCCAACTTCAACTCAGGTCATGATCTCACAGTTGGAATTCAAGCCCCAAGTCAGGCTTTGTGCTGACAGCTCAGAGCATGAAACCTGCTTTGGATTCCGTGTCTCCCTCTCTCTCTGACCCTCTCACACTCACACTCTGTGTGTCTCTCTCTCAAAAATAAAGAAACATTAAAAATTTTTAAAAAATATATCTCAGATCAGAAGCTATAGGCTCTCTCTGACAACATGTGCAATAGTTAGGGAAGCCTCCGCACATGATGTGGGAGCTTGCGGTAGCAGAAGTGAAGCCCACCCCCTTCTGGGTTTTGGGGGCCTCAGTCAGTTAAGCATCAGCTATTGGTTTCAGCTCACGTCATGATCTCACGGTTTCATGGGTTTGAACCCCACTATCAGTGTGAAGCCTGCTAGGGATTCTCTCTCTCCCTCTCTGTCTGCCCATCCCCCACTCATGCTGTCTTGATCTCTCTCAAAATAAATAAACTTAAAAAAACAATTTGAAAAATTTTTAAATGATCAACATAAAACAATAAAAAAGGAAAAAGTAGTAGGTGAAATTAATTCTAGCAATCTTGAATTTAAAATATTGTTTCATCGGGGTGCCTGGGTGGCTCAGTCGGTTGAGCATCCAATAGACTTCGGCTCAGGTCATGATCTCACAGTTCGTGGGTTCGAGCCCCACGTCAGGCTCTGAGCTGTCAGCATAGAGCCCAGAGCCTGCTTCCCATTCTGTGTCTCCCTCTCTCTCTGCCTCTCCCCTGCTTATGATCTGTCTCTCTCTCTGTCTCTCAAAAATAAATAAATGTTAAAAAAAATTTTTTTAATCCCATTTCATCACATGATCAGCATAAGTATAATCAATGAGATATTTTATATTCTTCTCTCACCCTTAAGCCTTCACCAAGATGCGTACTTTATTTCGATGCTAAATTTGTGTTGAGATTTTCCTGATCTTTCTTTGGAGTTCATAAATTTACAGTCAAAAGGGGTAGATTCACCAGTGAAAGTTGTTCCAAATATACTGAAAAGCCTTCCAATAGCTGGATCATGTCGGTTTTTAATGTGAATTTCATCAAGATCAAGTAAAATTTTAAAATCAGTTCTTTAGGCACACTGGCCACTCTTCAGGTGCCTGGTAGTTCCACAGGCTGGTGGCTACCATATTGGATGACAGAGACATAGAACCTTTCCATCACTGTGGAAAGTTCTACTGGATGAAGTATTACTCTCGATATTCTGAGAGATCGACAAATATAGAGGATAGGCATGTGTTTTTACCCTTTCTTATATCCCCTAGAGCCAGGATGAATATACGAGCAATGTCAGCGATGTCAGAATGAATGAATGGCATTGCTGTCACATTACAGAAGTTGGAAGGTTTAAAGAAAACTTCACAGAAGAAGGGACATTTGTGATAGGCCTTCACAGGTGAATAGGAGTCTTTCAGGCAAATAGGAAGGTAAAGACAGAGGAGGAGCCTGGTACCTAGATCCTGGGTCATAAATGGATCTAATATGTTAAGAGCATGAGTTTTTGTTCATTTGCTTTGCAAAACCAGGGTAAAATCAAACTTTTTCTGTGCTACTTTCTAGCTGTGCATCCTTGGGAAAATCACTTCACCTCTCTTAGCCTTGGTTTCCTCATCTGTAACATGGCAGTACTGATGCAGAGGGTATACCACAGTGCCTGGTAAATCATAAATACTCAGTACATGTTCAGCGTCAGTTATCCAGTGCCCACTGTTTGGTAAGAAGTGGATTGCGGCTGGACACGGATGCTACATGTCTGTTCTGACATCTCTTTCTCAGTATCAGCACCCTGACTTTTAACAGGGTGGTTAGATCAAGGTGGTTAGATAGCCACTTCTCTCTGGCTTCTTACATCCAAGAGAAGCCATGGGACTAACTTTAGATCAATAAAGTTTCAATAGAAGTGCTGTGTGTTATTTCCTGGAAATTTTCATAGAGGGAAGGGGGTTTCTCTTCGGCCTTCCTCTTCCTCACTGTTCTCCTGGGTGCAAGTGATGTGCTAAGATTGACAGAGCAGGAAATTAGAAGGCACCTCGGGTGCCTGGGTGGCTCAGTTGGTTGAGCGTCCAGTTTCAGCTCAGGTCATGATCTTGTGGTTCATGGGTTCAAGCTCTGCGTTGGGCTCTGTGCTCACAGCTAGCTCAGAGCCTGGAGCCTGTTTTGGATTCTGTATCTCCCTCTCTCTCTGACCCTCCCCTGCTTGCTCACTCTCTCTCTCTCTCTCTCTCTCTCTCAGAAATAAATAAAACGTTGATGAAAAATTTAGAAGTCACCTGAGGTTCAGATGAGTGAGCAGCTCGAAGTGAGAGATGCAGTTGGTGGTGTTTCTAATCTTCTCTGACCTCAAAACCTGTGTTTCAAGGCCATCTCTTGGGAATAGTGCTCTACAGTGGAGCAAAGTTCGGGGAACACCCTTTAGGTGACTCGGAGTGAAGAGTGACATGGTTAATGGCCGAGATTCAGGTGGACACCAAAGACCCTCTGTAAGAAGGGGTGACGTTTCTCATACTTTGGGATCATCGGAGGTATAGTGTGGTTCCATAAGGTCGGCACTTTGGGAGGTCAAGGGGATCGTAGGTGGCTTGCTGGCCGAGAGCAGAGATGCCTTGACTATATGGTGGGACCTGGAACTTGCCGGCCGTGCCCACGGCTATGTGTTTATTGTGGTTCTCCTGTTCACACCAATGGACCTTAGACACTAAAGAATGTCACCGTGTCCCTCAAACCTATTGTGGCTTCACATAAACTGCTGTTTGTCGCAGCTGAAATAAGGCACAACGGCACCTTTTTAGCTTGTGTGTTTGGAGTGGCTGTCTGATGTCTGTAAAAGTGCATTTCGTTTTTTGTTTTCAAACCATCAAAAATGGGAATGAAGTCAATAACTTACTCCTTGCTGTCCTTCAAAGAAATCCAAGCATGGCTTTGAACATCCTTGTCTTTAAGCACTCTACCAAAACTTAGTACTTCAGGGCACCTGGGTGGCTCAGACGGTTAAGCGTCCGACTTCAGCTCAGGTCATGATCTCACAGATCATGGGTTCGAGCCCCGCCTGAGGCTCTGTGCTGATAGCCCGGAGCCTGGAGCCTGCTTCCGATTCTGTGTCTCCCTCTCTCTCTGCCCCTCTTCCCCCTGCTCACATTCTGTCTCTCTCTCTCAAAATAAACATTAAAAAAAAATCTTGGTACTTCAAGCCAAGTTAATTTGAACTATTCACAGAAAAACACAGAAAGAATCTTTTAATCCACAGCTAGGCTGCAGTCCCCTTCAGGAAAGAAAGTCAGTGTCATTCCAGAGACTGGCTGTAAATTTGCATTACTGTGTTCCAGAACAGAACTTAAGTGATTCTTTTTTTTTAATGTTTTATTTATTTCTAGGAGAGAGAGAGAGAGACAGCGTGAGCAGGGGAGGGTCAGAGAGAGAGGGAGTCACAGACTGAAACAGGCTCCAGGCTCTGAGCTGGCAGTCAGCACAGAGCCCGACGCGGGGCTCGAACCCACGAACCGTGAGATCATGACCTAAGCGAAAGTCGGGCGCTTAACCGACTAAGCCACCCAGGCGCCCCAGAACTTAAGTGATTCTATATTACTACAGTTATTTCTTTATTTCTGGGGCACAGGTCTAAAACTGGGTCCTTCCCCTGCTGTCTAGATATGCCCTTCCACAAGAAATCAAGTTGATTCATTAGGCCCTTGAAGTGAACATCAAGGCTACAGACCTTGTATAAATAGGAGGTTATCAACACATTGGAATCACTATTGTTAATTATAGATATGGCGATGATTTTCAAAAATCCCTGAAAACTGTATTTTCTTCATGCTTAAAATAGCTATATATTCACAGGCAACTACCAATGAGTCTGATGCTAAGCATTTTACCTAAGTGACCTCAAACCTCTCGATCATCCTAGGAGTCAGGGATTGTTACTACTGGCATTTCACAGAAGAGAAAACTGAAGATCAGAGAAGTCAGGCAACCACTCAAGGACACACAGCTGAGGGGTGTGTCGAACGCAAGCCTGGCAGATTCTCAGGGTCACGAGCTGAGCAAGCTATGCTGTGATTTTTCTGCTTAGTGTTTAGATGTTATAAAACCAGGTAATGAGTCTCTTTCTTCCATGAACAGCCATATTGTTTAATATTACTCCACAGGCAAGGCAGCTGGGAAGACATGTTTTTCCCACAATGCTTTAAAGCAACCTATCCTTGGAGCTTGCTCTTCTCATCCTTAACATGGGGTGATGACTTCCATGATTTGTTCTAAGGATTAGCAAGGCAAAAAAACGAAGGATTCAGAGAGGTGGTGGTAGGGACCTTCATCTTAGCAGAGGGGGTTTGAAATGGTAGGTTTTTTCCTCATCACAGCTAGTTCCTTCCATTTGCATTTGGTTTGGGATTCAAAGGAAAGGGAGGGTAAATACGTTTTCAAAATGGCAGCCAAGGCTGCTCAACTCAATACTTTCCATACGATCTCAGTGCTCCCCGGATGAGGCTGGCAGTCCCCAGCGATTCACAGCTAATTCTGTTGACCGTGCACACGTCACAAAGAATACAACCGCCAAATTGTGCGAGCCATAGTGCTACCAATTCCCACCCACGGTCACAACTATGTGGAGTCTCTGAAGAGGGTTTCCAGGCACAGCCACAACTTCTCACGTGGGGCTATTCTCGTGGACAGGAACGATGGCGGGCCACGCTGGATCTCCAGGAAGCGTGGCCTCTCCAAGTCTTGGGCAATATTACCCGAGGATTGTTTTTCTGTTTTGATTTTTGTACTCCTCACAAGTTGCAGGCATCTGTGGAGTGTTTTCTCGATTGCAAGTATAGGCCCTGCTTGGTTTGCTTGTGTGTGTTTTGTTCCACCTAGGAGACCCACCAAAAAGAACAAACATCTAGAGGAAAGAGAAGCTTCCCTGACAGAAAATAAAATGAAAGAAAACGAAAATAAATCAGGAGCTATGTGGCACCTACAGGGAGGTGCTCTGTGCACCGCCAGAAGCCATGTGTGCATTATTGGGTGGAAGGAGTTCATGGAACACTGTGAAAGAACATGGAGGAAAATCAGACTGAGCTACACTAAAATCCTGGCTCTGCTGTCTTTAGCTGTGTGACCTTGAGCGAGTTGCTTCACCTTTCTGAGACTCAGTGGCCTTTTGTGCAAATTAGGAAGCAGGTGGTAAATAATAATTATAGCTGGGGCGCTTGGGTAGCTCAGTTGGTTAAGCATCTGAGTTAGGCTCAGGTCATGATCTGGCGATTCTTGTGTTTGAGCCCCACATTGGGCTCTGTGCTGACAGCTCAGAGTCTGGAGCCTGCTTCAGATTCTGTGTCTCCCTCTCTCTCTCTCTCTCTGCCTGTCCCCCACTTGCATTCTGTCTGTCTGTCTCTCTCTCTTTCTCAAAAATAAATAAACATTAAAAATAACAATTATTATAAATTACAACTTAATATGTGTTGGCTGTTTACCATGTGCCATTAGCTCACTTAATATCAGGACAAATCTTTGAGGTATCATCCCATTTTATAGAAAATCAAGGCTCAGACATAGAACAACTTGGAGCCCCTGGGTAGCTCAACTGGTTAAGTGTCTGACTCTTGGTTCCGGCTCAGGTCATGATCTCACAGTCTGTGGTATCAAGCCCTGCATCAGGCTCTGTGCTAACAATGAAGAGCCTGCTTGGGATTCTCTCTCTCTCCCCCTCCCTCTGCCCCTCCCTCATGTTCTCTCTCTCTCTCTCTCTCTCTCTCTCTGTCTTTCTCAAAATAAATAAACATCTTTAAAAAATGAAGCAATTTGTCCAGAGTCACGGAGTGAATGGCAGAACCAGAAAAGGGTGCCTACTGTCGCTGGGTCTGGAGAGCAATCTAATCGTGGGGTTGACATAGAAAGTAGGCGTGAGAATTCAGTGTGAAGGTTCGAGTCAAGTGCCACCTCCTCAGGGAATTCTTCCCCAAAAGCACAGGTAACAAATGCAAAAACAGACAAGTGGAATTACATCAAATTGAAGAGTTTCTGCACAGGGAAAGGAAAAATCAACAAAACGAACATTCATCCCCACGGAATGAAAGGAAGTATTTGCAAACCGTATATCTGATAAAGGCTAATATCCAGAGTATATATAAATTCCTAAATAGACATTTCTCCAAACGAGACACATCAACGGCCAGGAGATACAGGAAAAGGTGCTCAACATCACTCATCATCAGGGAAATGCAAATCAAAACCCCAAGGAGATATCACCTCACACCTGGTAGAATTGCTATTATCAAAAACAAACACAAAAACAGAAAGTAACACATGTTGGCCAGGATGTGGAGGAGAGGGACCACTTGTGCACTGTTGGTGTGAACGTAAGTCGGGGCAGCCACTGTGGAGAACAGCGTGGAGGTTCCTCAAATAATTGAAAAGAAAACCACCCTATGATCCCGTAATTCTGCTTCCAGGTATTTCAGAGGATCTCTGAGAGGTATCTGCCCTGCCACACTCCTTACAGCACTATCCACAGTAGCCCAGATATGGCAGGAATCAAAATGTTCATCGATGTGGGAACGGATACAGAAATCATAACGGAATATCATTCGGCCTTTAAAAAAGAGGAAATCCTGCCATTTGCAATGACTGGATGAATCTGGAAGACATTATGCTAAGTGAAACAAGCCAGACACAGAGAGACAAATATAATACGAGATCACTTCTACGAGGAGTCTAAAATAGATAGACTCAGAAACAGATAGTGGAATGGTGGTTCCCAAAGGCTGGGTAGGGAGGGAAATGGGGAGGTGTTGGTCAAAGGCACAAAGTTTCAGTTACGCAACACAAATGAATCCGAGGCATCTACAGCATGCTCTCTATGGTCCACGATACTGTACTATATACTTAAAAATTTACTGAAAGTGAATCTTGTGTTCAGATATTACTCTCCTATCAGGAACGAATGAATGAATGATTGAGCAGATGGATGAGGCAGGGGGAGGGGACTTTTATAACGATGGATAGGTTTATCATACATGTACAGGGATGATTTCACAGGTGTATGCTTACCTCCAACTTCATCAAGTTGTGCACACTATATATGTACAGCTTTTTGTGTATCAATCGCCTCAATAAAGTTGTTTGAAAAAAAAGATTCCAAGTATTTATACCCCAATAAGAAGGGCTAGCTCACAGGCATAACATACTCCATTAAAACATAGTCATAGGTAGATTCATTCACACAAACACACACACACACACACACACATACACAGAAAGAAACCTCCCCCTCCACAGCTACAGGAAAAAAAGAAAGGTGAGCACCCAGGAATTTTCAAATAATGAGAGCTTACCACTACAATGAAGCCATTGATAGGCAACATTGAAAGGTCCAAGGAGGGGAGAGATTTGATGGAAATGTGATAGATGTGGGAAAAGGCCAATAAAGCCTCTATTCTTCTTGAGATGTCGGCCACCGAGGCATCAGGATGTGACCCGGGAACATCGGCTCCCAGTGAGCCACGAGGTCAAGACCGTCAGAAATACCCGTGGGCCAGGGCGCCTGGGTGGCTTAGTCGGTTAAGCGTCCAACTTTTGCTCAGGTCATGATCTCGCGGTTCGTGGGTTCGAGCCCCGCGTCGGGCTCTGTGCTGACTGCCAGCTCGGAGCCTGGAGTCTGTTTCAGAGTCTGTGTCTCCCTCTCTCTCTGCCCCTCCCCTGCTCACACTGTCTCTCTCTCCTAGAAATAAATAAAAAACATTAAAAAAAAAGAAAAGAAAAGAAAAGAAATACCCGTGGGCCAAACAGATACACGGAGAACCTGTCATGTTAGACCGTGACAATGGACAACTATCAAGTGTCAAAGGGACACATGGAGCTGAGCCGTGGAGTGAATCCTTCTCATTCCAGGTTCCCAGATGGCATTTCCACCTGCAGCGTGTGGGTGTGACGCCATTTGTTGAACTGCCATTTCAGGTTCCAACATATGGGCTGTAGGGCGCAGGCACGTGACCATCACCACCGTGGGACTGAGAACAGAAATGGAGCCCTGGTGACCCAGGCTGTTAAGCACCCAACTCTTGATTTCAGCTCAGGTCATGGTCTCACGGATCGTGGGATTGAGCCCCGTCTCAGGCTCTGAGCTGGATTCTCTATATCTCCCTCTGTCTCCCCCTCCACTGCTCTCTCTCTCATTCTCTCTCTCTCAATAAATAAATAAACTTTTAAAAAAGAATACAAATGAAGACCATGTAGAATCCATTTGGCAAAATTCAAAATAACAGTGAAATGAAGGGAGATTGTAAAGTATGTGAATGATGAAACATCATCTATACACTAACGCTATGAAAAGCAAAAAAGCATTTATCCCAAGTTCTGACTACCTGTAACCTTCCATGAACTGAAATTCCTTTCTTCTATTTCACTTTTGGGTGAAAAAAAAAAAAAAAGAATGGATCTGAAAAATAATGAAGCTGGATTCAGAAATTTAGTCAAGGCGTGCCTGGATGGCTCGGTCGGTTAAGCGTCTGACATCAGCTCAGGCCATGATTTCATGGACCGTGAGTTGGGGCCCTGGGCTGGGCTCTGTGCTGACAGCTCGGAGCCTGGTTCAGATTCTGCATCTTTTTCTCTCTCTCTCTGCACCTTTCCCACTCACATTCTGTATCTCCCTCTTTCTCTCAAAAATAAATAAACTTTAGGAAAAAAATTTTTAAATTTCTTAATGTTGTATTTATTTCTGAGAGAGAGGGAGACAGTGTGAGCAGGGGAGAGTCAGAGAGAGAGGGAGACACAGAATCTGAAAGAGGCTCCAGGCTCTGAGCTGTCAGCACAGAGTCCGACACGGGGCTCAAACCCATGAACCGTGAGATCGTGACCTGAGCCGAAATCGGACACTTAACCGCCGGAGCCACCCAGGTACCCCAGAAAAAAAAATTTTTTTAAGAAAGAAATTTAGTCCAAAGGAGAGCTCAGAGTGCATTGAACTTAATGCCCAGTGCCTTCAAGAACACTTGCATCTACACTCACTAGACTGTGTGTCCCAAGCAGACAGAGGCCACATTTTTCTATCCACTGATGCAGCCTTGATAGCTAACCAAGTGCACAACACTCAGTAGGAGGGCAAAAAATATTTACTGATCAAGGCTGACGCCCCTCTCCCCAGCCAAGCATCTCCTAGATATTTAATCATCAAAGAAAGACTTCTATTGTGATCACCCTTGACCAAGGCAAGAAAGGAGACTGCAAGTATTTTCAAAAGATTTCCAAAAATGAGGTGTGGTAGATTAATGATGGCCACAAATTCTTGCTACCCCTCCCACTGAGAGACAAAACCTAATCCCCTTCCTTGGAATCTGTACTGAGTCTAGTGAACTTATTGACCAATGGAGTTGGGCACGAAGAACATTCTCAGGCTTCCGAGGCTAGGTCCTAGGCATCTTGTTCCGTGCTTCCTTTGATCCCCTAGATGCCCTAAAGAAGTTCAAGGACGCTGGGGTTTCTATGCTAGAGAGATGCCCCTTGTAGGCAGTCTGGCCCTCTAGACTAGGGGTCAGAATGCCTCTCTGTAAAATGCCAGGTAACAAATATATGTGGCTTTGCAGGTCATGTGGTGTCTGTCACAATGAGTCAACACTGTTGCTATAGCATGAAAACAACCACGGACGGTAAGCCAAAAAAAAAATAAGTATGACTGTGTTCCAATAAAACCTTATTTACAAAAACAGATGCCAGGCTGGGTGTGCCTTGTGGGCCACAGCTTTCTGACCCCTGCCCTGGACCAGCCCAAGTGACCTCTGTTAATGCCGCACGAAAGAGAAGAATCACCTAGCGGAGCCCTGCCCAAATTCCTAACCAGCAAAACCGTCAACAAATAAAACAGACCTTAAGTCACTGAGTTTGGGGCGCTTTGTTACGCAGCCATAAAGACGTGGAATAAAAGAGCTGGGACCAAAAATAATTGTGAGGGTGAGGGGTGGGAAGGAGGTAAGGGTGATTCTCAGTCAGGTTCTCCTCCCCCCCCCCCCCCCCCCCCCCCC
>NW_027532877.1:1146840-1186454 GCF_008692635.1 Crocuta crocuta | reverse complement strand
ATAAGCACTACAGTTCTGCACAGGAGCACAGGGGAGTAGAAAATAAAAACATTACTGCCCAGGACTGAACGCCACTGCCCAGAGAGATGTGGAGGAGGGGACAGAGGTACATTCCAGTTGCCCTGGGTTAAGAAGGAGCAGTAAGTAGTCTCTTAAACAGGCTTTGGAGTCAGATCGACTTGGGTTTGCATCCTGTCTCCACCCTTACCCACGGCATGATGGTGAGCAAGCTTTTAACCTCTCTGAAGCTCATATTCCTCACTTTTCATAGAACTCAGCTCCCAGGGACATGTGAAGATTAAACAGAGCTATATAAGGAAGATTCTAGCACATGATAAGTCTTCAATAAATGGCACTTTAATACATAACACGCATGCACAAACATACACACGGATTTCTCAGTAAAGAGGGAACCTACCCGCGCGATAAAAAGAGAATGCTGAATGGAGTCAAGCGTAGCCAAAGTCCAGAGTTTTCTAGAGCACGGATCCATAAAAGTCAGCAAGCACGCATGGAGCCCTCACGCACAGACTGTGAGGCACTTTAACACGTTATCTGATGTCAGTGCCTTTAAGAATCACCTTGGGGTCCTCGCTGAAATGCATTTGCCCCTCTCCTCTTGGCAAGAGACTCTGATTCAGCAGATCTGGGCTGGGATCCAGGGATCCAAGGTGTTAACAAGCACCTTGGGCTTTGCAGAGCCCAAAGGTCATCTGGTCACGCTTCTGAGAAACGTCGTTCTGTAAACCTTGGGGTGCAAAGAACCAGGTCAAGGTCACCCAGCCAGGTGGCAGCAGATGAGCTGTGACACCACGTCTGCCCCACAAAACAGGTGTGGTGGCTCTTGTTGGGCTTTTCTGGGTCCCCAGGCCCCTGGCCAAAAAAGTCTGGTGTGGAACAGCCACTCCATGACTGTGGGTTGAGAAGAGCCATGGTGTAACCTGAATAAACATTCAAGTTATAAAGGAGTTTGGGAATCTTCCAACCCAACCATCCCATTGTATGGATAGACAAACTGAGGTTCCCACGGTGGGAAACCACGGTTCCCACTCACAGGGAGAACAAAGGTCTGCATCCTCAGCCCGGCACACTGCCCTCTCCTCCCCCCACTCCCCCAACGTCAGACTTTGCTGGATAAACCTGGCATGTGCTCCGGTCAGGGGAAAACTGAAGCCCAGAGTGATCAAATCCCACCTAGTTCCCGTTACACTATAAATCTCAGCATTATGTGAAACGTGGTGAGGAAGCAGAATCAGGAAAATCGTCGTGAAATCAGTCCTCTCTGGGTCCGGCAAAATCACTCTCGACCTGTCACTCTGTGATTCCATGTTCTGGCCCCGAGATCCGTCTAAACAATCCTTTCTGGAACTCAAAAACTATATATATGCCATTGCTAATGTCCCCAGCTCCCTTTGGTGAAGGCGGCAGCTGAGTAACAGAATGCCGGACGCGCAAGGTGGCTAAGGCCCACAGCACAATGTGTGATCACCAGGTCTGTTTATTTTACTTGGACAACACTTCTAACAAGCAGGGAGTTAAAGACTGGAGTCTGCACCCTCTAGATGTTTCTGGACAATGCGCAATCCATCCCCTTCTAGACAAAAGGGGTGTTTCGTGGTCCAGGTATGCACGCACAGGTGCGCGGGTGCCCCCCCCACCACTACTAAGTTCATGTTATGTGCGGGATCCTCTTACCAAGCACATATATTTGAGTCTAGCTACTGTGTAGCAGCTAAGATAAAGAAAAGCTCCCAGCATCCATTTTTTAATCCCTAAAATGGATATATATGTATATATTGATTTTATATAGATATATATATCCATTTTATATATATATCCATATATATATACATATACACTATACAAGGTTTTCGTGAAGCATGAAGATTTTAGGCACATAGGAGATGCTAAATAAACTAAATAAACTTAATAAATAAATATTACTCACAGCAGCAATAGGGACGGGAGTGTTTGGCATCAGGAAGCAGACCACTTGTGTTTATAATCATACCTCTTCCGCTTACTGGCCAGAGAACTTTGGGGAAATGACTCAGCCTCTGGGTACCTCGATTTCCTCACATGTAAAATGGGGGTGGCAATCATAGTAGCTCTCTCCCAGGATGGGGAGGCTGAAAGGAATGATCCAGGGAGAGTGCCCGGCCCAGAGTAAGTGCTCAATAAATGGTAACACGTGGATTGGTGTGTATTTCATCCAGAAACAGGGTTTCTGATTTCTTTCTTTTTTAATTTTTTAAAAATATTTTATTTATTTCTGGGAGACAGAGAGAGAGCGTGAGCAGGGGAGGGTCAGAAAGAGAGGGAGACACAGAATCTGAAACAGGCTCCAGGCTCTGAGCTGTCAGCACAGGGCCCGACACAGGGNATATATACATATACACTATACAAGGTTTTCGTGAAGCATGAAGATTTTAGGCACATAGGAGATGCTAAATAAACTAAATAAACTTAATAAATAAATATTACTCACAGCAGCAATAGGGACGGGAGTGTTTGGCATCAGGAAGCAGACCACTTGTGTTTATAATCATACCTCTTCCGCTTACTGGCCAGAGAACTTTGGGGAAATGACTCAGCCTCTGGGTACCTCGATTTCCTCACATGTAAAATGGGGGTGGCAATCATAGTAGCTCTCTCCCAGGATGGGGAGGCTGAAAGGAATGATCCAGGGAGAGTGCCCGGCCCAGAGTAAGTGCTCAATAAATGGTAACACGTGGATTGGTGTGTATTTCATCCAGAAACAGGGTTTCTGATTTCTTTCTTTTTTAATTTTTTAAAAATATTTTATTTATTTCTGGGAGACAGAGAGAGAGCGTGAGCAGGGGAGGGTCAGAAAGAGAGGGAGACACAGAATCTGAAACAGGCTCCAGGCTCTGAGCTGTCAGCACAGGGCCCGACACAGGGCTCGAACCCACGAACCGTGAGATCATGACCTGACCCGAAGTCGGAAGCTTAACCGACTGAGCTGCCCAGGTGCCCCTGATTTAATCTTTTTTGAACTGTCACCCCAAGGTCTACAGATTCCCCCAGCAGATTTTCCATGTGGCTGAGTCGGTTCGAGAAAGCGACTCGGGTCATTTTGCTTAAAGGTCCCCAAACAACCACTGTGTAAAAATTGGAGGCTCAGTTCAGTGGGTTTCTTTGCACTCATTTCCCATCAGGGTGCCCATAACGGTGTCTGTATAAAGTGGGGAGGAGCTGGGAGCACTTAGCAGGGGTAACGAAGACGCAAAGAGCCAAGAAGCCAGCAAAAGAACTGTCTCTCTTCCCACAGAGAAGGAAAAAATCTAGAAATCTGTCCCCAGGCCATCCTCAAAGAACGCTAAGGCTGGAAGGGACCAGGGGCTGAACTAGTGTGGTGATGTCCTAACCCGGCGTTGATTAAGAGCCACCTTGGGAAGGCTCTGAAAAATACATTCGCAGACTTGGGATGGAGAGTCTCATGCACTAATTATCGGGCCTGGGAATCTGCATTTTGACATCTTTTGCCACAAGTGATTCTAACAAAGGGCTCTAGGGTAGACTTCTGGGGTCACTGATCCAGTTAAGTTGCAACAGATGGGGAAACTGAGGCTGAAGGAAGGACACTGACTTGTCCAAGGCCAACCGGAGGTATGGATGGGACTCCAACCCAGGGCTCTGATTCTCTGCACTGCACCTTATGTATTTTTTCTCAGGTTGGCTTTGTCTTTCGAACAATCGGGAGAAATTCCAGCTCTTTTTGGTCACAGAAAACCAAGTGGCATCCTGTTGGGCCTCCGCCCATCACCACTTCCCCCATTTTTTCCAGAGGTGTTCCCCCCACTCTCTCCTTTTTCTTGCCCAAGCAGCTGTTCAGAAAATCTCTAAGACCAAAGTGAGAAACAGAAGTGGGGATTTCTGCACATTTATAGAAGCAGCCATTGAAGCTATTACCAGACCATTAACATGAGTTGGCTGGGAGCTTCTTTCTCTTTTTTGAATACTGAAATGGCTTTAATATCTCTGAATGCAGCTACTGATTTGGGCCACACTCTGGTATTAAACTCTGCATCTGCTGGTGCAGCAGCTCCGTGAAATGGTCACTGTACCTGTCATGGCAAGGCACCATCAATTCTGTCAAAATCTTGCATCCTGAAAAAGCCACAAGACACAGGCTCCCTTCCCCCCTTTTTGCATGCAGTTGCCCAGGATTTAGGAGCCAATGGGATTAATGTTTTAAAGCTTTGGGAGCTATTTGGATAAGTTTGCCTGATAGTCTAGATTTCTGGGGGCTCAGGAGACAAGAGTATATGTATATATTCTTTACAGGGCTGACTTCGTTACGGCCTTCGTAATGGAGGTTCCAATCACGGCAGGAAATAAAACTGTGCACAGAAATGCTGAGATGGAAAGGGTATCTGGTGACAGACATTTCTCCAAGCGGGCCTGGCAGTCTCGCAGATTGGCTGAGAGGGAGAACAGCTAAAAGCTTAGAGTGAGAGCATGACCTTTCTCTTGTCTGTTGGTTGACCTCTCCTCACACTTTGGTAATGACGTGACACTGCAGATACTCAGTAGGTGTTTAGCAAAGTTCAACTGATATCTCTGTCCATCCAGTGGGGAACTTCCAATCGCTAAGACAGAAAAAGCAGAGCAAAGCCAGTGCTGACCCTCTAGGGGATCACTCTCACTCAACACAAAGCCGGTTCCAGAATCTAAAGAGCAGGGGGAGGAAGCAGTGTTTTGAGGGAGCGCCAGGTTGGCCAAACCCAAGTGCATTTCAAAGCCAGACTCGAGCGAGAAGGCACCAATGGCACCAGTAGACAAGACTGAAGAAACAACACAGGTGCTAGGCTACAGCAGACTTCTGATTGGCCGGGCTTGGGTCATGTGACCACTTCTGTACCAGGGAAATTTGCATACAGAGTATATTGACGTTCTACCTTGGTCGCGTTCTCCAGAGTCAGCACCAGTGGAATTTTTTGGGAAAGAGATTAATGATGAGATTTATTGTAAGGAATCGGCTCACAGGCCTGAGGAGGCTGACCAAGCCTAAGAGCTACAGGGTGAGTTGGCAAGCTGGACCCGGGAGGGCTGCTCAGTTGTAGTCTGAGTTCAAAGACCCAAGAACTCAAAGACTTGATGGTGTCGTTCTCATCATAGGATTGGCGGGTAACCCTCAGGAAGGGCCCAGGTTTCAGTCTGGGTCCAAAGACAGGATAAAAGCTGATGTCCCCAGTCAAAGGGAGCAGTCAAGCAAGAAGAATTCTCTCTCTCTTTTTTTAATTTTTTTTTTAAGAGAGAGAGAGAGAAAGCACACAAGCAGGGGAGGGGTAGAGAGAGAGGGCGACAGAGGATCCCAAGTGAGCTCTGCTTAACAGGCTGACAGCACAGAGCCCAGTGCAGGGCTCGAATTCATGATCCATGAGACCATGACCTGAGCTGAAGTCGGAGGCTCAACTGACTGAACTACCCAGGTTCAGTCAGAGAGAATTCTCTTCCTGGGGGTGGGGGTGGGGGAGCATCCACATGTTGGTTTTTTTCTTTTATTCAGGCCTTCAACTGATTGGATGAGAACCACACACACACACACACACACACACACACACACACATTCAAAAGAGCAATCTGCTTTACTCAGTCCACCAACTTAAAGGTTAATCTCATCCCAAAACAGCCTCAACAGAAACATCGCAATAATGTTTGATCAGCTATCCTAGGCACAGCATGGCCAGTCACATCAACATTTTCCTTACCAACAATTTCTAAGGTAATTTTCCAAATTACCCTTCACACTCCCTAGCAGGACACGGTATCCATCAAGGTTTGACCAGAGAAACACAACCAGTAGGAGATACATATGAAGGGATTTGTTCCAAGGAATTGGCTTACAGGACTGTGGGTGCTGGCTGCTCAATTCTGAAATCCCGCGAGGGTGCACCAGCAGGAAGGGTAGGCTCTTTACCATGAACTGCAGCTGCTGACCACACGCGGAGTTTCTTCTTCATCAGAAAAGTCTCTGGGCGCCTGGGTGGCTCAGTCAGTTAAGCGTCCGACTTTGACTCAGGTCACAATCTTGCAATTCATCAGTTCGAGCCCCGCATCAGGCTTTGTGCTGACAGCTCAGAGCCTGGAGCCTGCTTCGGATTCTGTGTCTCCTCTCTCTCTGCCCCTCCCCTGCTCATGCTCTGTCTCTCTCAAAAATAAAAGTAAACATTAAGAAAATGTTTTAAGTTAATNCCTGGGTGGCTCAGTCAGTTAAGCGTCCGACTTTGACTCAGGTCACAATCTTGCAATTCATCAGTTCGAGCCCCGCATCAGGCTTTGTGCTGACAGCTCAGAGCCTGGAGCCTGCTTCGGATTCTGTGTCTCCTCTCTCTCTGCCCCTCCCCTGCTCATGCTCTGTCTCTCTCAAAAATAAAAGTAAACATTAAGAAAATGTTTTAAGTTAATTTGTTGAAAGAAAGAAAGAAAGAAAGAAAGAAAGAAAGAAAGAAAGAAAGAAAGAAAGAAAGAAAGAAAGATCTCAATTCTGTTCTTAAGACCTTTCGTCTGATGAAGTCAGGCTGCCCAGATTCCCTAGCTTAATCTCTTTTAGTGAAAGTCAACTGACTATGGATGGACCTTGCTCCCATCTACAACATATCTTTACAGCGATCTCCAAATGACTGTTTCATGGAATCCTTGGGCATCGAGCCTGGCCACACTGACAGAAAATTGACCACCACGCCATCTGTATTTTTCAGAAGGACGAGGTGAAATAGTCCACGGGCAGCCAGAACACTTGATGTCCAGGAAACAGGAAGGCAGAGAGAGTGGAGAAAGTGGGGGCAAGAAATGGGCTAAGTGCCATTCTACAGTGGACCTGCAGGTAGATGTCACCTGTCACCTCAGGCTGGGGAATCACCTCCTCGGTGACTCTAAAGGGCCACTGTCAGCTCTGGGGCTGTGATGGGTGCTACTCAGTAGAATCAGGGACGCTCTGACCTCCATCTCTGCTATCTGGGTTTTTATCGTGTCTCCATCTGGTTTTATACCTTCCCCTCCCCCTCCACGCAGCCGCAGTCGGTGCCCTGCCTACTTCCCCTCAGTAACCCCCAGAGTGCACCTGTGGCTTCAGTGACGATCTTTGTGTCTGGCTTCCTACCCCAACCACGTGATCTCTGTCTGAGGAGGTTCTCTGGCACGGCACAGTGGGGACATGCAGGGTACACCACGGAGTGAAGTCCCCAGGAGCCTCCATCCACCAGGGGTGGGAGCAGCCAACGGATAAATACCCCAGCTTCCTCAGCCACAGTGAGAAAAAGCCATTAAATTTACCCAATGTCGCCCAGAGGCCTGAAGGAATGGAGCCCCACGTGGCCTGTCCTGCACCCTTTCTTCACTGGCTTTCTCTCCCCTCCTCCCTGCCTCACTTCTTCACTCCCTCCCAGGGCTTCCTGGGGTCACCTCCCAAATAAATCACTTCAACCCGAATCCTTGCCTCAGGATCTACATTTTGGAGAACTCCCACAAAGACACTACCCAGTCCAGTCATCCAGAAACACAATTTGGACCGTCATATTCCTCCGTGGACAAACTATCCTTGCCCTCCAAACAGGCAGATTCCCAAGTGGAGAGTTCAGGGTTCCCCATCTGTGGTGCTTGCACACTGTTTTGGCTTCATCTCCTGCCTTCCTGCGCATATGGCTCTGTGGACAACTCGAGGTACCCCAAAAACACCGTACTGGGTCCTGCCTCTCAGCATTTAAACAGAGGATACCATCAAGCTGACTCTTGAGCCCATCACCCTCATCAGCCTCATTTTGATCTAGTGAACGCTTATCACAGAGGATGGATTCAAAGGCTTTCTTGCCTTAAAAAGTCTGTGAACACCACTCGCCACCCCCGCCCTGCCCAGGAAGCTGAGTTAGGTATTTCCTCTTCCACTTTGCCCCGCACACACCTCCATTAGACTATCTGCGTCCACTCCAGATTACAAATGTTGCTGTGTATATCTCTCCCATCAGACAACAAGACTCCCTAGAGCAAGGATAGTGTCTTATTTTATCCTCAGATCATAATACAACGACTAGCACGTTACAAGAAATTCCACAAATATCATCACCTGGATTCATAACTGAGTACTCTTACTAGGCCAGTGAGTAGTAACATCCGTTCCCACCATCTGCCTGTAGCTTGCTTCCTCATTATGAAAAATAAAAATATTCCATGGGCGCCTGGTTGGCTCAGTCAGTAAAGCATCTGACTTCCGCTCAAGTCATGATCTCACAATTCGTGAGTTCAAGCCCCGCATCAGGCTCTGTGCTGACAGCTCAGAGCCTGGAGCCTGCTTCAGATTCTATATGTGTATCTCTCTCTCTCTGCCCCTCCCCTGCTCACACTCTGTCTCTCTCCTTCAAAAAATAAGTAAACATTTAACAAATCTTATGAAGAAGAAAAATATTCCAAAAGGGCTCTGAATTTCATAGAATGTTGAGGCATTAAGTGTATTTATGAACCCTGACCATTGACTGGGATGTGCAGGCTGAATAATGACCGTGAATGAGGCTTTGTAAATTGCCAAGTACCAGGAATATACTCAGAGTTGTTTCCATTTTAAATGATATCAACTCGTGAGAAACAAGAAAAGTGAGAGAGTGTATGCCTTGTCCAAGGTCATTCGGGAAGGAAATAGGAGAGGCGGGATTTGAGTAAAGTTTCTGACTCTTGTCTCTATATTTTCTACATATAAATGGGCATCATCTTAGGGCACGAAAGCCTTGAAAACAAGGCCACAGATGTGGGAACAGTAGACAAGTCAAGCCTTTCCTAGAATTTGGAGACAAAGGGCTAGGGTTTAGTAAACCACTAAGAGTAGCTACCATTTGAGTGCCCTCGATCTGGCTCCTTCTACACATTATCTGTAAGTTATACGACAATCATTTTTGCCAAATATTTAGCTCCAATTTACAGACGAGCAAATGGAAACTCATGGCATTTAAGTCACTCACCTGCAAAGCGGTGGAACTCAGATTCAAACCCAGAAATGGCTCATTCCAGAGCCTACCATCTGCTACATCCAACACCTCTCAGAAAATAATAAAAGCTGACATTTTTAAGCAGCTACTGTGTACCAAGCACTTACTTCAGTCCTTGTAATAATCCAGGAAGGCTGCTGCGATGAGAACGTCTTCAGTTTTGCAGATGAGGAAGCTGTGTTTCGTGCACATTGAGTCAGTTTTGCAAGGTCAAGGGCAGTACAATGCTGTGGCCCTTTAGGACGTCAGATGGCATTTCTTTCCACGTCTTTCCATGTCTCTTGGTTCCAAACGTACATCAGAACACACAAAGAGCTCTGTAACTCTCCAGGCCCCATCTCTTGAAAGTCTGATGCAGTAAACGCCTCTGCAAGGAAACAAACATAGAAACATTTAGATCAATAGAGGCGAAGAAGAGAGGGCTGTCTGGTCCAAGCTGCGGCACCACAGAGAAATCTGCAAGATCCTCGCAAATGTGCGTCCATCCTCCCGTGGCCGATGAGCTTGCGATCGAGAAAGCAGAAAACTCTGACCCCGACTCCATGTGGTCCAAAGAGAGCTGAGAGAGAAAGTCACAAGAGAAAAAATAAAGTATAAGCCTGCTTTAAGGTGGGGGTTTCAAAATCAGCTCTCCCCAACTGGTGAAGGAAGAGACAGGGAAGCTTCGCCAATGGCTACTTAGCAGCTGAGAATTGTGATAAATGTGTTCTACATTCATAGACGTGGAAAGATCTCTAGGGCATGGTGAAAAAAAGCAGATTGTAAAATACCACCAACAGTCTGCTCCTGTTTGCCTGTGCAGTTATGAACGCACTACGATGCTTTTTATAGCATAGTGGTATAAAATGTAGTATAGAACTGTGTAGCGTGGTAGACGATATACATATAATGTATGTATATAGGTGTGTATATGCCGTGTATATGCACACTACAAATATATGATGGATGCCATAATAGTATATGGTATAGTTTTTATTATGCATATACAGTAAGTATGAATATATTATGGGTGACTGTAGTATGATCTTATTTGTACACGTTGCTTGAATATACACAAATAATACAGACAGATGTCCACCAAAATATTAACACCGGCAGACTATCAGGGGGATCTGTGTTTCCACTCCCGCCTCCCACGAATACGCATTGAGTTCCTACTTTGTACCAGACACCATCTCTCATCCTTCAACCTGTGTTTAATTGCTTGAGAATTCTAGAAGCATGGGTTTATTTGTACCTTGATTCACAGTGAATTTGAAAATAACATGGTCTCCTGTTGATATCTCCAAGAGCTCCCGATTGGAGGGCCGCTGGTGACATTTATAGGGGACTCGGGAGAAGAAAGGTAGGAGACACAGAGACAGACGGCGCAGCCTAAGATAGAATCCCCCGACCCCACCCTCTTTTCCGCCTCCACATACTAGGTTCTGGTTTTTTGTTGTTTTTTGGGTGGGTTTTTTGTTTTTTGTTTTTTGTTTTTTTTTTTTGGTCGGGGGTCACCATCTGCAGATTTGTTCTGCACAAAAATAAAGCCATCCATCTCCCTTGTGCTGGTGTCATGTATGCTCAGGAAAAACCACAGCGCTCAAGGGGGGGGCCCTGGGTGGGAAAAACACTTATCTGCCTCGGCCGGGTTCAGAGCTCCCCCGAAGGCATCCTTCCCTAGACTCAGGGGATGGGGTTTGTTTATCCCCCTGGCACACAATGAAATGTCGGGAACACATGTTCAGGGTGAGGTGGAGCCCGATGAAGGTTAAAAATGGAACAGCAGCTTTGATCCCCAGCCAACACCAATGACGCTCGGGGTTGGGGCCAGAGTGAGACGTCATGTTCCCTCCCTGTCTCCGCAGAAGGTGCAGACAGTCCCCTCCTGACTCCAAAAGCAGACAGGGCCCCAGACTGGAAAATGGAAGAAAGACCCCAGGCAAGAATGGAGGCCTGAGCCTCGGGGAAAAGGAGACCTCCCACGGGCCAGCCAGAGGACTTGCTCTGCTTTTAATGGGGAGCCTCCATCAGGCCATTATTATCTGATGGTGCCAGGACTTGAAACAGAACCCTCACTTGGAGGGTCCCCTGGAGATGGCACAAAGGTTAGCAGGCCCCAGCATCTCAGTCTCCCTTCTGACTAACCTGTGGCCGCCATTTTGCAATCATTTCCCTAGCCTCTTTCACTGCCTATTCATCTATGCCTTCTTCACTCCACTGGCAAATGTGTCCTGAAGGTCTGGTCTGTTCCCAAACCCGGCTGGGTGCTGGATACCTAACAGTGAAGAATGCCCAGGCTCTCCTTCCAGATCTTGAGGTCTGGTAGGAAAGAGAGGCATGGAAAAGACAGTTGCAACAGGATAGGTGGAGTGTTCGGAGGTGAGTATAGGGTGCAGGAGACCACAATGAAGGAGGTAACCTGGGCTTGGTGGAGACGGCAGGAGGGGAACCCTAGAGAAAGATGGAGATTTTTTTAAAAAATCTTTTTAATGTTTATTTATTTTAAGAGTGGGGGTCGGGGGGAAGGGTCAGAGAGAAAGAGGGAGACACAGAATCCGAAGCAGGCTCCAGGCTCCAAGCTGTCAGCACAGAGCCCAGTGCAGGGCACAAACTCACAAACTGTGAGATCATGACCTGAGTCAAAGTCAGATGCCCAACCAACTGAGCCACCCAGGAGCCTGAAAGATGGAGGTATTTAAACCAAGGCCTGAGGAAGAAAAGTAAGGGCTCACTAGGTAAACAAAGGAAGGCAAAATATCTCCGGTGGAGGAAACAGCAGGTGCGGAAGCTCTACAAAGGGCACAACGGAATGAATGAAATGTCAGGACACTGGTATGATGGGAGAAAACATTTTTTTCTCTCTGAAGGGCAGACTGCCTCCGATAAAATGAACTGGCCACCCAGTTTTGGTTACCTTTACTATCAAACTGGTCAACTGCTTCCCATGGAGTTGGGTGAAGAAATCACTGTTCTAATCAGAGTCAACACTCTTACTGAGCATGCACTATGAGCCGATAAGTCTTAGACATAGGATCTCATTGCCTCCTCGTAAAAAATTGAATAACCTGAAGGTCAAAGAGGTTACTTAAGCCCATCAAGCCCACAGAGCAAGTTAAGTGTACATGGCAGGAAGGGCCATGATTTGAACCTGGAGCTTTGGATATCACTTATGGCATTCATTCAATCTTAGTAGAGACGGACTTCCTTATTAAGGTCCACTTGCAAGTCAACTACTTCCCAGGTCAGAGAAGAAGACTTCCTCATCCATCCCTTCATCCATCCATCCATCCACCCACCCACCTATCCATCCATCCATCCATCCATCCACTGAATCATCCACACAATCAATCACTACACATTCATCAGGCAGGTTCTCTACATTGCCCTGTCTTGTCTCATAAACTGTCCCCATAATATTTTCCCCCTCTCAACTATAGAAGACTGCCTTAGTCCTTCCAAAACAATATGGCATCTCAGAGATGGAACTGTTTATGGGTTTTCTCTGCAGCTCTCCATACATTCATATTTCTAAGTTCACCCAGTTGCTCTAGCTGGTATCCTACATCAAAAACCACTAGAATATCTTAATGTGATGCAATGCTTTAAGATCTAAGGCTTTAAGGTCTAAGGCATCAACATGAAATGTCAGGAGTAGAAATGAACTTCGAAATTACTTAGCTCAACCTTCTGATTTCACAAAGTATGAAATTAAGGTATAAAAAACAAGCCAGCTTTCCCAAAAGCACACGAATATTTGATACAAATGTTTGCTCATGGGATACCTTGGGGATATACTTTGTCATAATTCTTAGGAATGTTTTTCCTGTGTGTGGGTATTCAAACTCTTAAATATTTTAGAGAATGAGAGACTAAGGTAAGTCCCTTTAGTTTTCCTTTTTGATAACAGTATAATGAGTCTGCACCCTTTCTCATCATCAGTCCCTAGAGGTGTGACAGGATTGCATGGTTTCTAATAGCTCTTAAACCCCTACCAAAAAAGGNTTAGGCCAATAGATCTAGACTCAACAACATGTCATGATGGAAAGCAGACTTCAAAGAATATTTGTTATCAAATATTTAAGACTACCTTTTGAGTATCAAGATACGATGCATGGTCCAGAGCTGATGAGGCTCATCATTCTTGTCATGGTCATAGAATTCTGGGTTAGGGAGAATTAAGTTTTCAGATGGTACCATATAAATTTGGGTCTAACAGAATGGAGAAAAGAATGTGGTGCAGGGAGGTCCAAAGATCACTTCATATAGGACATTCCACTCAGTCCCAAAGTTAAGACCTCGCCTTATAAGTTCTCTTCCCAGTATACACCTTTCTTCATCAGACTCATATTTATTAAATCCTGTCTGGATGCCTGTCCTCCCTAATGGCTTATCAACTTCCTGAGAAACCATAACTGTCTGGTTTGCATTTGTACATCTACTGACTGTCACAATGCCTAATTTGTAGTAGGTAGTCAATAAATACTTGTAGTATGAAATATCAAAAACTGATTAGAATTACACACAAAGGGTGTCACCAAGGAGGATTCTAGAATTTTTTTCCAAAAGTCTAGATTCTAGAATTTTCGTCCAGGTTTCTAGAATTTTCTACTAGAGTTCTAGATTCTAGAATTTTCTTCCAGTGTTCTAGATTCTAGAATTTTTCTCTTAGAGTTCTAGGTTCTTGAATTTCCTTCTAGAAATTTCTCCACATTTTACTATTGGTCTGTTGTCAACCATTACCTTTTTTAACTGTATCATGTCCCTCCTAATTAAACTGTTTGCTTCCTTTAAATACAGCTAGTTCTCATTTATCTGTGGGGCTTAGGGAAAGTAAGCAGATAAGTAAGGGCAGGTCTGGTTTCTTCACACCCTAGAATTCTGGTACAGGTGAAAGAGAAAAAAGATGTCTTCTCATTCAGTCTGCTAACTCTATGAAAGCTTCTGGGTAGAGTCATAAATCTCTGTATTGTGTGAAGCCCATTGTCTCAGGAGCAACAGGTAGAAAGATGAAATCTTGGAAGCTTCTAGAAGCAGGTATCCTAAAACCCCAAATTTCTGTTGTGAGGGTAAGCGTTCACCAAAGAAATCTGGAAAAGAGCCTAAAAACAAAACAAAACGAAAAAACAAAAACCCGTCTGCTCACTGTCAGAGAAGAGGCAGGATTTGAACAAAAAAGGTCAGCAACTCCAACAGAGTTGCCATTCAAAGAGTGACACAACATGACTTTCTTTGTCTCCCAGTGACAGGTGACACCATCCCACAGGCGCCTTCCCAGCAAGGAGGGCACGCTCATATCCATTCCTCTACGGCGAAGCCGCCACCATTCTTTTCAAGAAAATGCAACTTTAACACCCAAGGAATTTGGCTTTAGGGGGAAATCTCATATCCTTTCTGTTGCAGGACCCCGTGGTGGTGTGGTACCATGCCAAGGGCTATGTGTGAGAAAAAGAAAAATGGGTGAAAAATATTGGGAATGATTCCCAAAGAAAAAGATTCCCAGACAAATGAGGGAGACAGGAAATTGTTGGTCTTTTGGGGGCTTCTTGGTTGGGCCAATTTGGGGTTCGTACATTTTTCTTTTCTTTTCTTTTTTATTATTTATTCTTGAGAGAGAGAGAGCACAAGCAGGGGAGAGACAGAGCGAGAGAGGGATACAGAATCCAAAGCAGGCTCCAGGGTCTGAGCTGGCAGCACAGAGCCTGACACGGGGCTCGAACTCACAAGTCATGAGATCATAACCTGAGCCGAGGTCTGATGCCCAACCGACTGAGCCACCCAGGCACCCCAGGGTTCATATGTTTTTGAGCTTTATCTCTGCTGGGGTGCTTTCTTGTTCTGTACAGGCAAACAGGCATCCAGAGCCGACCACCCTGGGTGGGGGGCTACCATGTTACCTTTACCAAGCTGCCTGTGGAGGCTACACCCTGAAAATCCATCTTGGGTTTTCATGTGCCATCACCTTGACTGGAGGGAATTGAGCCTCCTCTTTTGTTTGTTCTTTATTTTTCTTCGTGTTCCTTCCTGGGAAGACTGAAGTCTCGGCTGCCACACACAACATGACATTTACTCTCTGACACTTACTACTTTTGTCCCGTTAGGCAAGAAAATGGTCGTCTCGTAAAGTCTCCTGTCTGTAACGTGGAAGTAAGAATTATGGGATTATTTTAAAGAGTTAATGAAACAAATCATGCACAGGGTCTGATGGAAGGGAAGCAAATATCAGTTTCCTTCTCCTTTCTTTGGCTCCCTCCCTGAATCTAAATCCTCTTTATTTACTGCCAGGGGCAACCTGGTGAAAATAATTTTAATCGGCTGCATCTAAAAGACCAAATAATTGTTTTTCTTTGCAGTGGGGGAAGACCGTAGATCTGGGAACTCAGACGTCATTCTCATTCTTGCATTATTTGGGGCACATTTTTCCTTCTCTCAATAATCAAAGCAATAATAGCAATGCTGTTCTACCTTTGATAAACTACTATATTTGAAAATCACTCCTGGACTATCTGGAGACATTTATAAAAAGTCCAGGAATTCTGGAAACAAAAAGGGGCCTGAAGAATAGGGACAGAGATAGAAATTTCTACCTTATGGGAAATTTTCAGTTTTGCATAACAGACATATAACTGGGTAATGTAAGTGATCAGAGTAGACATAACAAAAATAATATTAACTCTCATTTCTTAAATCCTAAGTAGGTGCTGAGCATTCTACTAAACATATATGCGATCTGATGAAATTCTCAATGCAAACCTCCGAGAAAGTTCGAGAAAGTTACTGTTATTATTGTAGTTTACTGAAGAGGAAGGTGTGTTTTGAAGAGGTAGCATGTTTTCCCCTAAATCAGGTACTGGTAAGCAGTAGAAGAAACAGGATAACAATCTAGATCCTTCTCATTCCAGACTCTGAGCTCTTATCTTAGGGAGTTCGGATTCCCTGGGAGGCTGATTTATTTTTCTTTTCCCTTTTGAAACTTCTATTACAAATCTCTGTCTCTATCTATTCTGTGACATTCTGTTTCTATGCCTCTCAGAAGGTGTCTCTTAGTCCTTTTGGCTTTCGCTGTTACACACCCATGCGCACGCACACACGCACGCGCATGCACACACACACACATACTGCACTGACCAGCAGTCTCACTGGTACACCTGTCCTCGACATTTTTATAACCCCGGTTTTCAGGTCAACCCTAATAAAATACAGTGGGTGATAACTAAACTTGCTAAAATTTCTACTAGACATTTGATATCTGAAATCTTTATGGTATCGTTCTTGAACCAAACCTTTGAAAGCTCTGTAAGTTGTATCAAGGCTAGTTGTAGACTCATATCGATCAGTGTTTGAGACTAGTGTACAGTTTTTTAATCATTTTCTTCAGTTTTAGTCATAGATATTTGTTTTCTCTAAGAGCCAGAAGATCAGGGCTCTAGGTCCGGTACTAACCAGCTAGGAAGTTCTCTCCCTATGCCCTGGGACTCCGTTTTGTTATCTATACAATGGGAGATCTGTATCCACTTGTACTCCACTTCCTGCCCAGGGCTTCTCTCTGGACCCCCAGATCTTCACTGTACAGTCCCAAAATCATGAGATTAATAAGTCCCTCAACTGCTTTCTGGCCCTGAAATTCTGCAATGCTGTGAATTTATGTAAAAGTAATAGCAATACAAGAATATTGGCTATGGAAAAGCTGATGCAAAACGAAATGGTCAGAGCGCATAATCCAAAACCAAAGATAAATGACGCCTTGGGTATTCATTTTGGTATTATTTGTGCTAAAATGCCTCTTGGCAGACAGGGATAATTAAGGGTTTCATGGCGTGGTTTTGGTCAGCCTTCAGTAATTTGTACCTTGGCCCCCACAAACTCAACCATGGAAATAACCCAGATCCTGGTCATCTGACCCCACGTCAGAGTTACTGTCAGGAACTGGTGTCAGGAATTAATGGCTGGAGCGCTGAGAGATCGTCCCTATTCCACAATGCCAGTATACTTTATACATCAAATATTGTTTATTAGAGCAAACTTGCTGGTACCCTCCACAGTCTGCTCATCAATAGCTCACTTAACACTTTTGGGGAGACAACACGTGAATTAGTTCTCCCAGATCTCATTATACACCAGCTCATTTTCCAAATTCAACCGGTTACACGGGCCTCTGGCTTGAGAGTGTAAATTGTTCTGTGAAAGCCTTAGTAGTCAATGGATTTGCACTGGGCTAGACTTTGAGTAGCCAGTGGCGCCCAGAGAGATGAGCCAAGTTAGGGAAGCAGAGAACATCCTTCTGGTTTGATCCCTCAAGACTGGAGCACACTACCTTATTCTCTGGTTTGGCCAACATTGGGGAGAAGCGATGGTCCACCAGAGCTGTTAGGGAAAACTTGCTTGGTTACACGTTAAATGATGCCTGAAGATAAGGCAAGGCAACTCCAACTTAAAATCAAAATGGCAGTGCTTAAAGTAATTAATCAATTGCAAGACATATGCTGAATGTGTGTCTCAATGTGAAAACAGATGGACTAATGTGTATTGATCTCCAATGGCTTGTTGACACTCTTTGAAACAGAAGCAATAAAAGGCATTGGGGGAGTGCTTTAAGTGGAGAGGGTTAAACCAAGGGAGGGGTTGAAGATCTGGGGCAAGGACTCTTTGGGTGAACTCTGAGCTTCGACTGAGAAGGTCACACTGAAGCCTTATGAGCCAATAGCTGGAATGAAGGGAAAATGGTGGGGATGGGGCAGGGCTGTCTCTATCACCACCTTACCCCTTTCTCTACACATATTTCTTTGTATTCCTTCATTATCTCAGCTTCCCCAGCTCCTCCAGCCTCTACAGAGATCAACAGCAATAACACCACTCAGGTCCCAGCAGCTACTCAGATAAGATCTCAGTCCTCCTCCAGCCAAATCTACATTTCCTTTTCTTGGGGAGAGGGGGGATATCTCCCCAGCTTGTGTCTCAGTTGTGATTAGGGACCACACAATCCAGGCGCCACAGTCTCCCTCCAGGCATTCCCTGTGCCCTTGAACCACATCCAAAAGGCATTGCCACTTCCCTCTTCCCTGATGTCCTAGAGCCTTCGACGTGCCAAAATCAAGCAGAAGCTAAATAGAGGTGAGGAAAATGTGCCTTCAGCCCTTTTATATGTGACCTCAGCAAACTGTGCCTCTGGTTTAGGCTGGCTGATTTACAGAAGCCACAGGCTACCAAGCCATCCAGGAGAGAGTGAGTGTCGTTGGATCGGCACCTCCCAACTAGTAGAAAGGAAATTTACAAAAACTTACAGTAGTGACCTACTGTCCTCCATGTGAAAATCTTAAGGGATATTAATCTTAAATTATAACTCCCATGGCCAAAGTCAGGCTGAGGAGAGACTCCGATCATGCTGTTTCCATCCCCTCTTCCTATTTTCTTCATGGCTTCTTCCTTGACAGGGTTATTGGAAGATGGCTTTTTTAGTGCTTTGTCAATGTGCTCATTGCCATATGGGTTAGGGGATCTTGAAAGAAGGTAGATGAGGTGGGGTAGCACGAGGTACATGAGGTAGCCTACAAAAGGGGGCCAGACCATATGAATGGGTTGCATAGAGGATGAGGAGGAAATCTTAGAACTTTCCAGAATGATGATATCCCCCAACTGAACCCAAACTATACAGCCACCTCCCCCTGCCCCCTGCATCCCAGACCCCTAGCTTGTTTCAGCATTTGCTTACATATACAGAATAGCCACTCAGTATTCAGGGACAAGGGTCTTTCTGGGTTTTCCTCCCTCCTCATCCCTCACTCAAGGAACTTTGCAGATAAATCACCATGTTAATCCCTTGGCTTAAGAGTTATGGGCTGCAGGAAAGCAGGAGGAGACTGTTGAAATGGGGCTTGGGGACAGAAAGAAGCTCTTGATGAAAAATGAAGGGTGAATTCACAGATGAGCAGCCCACAGTGAGGAGGGATCTTCCAGAGAGAGAAGAGGGGTGATCTTAGGTTATGGGGGGACAGGGAGGGACCTGTTCCAAACAATGAATGTTGAACAGGCAAAGTGAGAGGGCTCAGGGAAGCAGAATGGGGAAAGAATTCACTGCTTATGGAACAAACCAGAAAGGAAAAAGAAAGCACTGTTCCAACTATGGGTGACGCTGAGGAGACGGCCTTATTCGATCTGATATGGCCCCTTCAGACTTACAAAGTGTCTGCTCCGGGGTAAGAGGCCTACTGGCAATTACTACAGAGGCCTTCCCCAGGCCTGGGAGTCTTTCTCCACACTCTCGTCTTCTTGACAACTAGGCTCGTAGACTCGGTGCCCTGTATGGTGAGGACGGCTGTAGCTCAGATGAAGAGACGTCAGAGAGGGAAGACAGAAATTCTTCTTTCTCCATCCTTTCTGGAATTCTTCTCCATTGTTGCAGTATGTGTGCGTACGTGTGTGTGTGTGTGTGTGTGTGCACGCGCATGCACTCAGGTAATGTGAGATAGTGCAAAAACATCACCCGTCTATCGGACACTCATTCAACTGTTGAGAGGATGAGAAATGTGGCGGGGGGAGAGACACAGAGAGACAGGGAGAGATGAAGTTAATAATATAAGCAGAACTCTGCCTAACATTCTACTCAGTGAGCGTTTTATGCCCCACAGAGGGCAAAGGATGCTAAGATGTACCGCTGTTGTACCCATCACCTTGTCTAACTCCCCATGTGTCTCCCCATGAGGTGGCCCTGTAATAGGTTTTCAAAGATAATTCCACCTTTAAGAGACTTTCTCATTGACTTTAGACCAATCCCACTGGCTCTGTTTATGCATGCATGAAGGTATGGTGGATCCTCTAGCTATGCATTATGTTATGAATGGGCGTAAGTATGTTGTACATGGGGGCACCCACGTGTGTGGATATTGTATATACCTGGGGGAGTGTGTGTGCAAATGCATTGTGTCTGTGTCTGTATGTAGGTATACAAAACAGTGTGGGTTCTATTGTGAATCTGTATGTTTTCTTGCACTATGTACCATGGATGTAGGCGTTCTGATAGAGGTAGAAGTAGAAGGTGTTCAACACTGATCACTGCGAGCAATTCAAAGGAAAGAAATTCCTGCAAAACTCTCAAAATGTATTTTTCCCTTCTTCTGAACATGCAGGGGAGTTCTTACGGCTGAATCTACAATCTAGTGCTTCCTGGAATTGCCAACAACAAGGGCTGGTGTACATGTGTATGTCTCTGTGTGAGTCTGGGAGTCTGTGTCCATGACTACGTATAACTTTTGCAATTAGATTAGAAACTGACATGGGATACGGTGAGGTACCACTGATGCCCCCTTTCATAAATAAAGGATTCTTTCTTTCTGACAACAAACTGAGGACTGATGGGGGTGGGGGGGGAGGGGTAGGGGGATGATGGGCACGGAGGAGGGGACTTGTGGGGATGAGCACTGGGTGTTATATGGAAACCAACTTGACAATAAACTATTTAAAAAAATAAATAAATTTTAAAAATAAAGGATTTACTCTCATCATTCCCGAAACTCCTGCTGAAAGGTGGTCCTTGAGAATCAGCCCTCTTTAGGGACTTCCAAGATGGAAAGGGGCCACATTCAGTGACCGATCATGATGACATCAAAGACCAGACTCTTCCCCTCCAACTCAGGCCATCTATGAAGGACCAGCCTCCGCTCTGGAGTGTACCATTGGGCTGGCCAAGGCAATCCATGGAACTGCATTGCAACTCAGCTTTTTCCTCCAACTCATCCTGGTTTCTCTTCCCTCCCCTCCACGGGTGTTCATCCCAAGAGCTATCCCAAATAAACTTCCTGGGTGCTCATCTCCATCTCCGAGTCAGCCTCCAAAGAGCCCAGCCTGCAATGACATGTAGGAACCAAGTATAGAATCACTGAATCAGAGCATAGGCTGCATATGAGAGGCCATCTCTTGGAACCTCCCTGCCTCTTCATTCAAATTGGTTCACCATCATTGTTATAAGTTCAGACTCTAAAGTCACACATTTGCTTTCAAATCCTAACTCTTGATAGCCATGTGAGCGTAGACAAGTTTCAACCTTTCTGAATCTCTTTTTTCTAGGAACTCGGATAATAACGATGCCTGCAGTCCAGGGTTATCATGGGAATCAAATGTGATAAGGCAGGCAAAGCCCTCAGCCAAGGTCCCAGCATGCTGTAATCACCTGATCAATATTAGCAGCTATCACTATATTGGTCTGTGCTTAGTAGGTCATTTATAGAACGGTTGGTGGAAAAATGTATACATCAATCACAAAAATACATGCTATACTAATGCGCCTTTTGCCATACTTGAAATTCCCTTAAATGAGGATTTGGGCATCAATATCCTGGAAGCCAGACAGCGAAGGACATCTGTACTTGCCAATACTGTCTGTCCCTGCTATTCTCCAGCTAACTTTTAAGAGCTCCTGGCTAACTAGATTCCTGTTTAGTAAAGCGGAGGCAGAGGAGAGAGGTGACAAGGAGACTCAGCCTTCAAATAATATTGAGTTGCAAGGGGAGCAGTAAACCATTACCTTGCATTGATGCTTTGTGGTGATAGCCAGCCTCCAAGATGGGGCCCCAATGACCCTTGCCTTTGGGTACTCACACACTTCTATGCTCCCCTCCCATGTTGAACAGGGTTGACCTGTGCAACCAATCTGAAATCTGATGTTTCAGAAACATCAGAGTATGACTTCCACGTATAGGTCACAAAAGATAATATAGCTTCCTTCTCACTGTCTCCTAGATCATTCATTTCAAGAGAAGCCAGCCGCCATGTTATGGTGACACTCCAAGCAACCCTGCAGAAAGACTCATTTGGCAAGGACCTGACGCCTCCCACCCACAGCACCATGAGTGAACCACCTTGGGAGCAGATCCTCCAACCCCAGCCAAGCCTTCAGATGAGACCATGGCCCCAGCTGACATCTTGACTACACCCTCAAGAGAGACCTTGAGCCAGACCCACCCAGCTAAGCGGTTCCCAAATTCCTGATTCATGGAAACTGTGAGATGATAAATGGTTGCCTTTTTTAGCCCCTAAGTTTGGGGGGAAATCTCTTATATAGCAATAGGTAACTGACATACCATCATTTCTTTCTTGGAGAAGCTCCAATCCATCCAAATTCAGTTATTAGCTTAAACTACATGAAGTTGCCAATATTTGACCATGTTGACCCACAAATGGTGAATACGTACCGTACAACCTCTCCATGGATCTAGGGAGGGACTCAACGCTCCAGATAAACGCAGGCCTGAGTGCAGAGTGCTTTGGTCCCCTGCAGGTCAAAACATGTGGCCTTCCGCAGAAGCTGGCCCTGTTTCTGGAAGCTCATACACTGAGAGAGGAAAGATGCTTCCAGCTCAGCTGCCTGCCCGTGCTGACCTCTTGCCAGCCAGGCCTGGAGGCCAGCCAGGGACGTCAGAGACCCTCCTCGCAATTCTCCTCCTCTCCCTCGGCCACACAGTGCCGCTTTTTACAAGCCCCCAAGTTCAACAAAGCTCCAAGTCCGAAAAGGAAGCGGAAAGGCATCTTGGCGACAGACAATTAGAGAGATTGGTTGACCGGCCCCGGACCCAGCACTCCATCCAGCAAAGCAAAGAGTCCCCGGTGGACCATTTGCTGGCTTTAATTTCTCAGGGGCTGCTTCAGCAGGTGGTCACTAGCAGGTCGTCAATAGGGACCTTCTGGCCGAGGACTGGGGGCTCTTTGGAAAGGTCAAATCCAGAGGCCGGAGGGCACAGCTCAAGAGGTCATGAGGTCAGGACCCGTCACTGTGACAGATGAATCCAAGCATGTCTCTCTCTCTCACTGGAAGGAGGGCGAAGCCTCTTGAGACAGGAGAGGTGGGGGGGGGGGGGGGGTGGTGTTGGGGGCTCACAAAGAAAGGCGAGTCTGGTGTCTGGCCGGCACCTCTCAACTGGTCTTCATTAGGCGGGGGCCCCACGAGCCTCTCTTCTGCCGCCCTCTGTCCCTCACTGATGGGGTGCTGTCTCCAGACCTCTCAACTGTTCCTCATTAGGTGAAACAGTGCGCTTTTGTCCTGCATGAAGCCTTCTTTGTTCCCCCAGCCCAGCCAAGCTAGAAAGCCAGAAACTGATACAAAACAATGCCACTCTATCCTGAGGGGACCCCCCTCCCTCCTCCCTCTTCCTCCCCCTGGCCGGACAAGGAAGGGCGACTTTCCCCCAGTCACATCCCCGGGTGTCTCGCTAGCTGAGAACGTGTTTGCTGAAGCAGAAGAAACACGTCTAGCAGAGGCCAGTGGTTCCTA
Organism: Crocuta crocuta; assembly: GCF_008692635.1. NCBI lineage: Eukaryota > Metazoa > Chordata > Mammalia > Carnivora > Hyaenidae > Crocuta > Crocuta crocuta. Next base: position 1,163,213 of record NW_027532877.1, on the reverse strand, counting down.
CATTTGGCCAAACATTGGAATCACCTAGAAATCCTCAAAAATACCAATGCCTGGTCCCCGCACCCAGACATTCTGAGTTGATTGGTCTGGGGGAGGAATCTGAGCCTGGGGATTTATAAAACTTCTGCAGAGGACTCGGACAGGTGGGAAAGGTTGGGAATGGCCGGCCAAGACAGAGAACTTGCAGTCAAATACCCACGCCCACCCGTCACCCTTATGCTCTTTAAAATCCAGTGGTACGCAAAACACGTGACATCTCGCAGGGCATCGTGTCATCCATGAGAACGTGTGCTCGCCAGAAGCAACCAGGAGGGTCGTACCTGTACGTGCCGGGTGCAGACCAGCTCTGCCTGAGAAAGTGATGTGGACAGAGCCAATGCAAGTGCAGAGGAGTGTTTTTTAATCCTGGATTTCAGCATCTGAAACTGTGCGCAGGTATCTTAAGATCTCTCGGGGGCTCTGTCTCTCTCCCTCCTCCCTGGTCCTTACCACTGCACTCTTGAGCAAGAAAATAAACCCATAGCCTCATAGACAGGATGGGTGACCGGGAGACCTGGCTGGCTACTAAATGGTTGTCTGACCAGCTTCTGTTCCCAACACAACGCTGAAGGGGCTACTTATCCAAAAGCTATCGAGTTTTGTGAGCCTGATGTGTCTCAGTTCCCACAACCTGTCTTCTACGCTAGGCTGAGTAGGAAGATAGGGGGTAATTTCAAGACAAAGAAAGGCTCTCATCCTGCCCTACAGCAAAGCCCCAAAACACTTCCCCCTCTGAAGATCTACTAGCAAAATCTCACACCATTGTGGCCCAGGCCCCAAACAGCAGCGTAAGCAGGTCGACATAGGCTAGAGCCTCCGATTGTCTTTAAAAGGTGATGTTAGATCTTCGCGTTGGATTTCACACATCAAAATACTGGATTCTCAGTAAAATCTGAATTTCACACAACCAACAGAATATGTTTCAGCATGCATATGTCCCATAAAATAGTTAGGGACATATAAAATTACTTATACTAAAAATTCTTAGTTATTTATCTGAAATTCAAATTTAACCATGTGTCCTGTATTTTTTCTGACAACTCCAAACTAAGGAAGTGGTTAAGAGCTGCTTGCACGTCACCAGTGTGAATAAATTCTACTCATTAGCCCTTTGTTTGGCATGTAGCTGACGAGAGTTTCTGAAGGAATGGGAGCTTCTGATGGAGATTAGGAGGTATAATTCTAAAGCCACCACAATAACCATAGGAAAGGATGTCATGATTGATTAGTAATGTCTGCTGTGGGTCCAGGACGGAGAAGGAAGTTATGCCAGGAAGGTATTTCTTTACAACCACAGGTTGAATTTATAACGATGTGTAATTGGGATGTTAAACTCTGGCCATCTGCCTTTTTTTTTTTTTTTAATGAGAAAGAAGAGATGGAGAAAAGGGGTTTGTCAATGAAGGTGTAAAAGAAATGGAAATGTGCCTGAGTCTTGAAAAATAGGAAACCGTTGACTACCGAGAGACTGTGCTTTCTCTTTCGTGGTCTTCTGTTTCTTGCTCTCTCCCCAAAGCAGCTCTCCTGATGACAGTGCACCCAGTAGGTGCTTAACACATGAGCACTAACCCAACACTTTGAATTAGAAGTCACAGAGGGGAACTCACGGCAACAGATTTGGATTGCCACCCTTCCTCCCCGCCAGGCAGGTAGCACATAACCAACCGAAGGTCATGCATTGGCTAAGCTATTGGGTCCACATGGAAAGTCGTTCAGAGGCATTCCCATCATCAAGCTTTCCTGCTTGCCCAGAGATCTGAGATCAGTGCCCCCTCACCCACACAACACCATTCTGCCCTAACACCAAGAACCACGGCTCCTTCCTGGCCGCGGATGATGACGAGGGAGGAAGTCAAAAGCCACTCCTAATGGGAATGCCTACCTCGGTGCACATTCCACATGGCAGAAGGAACCCATTCATCAAACGATGAAAATTCCCCCCACCCCGCTCTCCAGGAAGCATGACCACCAAGAGCTTGTAAATACACATCGTGAGGTTTAAACAAATCACATCATGATTTTTATTTTGTGAGGGGAGTCCATGTGAAGGCAATGAGGGGCGTGCTTCAGAATTTGTCCTGCAGACAATACGTGCCCAGGTCTTACGCTGTTTCCATATCTTCTGCCCAAGCCAAATGGCCAGCCCCACGGCCTCTCCATAGGAGCAGGGTGCCAATTCCTAACATTCTATTTTCATTCTGTTTGATGATAAAAATCGCTCCAGCGGGACAAATGGCAGTGAACAAACACAGGAAGCAGCCCCCTGATTAGATAGAGACGGGGTTGCTCATAGAGTAAAAACAAAATGACTAAAATGACAAATGGGTAGACCGTGGACGCTGTCGACCATCTCCTTCCCAGCCAGGCCAGGAATAAATGGAAAGGAGAAATCAAGGAAGAAGTGATGATTTGGACTACAGGACAGGGGTCGGGGAAAGGTGGTGAAGGAGGCTCGCCCTGCGGCGTAGCTTGGCAGGTGACTTCTCTGAGTTGCCTCTTTGGTTAAGGTCATGGGGGATGACCATCTGGTTTTGAGCCACTTCCTTTGAAAATCTTGCTTGGGCTTGCTCCGGAGCACTTAGCCCTGAAACGTAAAGGTCCTTTGAAATCGATGGTCTCAGGGCCTTCGCCCAAACCGAATCAGTGCCTGTCTTTTCATCTCATTTCCCTCCTCACTGGGAGTCATGGGGGTTGGAGGGGAGGCAGGGGAGGGAGATGACTTTACTCTCTAGGGGCAATTTCACTAAAAATGTCTAAAGATGTTTTTGGTTGTCACAACTGTCGGAGAGTGTGGCTAAAGATCCTATAATCCCAATACAGTCCCTGACAACAAAGAATTACCCAGCTCCAAATATCAATAGTAGCAAAACTGAGAAACCTTGATCTAGGATAAGTTCAAATATAGGTACAGACGAACATATAGATATAGGGACGGAGGCGTAGACAGACGTACCAGGTGTAGGTGTGTGTGTGTACATTTAGCTACAGGCACGGGGCGGGTGTGGACATGGATATGAGCACCAACATATGCAGGCACAGATGCGGACTTTGATTGGATTCCCTCCACAAAGAAGGAAGAGAGAGAAAGCCTGGGCCTCGTTTCTGACAGCCAGGTCTTCATGGGAATAAATCGCCAGAGAAATAAATGCAGACACTTGCTGATAAGGACCCAGCAGCGCCAGGCCTGCTCCAAGTGTGGACCTCGCCTGGTCATCCCAACAAAGGCTCCAAGATGAGAGCCCGCGTGCAAACTCCACCTCCACCACTGACTTGTGTGGTCCCCGGCAAGTTCCTTACTCTGAGTCTCAGCTCCACATCCATGAAGCAGGCATAATACCTTCTACCTCGTCGGCCTGTGATAATTATCAAGTAGGATCTCATGAGTAGTGGCCAATGTTTTGCCTGAAATTTGGTGAAACAGGGACATTCAATGAACTGCATCTGTTATTAGTGCCATCATCACCATCACCTTCCGACGTGAACATGAGGTTCAGGCATTTCTCCAAAGGGGTTTATCTGCACTGGGGAAACATAGCTGAGGGGACGGATGCTAACTTGAGCCTCTCTCCGTGTCCTCGTTTCAGCTGGGGCCCTAAGGTAACAAGGAGCAGTAACTAAGCCCAGCAAAGGGGTTTCCATGACGTGCCCTCACCAGCCAAAACAAAAAACAAAAACAAAACAAAACAAGGTCTACTCTATTTGATCAAATCTGAGAAAGCAGGTAAAATGAGTTTCCGGGATACGATGATTCCTTAAGGCTGCGACACACTTATGTTTTCCCCAAGCAGAGCTCAATTCCACAAGACTTGATTCACTTCATGTCCCAAAAGAAACTTCATGGGACTCGCTCACGTAACATGGCCCAGCTGGCGACCAAATGACGATTTCTGTCACCTTGTGTAATGTAAATTCCTGAACGGCCACCACACGGAAGTCACAAGGGACAAGACAATGCTCCAAGAAAGTATAACGGAATCTGCTGCTTTTGTCCGCCTGGTATGCCACGCCCTAATCTGTCTTCCAGAAGCCCTGTTCCCTCTTTTGGAGGGACACCCATTCCACAAGCTTTTGACGGGCTGAAGACCGGAAGTTATCCCAGCTGCCTGTCCATTGGTGTGGGTACGCCACCCAAACTGGGTGTTACAGAATCCCATCCCCGCAGCTCAATGGATCCAGTGACTTGGGGAAGGGGGAGTGATTAACACAAACCAGCCAATCATATCCCTGGCCTGGAATTTCAACAAAGATATTAGAGAAAAGGGAGCTGTTTCCTCTGGAGTTACTAAGTTGGGGTAATGTAACTTGAACATGGGGTAAGCTTGAAACATTCTGTGACCATGATCCTCTGCTTCCACCTCCTTCACTGAAGGAGAAAAGTCATTCGCTGTGAAAGAAAAGGATACAAATATAGAAATTAAAAAAAACAGCTAAAGATTATGAGAGAGAGAGAGACAGAGATAGAAAGAAAGCAACTATCAGATTCTTTATGGTCCTGAAGCCAGATCTATGTCGGAATCTCACAGTCAAATGAGCCAATCAATTACTTTTTTTTCCTTTTTCCTTTTAACTAGTTTCCGCCACTTGCAACCAAAAGTCATAACTGATAAAGGTGAGTCTGAGAGCCCTTGAAAAAACAAAAACAAAAGCAAACAAACAAAAAAAAACAAAAAACAACCCCCACACACAAAAATCCCAGAGATGAATTGGAAACTGCACTAACACTAAAAGAATGATAAAAATGCCCAAAGTAGACCAATCCCACCCCCATCAACCCTGCCATATGCCAGAGCAGAGTGTAACACTTTCAACTAGGTTTTGATAAAGGAGGGTAAAGAAAATGGTGTAAAATAGTGAGTTAAAGAAAAGGATTCTAGTTTCTCTGTTATGTCAGGACTTCTCAGAGCCTTCATTTTGTTAAGTATACAACTGGACTCTCCCAAGAAAAATACAATATCTAGGTCCTAGTTAAGAAAAGAAAGAGAGGAAGGAAGGAAGGAAGGAAGAGAAAGAGAAAGAAAGAAGGAACCAGAGAGGAAGAGAAGAAAGAAAAAAGGAGAGAAAAAAGAAAAGAAAAGAAGGGAAGGAAGGAAAAGAGAAAGAAAAGAAAGAAAGGAAGCATGGAGAAGGGAAGAAAGAAAGGAGAAAGAAAAGAAGGGAAGGGAGAGAGGGAGGAAGGAAGAATCAAAGGAAGGAAGGAAGGAAGAAACAAAGGAAGGAAGGAAAGAAGGGAAAGGAGAGAGAGTGAAAGAGAGAGATGATGGCAGGGAGGGAGGATGGAAGGAAGGGAGGGAGGGAGGAAGGGAGACAAAGCTCTGGACACATCGAATCTAGGGTTTGTTTGGGGGCCAGCTGAGATCACCTCTCACATCCCATCTCACGTCCAGCACCAAGTTCATTACTGGCGACAGATCACGCTGCACCCCTTGCCGACATCAGCGAGAAAGAAGAGGCAAGCTAATGGGGACGGTGGGCAAGCAGAGATTGTCCTCAGCCTCTTTCCTTCCCGTTACTTCCAAGTCAACTATTCAGCAATGCCTGCGGGTCCCTGCGTGCCAAGCCCTGAATGACATGCCAGGGACACAGAAACCAACAAGACACAACCGTCGTGTCCAGGAAACTCTAGTCAGAGAGATGGGCAACTAAGATATCCCAATACAGAGTGGGGACCATGGCGAGGGCAAGGGAAAGCCCCTCGGAGGAGAAGGTGCCCAGGCCGTGGGGAGAGGGGAGGAGGGCACTCGGAGTTTATGAGAAAAACAACCAAGCCCTCCCAAAGCTATTCTAGTCCTCACACTGACAAGTGATGCCACCCTAATGACCCTCTCCTGAACATATCTGCCGCCGCCCCTCCTGGTGGCCTTCCGAAAGCCACATGGTTACGTTTTGCTATAGAACAGTGATCGGTGGAAATAACTGACATAGATTAAGCTATGGGCTGGGTGTATAGATCATGGGCCCAGATCTAATTCCTGCCTGGTCCACTCAATTACACAGGAGCTCCTTACTGGAGAAGCAGGTGTAGTTACTGTAAATAAGCTTGACTTTGGGCACGGATGTCATTGGGTAACTGCATTTGCTACGCTTGGGTGATACATAAGGGAACCATCAGCAGAATGAATGTTGGATTTAGAGAGACATGGCCAGCCTTTCCTGACAGCCTAGTCTCCAAATGACCGAAGGGTGCACTCACTAAGAAAACCAGCTTAACGCTCACTGTGTTCGCATCCTACATCTTAAATTGGTAGGGAAATACGCAAGATTAAATAAGCAAGACGTACAATGACCGAGATGGGCAAGTAGAATGGAAGTTTGGGGTTAGAAGTCGTATCAGTCCTGTTTGGAAAAATGTCTACTAGCTGTGCAACCTTACACACAAGGACATAACCTCTCTGAACCTCACTCTCTGTGTCTGCCAGTGGGGCTATTCGTTCCGACATCACAGAGCCATGGTGGGTCTGAAGGAGGAGAATGAATATAAAAGCTTTTGTATTTTTCAAAGTGCAGGGCATACATGAGTTATCACATCGAGCAAAACTTGGGAAAGGTGGGAAGGGTGGGGAGATTTGGCCAGATCTGGTTATGAGGCTGTAAGAAGAGAAACAACATCAAGATTCTTCTGACCAAGAACACAAACTTCCAGTGGTAAGGTGAGTACGTTCTGGGGAGCTGATGCACAACATAGGGATTATAGCTAATAATACTGTGCTGTGCATCTTAAATGTTCTCAACACAAGAAAAGTCATGGTAACTATGTGATGTAGGTTAAATCATTCTCCCAAGGTTCTTTTTTGTTTACTTTTTTTAATTTTTTTAAAATTTTTTTAATGTTTTTTTTATTTCTGAGAGAAAGAGAGAGTGACAGCGTGAGCAGGGGAGGGTCAGAGAAAGAGGGAGACACAGACTCTGAAACAGGCTCCAAGCTGGCAGTGAGCACAGAGCCCGACGCGGCGCTCGAGCCCACAAACCATGAGATCATGACCTGAGCTGAAGTCGGAGGCTTAACCGACTGAGCCACCCAGGAGCCCCATAATGTTTATTTATTTTTGATACAGAGAGACAGAGCATGAACAGGGAAGGGACAGAGAGAGACACACACACACCAGAATCCAAAGCAGGCTCCAGGCTCTGAGCTGTCCACACAGAGCCCTACATGGGGCTCAAACCCACGAACTGCGAGATCATGCATGACCTGAGCTGAAGTCCGATGCTTAACCAACTGAGCCACCCAAGCACCTCAACAGGGTTTTTAGACTAATAAGTAGCAAGCTAAGATGTGGGTCCTGATTGATTGGGATTTCAAATCTACACGATGGCATCTCCCATTTCCTTTGCCTGCGTTTTGATCAACCTGCAAGAATCAGAAGGGAATTCAGCATTTTAAAAATGTGGTATATACACATAACGGAATGTTATTCAGCCTTAAAAAAAAAAAAAAAAACAAAAACAACCCACAGGATATCCTGCCCTATGTGACCACACGGATGAGCCAGGGGAAGACTAGGTTATGTGAAATAAGCCAGTCACAGAAGGACTAATACTGAATGAGAATTTACATGAGGTATTTACAGTAGCCAAACTCGGGGGGTATTGGGGTGGCTCACTTGGTTGAGCGTCCAACTCCTTTTTTTTTTTTTAATGTTTTATTTATTTCTAGGAGAGAGAGAGAGACAGTGTGAGCAGGGGAGGGTCAGAGAGAGAGAGAGTCACAGACTGAAACAGGCTCCAGGCTCTGAGCTGGCAGTCAGCACAGAGCCCGATGCGGGGCTCGAACCCACGAACTGCGAGATGATGACCTAAGCGAAAGTCAGACGCTTAACCGACTAAGCCACCCAGGCGCCCCCTGTTGAGCGTCCAACTCCTGATTTCCCTCCCCTTCGGCTCAGGTCATGGGTCATGGGACTGAGCCCCACACTGGGCTCCACATTGGTTTCCAAGCCAGGTATGGAGCCCGTGTGGGATTCTCTCTCTCTCTCCCTGCCCCTCTCCCCCACTCACTCTCTGTACATACACACATATAATAGCCGAGTGCATAGAAGCCGGAAGTAGAATGACGGTTGCCAGGGGCTGGGGGATGGGAGGAAGAAAGCTGGGGCTGCTGTTCAGTGGGGATAAAATTTCAGGTTTACCAGATGAATACGTTCTAGAGACCCAGCACACATCGTGCCCAGAGTTTGCCGTATCACATCATACACTTAAACTTTTGTTAAACGTCCAAAACCAAAATTTCTTAAATGTCGTGTTAAATGTTCTTCATTAAAAAAAAATTATTTTTGACATTTATTTCTTTTTGAGAGAGACAGACAGTGTGAGCAGGGGAGGGTGAGAGAGAGAGGGAGGTACAGAATCCGAAGTAGGCTCCAGGCTCTGAGCTGTCCGCCCAGAGCCCGACGTGGGGCTCGAACCCACGAACAGTGAGATCATGACCTGACCCGAAGTCAGACGCTTAACTGACTGAGCCACCCAGGCAGCCCCCCCTACCCCCGACCATTTAAAACAAAGGGAGAATCCAGTCTCCCAAAAGACCATAGGTTGAAGCTTTGTGACAAAATATTTAACTGTGCCAAATCTTAATACCTTCAACGGCTAAATGGGGATAAAAGAGTAGTTACCTTATAGCGATATCTGAGATCTGAATGACTGAACCCACACAGAGTAATTGGCGTAGTGCCTGGAACACACTAACGGCCCAATTAGTATTTGTTGTGTTTGTTTTTGAGGAGCAGGGTATCATGATTTCACTCCCGTGCCCAGAGAGGCTGCCAAGAATCAATAGTCTCCTATCACTCTCTCCCCCTGGCCAGCAGCCCCCTCCCAGCCAGCTCACCCCAAACGGCTGCCATGACCCACATTGGAAGAAGGGATATTCAATAAACTTCACAATCTAATAAAACAGTCAAGGGACCCTAGGGCGTTGAAAACTCTTCAAACTGAAAATCATAAAAACAAGTTATTCTATCATATCTAGCAACGGTCCAGCTCTAATGTCAACTATGTTCCAGTTGTTAGAAAGAACAAAGCTTGAGTCAAGTTTTGGCAGGTTTCTGAACCGATCCATGGAGACGCATTGGCAGATAGATAAGACGATACCACAGCATGACACATTCCCCTCACGTTTGACTTTTTGCACCGGGATCATAGAGAGGGTAACTTTTCAGAAATACTGGAGGGCTTCATCAATTTTCCTAAGGGCCTCTCTTAATCCTTTGATACACAAATCATTCTTGCCTGAAGCACCTGTCTTGTCAACCGGCCTGACCACCACATTCTCATCCATCAAACGCTTTGCCTGTAATTAAAGCCGCTCTCCACCAAAATGTTCATCCACTTTACGAAATCCTGTATCTTTTTCAAGATGTGCGATTCCACTTTGCAATCCATTTGCATCATATTTGCATTATTCTGTCGGCAACCTGCAGCACCTGGCAACCTACGGAGGTGCGTCCAGCAAGGGGGTGGATGTGCATGGTGGGTAGTTGTGCCTGTGGGAGGTGGGCCACGTAGGATGTTTGGGGAGGGAATATGTGAACGCACGATGAGATTATTGGTCATCATTTCGCCTTTTAATGTTTGTTTGTTTGTTTGTTTGTTTGTTTAGAGGCAGAGAGGGAGGGAGGAGAGAATCCCAAAGCAGGCTCCACGCTGTTAGCCCAGGGCCTGATGGGGGCTCGATCCCATGAATCGCAAGATCGTGACCTGAGCTGAAACCAAGAGTCAGACATTAAACTGATGGAGCCACCCAGGCACCCCTCTGTGTCATTATTTTTATATCACACAACTCCCTACACAACTCTGAACAACAAATGGGCTAAGACCATGATTTGCCAATTATTAGGATCCCCCAAATTTTGTTTCTAGCCCCTTAAAAACACAAGAGCCTATCCACTGTGTACAGCAATTGCTCCTCTTGGCGTGGGCTGCATGGAGTGAGTTTCTGTCCACAAAAACAAATATTTCTTGGCTACATCCTCCAGACACTTAAGCTCTCCCACTAATTTTTTATTGTTTCGTATGAATTATTTAGCTCAGACTTGCTGGAATTGCGTAAATGTCAAAAACTTGGGTCTGGTAATGTTCTCAGTAACAATTTCTAATACAGCACAGACCATGAAACAAAGGACATTTATAGGCACAGGGTCTTTGTTACATAAAAATATGTCATCCAACACCAACGCGGTTCATGAGGCTGTATCTGGAAGCAAAAAGCCGTTTATAATATAAAAGGATTCATAAGTGGATGGCCACTTATAAATTAATTTTAATCCCCAGTCAAACCCCCTTCCCCCACATAATGGATTCATTTGGTGAGCTGGAGCCAATCATAGCATGTCTCTTGTCCTCAGTTGCCTCATGTGTAAACCGAAGACAAAAGTAGCTCAAAGGGGAGATTTGCATATTAGCTGAAATGACAACAGAAGTACGAAGAAAGGTATCTGCAAGCAGAATCAGACAGTTGCCCCTCAATATCAATTCTTCTCTTCTGCTGTATTGATAGGACAATCATATTCTATTTCAGCAGGGCTGCCCATCTCCAGCCTCCCTTGCAGCTAGGTTGATGTGGTGATTATCATCTGGTCCCCCAGACAGGGGAAAATATGTGCAATGCTCAGGCCATGCCCTTAGAGCGACGGGGCATTTCTGTCCTTCATTTTCTTTTTTCTATCGGCTGGACTGCAGACTTGCTAGTGACTGAGACTGTGGACGGAATGCCTACAAAACTGTCAAACAATGGAAACACTCTAAGGAAGAAGAGGAGGAAGGGAAGGAAGAAGAAGAAGAGGAAGAAGGAGAAGAAGAGGAAGAGGAGGAAGAGGAAGAAAAGGAGGAGGAGGAGGAGGAGGAAGAAGAAGAAGGAGAAGGANGGAGAAGCAGAAGCAGAAGCAGAAGCAGAAGCAGAAGCAGAAGCAGAAGAAGAAGAAGAAGAAGAAGAAGAAGAAGAAGAAGAAGAAGAAGAAAACAGAAGAAACTAAGCCCCTGGCAACTCCAAGGTATAGATGTGCCATAGCAGCCAGCACAGTGTCTTACATGTGAAAGAAGTAAGTCTCGACCTCATCAAAGTTACTATTATTTTGAGTTGCTTCTGTAGCGGCTAAACTATATTGTACCTAAAATGGTGTCATTCTCCCCTTATCTGCCACAGAATTAAATATGCCCTCCTTAAGCAATCCCCATGGGCAAGGGAAATAAACCAGAGGCAATGTCGAGGAGAGGCTAAAACTCTGGATGCTGAAGTCAGATTAACTTGCATCAAATCCAGCTCCGCCTTCTGATAATGTGATAAGTGAATATAATCCAGGTATTATATATATAATATAACCCAGTGTATTAACCTTGGACTGTTAATATATAAACTGAGCGTAATAAGAATTAGTTACCCCAGGGGATTGATGCAAGGTTTCGTGATATAAAACTTTAATGGGACAACGCGTGAGAAACACTTAGCACAGTAAAAACCAAGCATTCAGTAAATGCTGCTTTTTATTATTGCAAAGAAAGGTGTTTTCGGGGCTGAAAGAAGCCCCAATGCTAAGTTCAGTTTGGGGATCTAAAGCTAAAGCAGTGCCGCTGGGAATTCACCCATCCAAGTTTCTCACCTCCACTCTGTAGATTTCCTTCCGAAATGCGAACTTGCTTTCCCTTTGGCAAGTTCTCATATTAAACAAAAAAAAAAAGGAAGACCGTGATCTCTTTTTCAGTTTGGGTTTGGGAGATGGGTGTTTGGGGTCTGTGTAGTGCCAGGCAATAGTCAGCATCCACATCTTTCCAAGAGAGCAAGGGACCGTGTGGGTCCACCTGCTTCAAATCACAGGGAACTACATTTCCCAAGCTCCTTTGCCTTCTGGCTTCCTGGGAGGCTCAGCCAATGGGAGGCACTGGTGGAAGACTAGAGGGAGGGAAGTGGAAGCTGCTGGGATATTTCACACTCCACACACCCATCCTGCTTTGGTATCTCCTCCATGACCTTGGTTCCATTTGGAAGTCTTGGCACCTGGGCTCTGGAAATATAAGCTCCTGTTTTTGTCCCTTTTCCCTAAGGATAGTGATGATCTCTTGCTATTGGTACTCTCTCAGCTGTCTCACTTTCCCGTTTGCCTCCTCGGCTCTTCTGTCACCTATGGATTCATCCCCCTGCATTAAATTCTCTCTGCTTGAAGGACCTTTAATGATGTCTGCTTTCAGTCCAGACCTTGAGAGATTTAACATGGCAACTTCAGTGCCAAATACAGTGCCCTATATGTGCGGAGGACTCAAGGCACCTTTGTGGAATGAATAAATGCTTGGACTGGCACGATGCTAATATAATTACTCTGAGCTCTGTCCTCTGCCCGCTCTCAAGACCAATAAGGCTGAACTTGACTCTTATGGGGTATTTGCCTCTGCTCACAAAGGCTCTCAGCCAGCTGAACCACCGAATATACCAACACATTCATCTTTCAAAACCCCATCTTTAGTCTAGTCCCCGAAAGTAGTGAACCCCAAGCCCTCAGATCCTGAACTCCCCAAAGGCAATGAAGAATTTCTTCTAGAAGTCTTCCTGTTAGAGACGATCCAGCTGAAAGCAGGACAGATGAGGGGGACAGAGGGTGTAGACAAAAACACAGCTCCTCTGAGCAGCTAGCTACCTCCAGACAGCCGGAGCACAGCTAGGGATCAGCACAGCACTTTCAATATTTGTAAATAGCTATTTGGTCCAAGAGTTCTCTACCATGGAAACAGCTAATAAACCAAGCTGCCTGAGTTTATTCCTCAAACCAGGGCACATTCCAGGGTCTGATCACATTGCAGTTTTATTACAGAAAATAAGAGAGAAAGAGCAAGCAAGGGGTTTAGAAAGGTGACAGGGGACTCGGGATAGAAAGAAGGAAAGTTAGGCTTCCGGGTTGAGGGTTTCTTTGTCACCAAACCAGAACTAGAAAGGAAAATTAAAATCAGCAGCAGCTTTCTGCCTAAAACAGGGACTGCCCTTTTGACCTGGGGTTCCAAATTCTTTAGGCACATCTGGCTAAGCAAGTGGCCACTTACCAAGTCACCAAACAAAACCAGGAAGTGGTAAGTAGGTGGGAAAGGACCAAACTCTCAAACAAAAAGGATCCCCAGGCAATGTCAATGCTACCAATCTCTGCGGACCACAATTTGAGTTGTGATACGATGTTTATATCTAGGTTGTGTTTTACAGTTCAGAAGCCCAGGACCCAGGGGCCACTTGGGTGGCTCAGTGGGTTAAACATCATACTCTTGATTTCAGCTCAGGTCATGACCCCAGGGCCGTGGGATTGAGCCCCACATTGAGCTCAGCACTGAGTGTAGAGCCTGCTTGGGATTCTCTCTCTCCCTTTCTCTCTCTCCCCCTCCCACCCCCTCACTCTCTCTCTCAAACAAAATTTTAAAAATTAAAGACGAAAAAGAAGTCCAGGACCCAGACAGTAAGGAGGTTTCCATATGGTCATAACTAACGCACATCCAAGGTAGGACATGGTTCCAACCCATGTTCCATTAAAGGATGCCATTTCCTCCACACAACACATTTTCTCCAAATGCTGAGACATGTGCCCTGAAGTTTCCACTGGAGACTATCTGACTTGCCTTATTAATTACTCAATTTCAATTTTTTTTTTCATTCCTTCCAAGCCAAAAAGCCCACATCACTTTTTGTGAGGACGCCGTATCTCGAATCAGAGATTTTTATTCTCGGTGGTGAATTTAAGTTTCAACTGCATCTGTAACAATAACAACGTTTGCTGTGTACCAAGCACTTACAAGGTACTGGGTGTCATGAGGACTTCATCCGTTTTTATTTCATACGGTAGCCTTGTCCACAGTGTTGCCCAGAATATTAACCTCTGAATACTCTCCATAAATGAAAAAGTCTACGATCCCAAAGAATTTGCAGAAATGTGGACTTCTAGACTCTTCTCGGGGAGAAAAAAGTCAAAATGCATGTCAGCGCATGATGGACCCTGGGAAGTCCTGCAGTTACAAAAACCACCGCATTTTTTAACAGGGTCTTTCCCAAACATCTCTGTCCATGGAATCCTTATTTTCCGAGATCCAGTTAGCACCCTGCTCCCATTCCGATCACCGAGAAGGCTCGGTCTTGTATTAATATTCCCTGGAAAATGTAATTAAGATGGAGAAAGCCTCCAGCATCTTAGAAAGAATCTTCAAACATGAGAATTCTTAACGAGGAGTCCCTTAACACTTTCTTACCCAGAAAGATGACAGTGGGGAATTACCCGCTTTGTTAAGAGATTTAAGATTTTCTAAGTGAAGTTTCCAAGTGGATATGTGGCATATCTTCAGAAGCTTCTCTAGCTCCTCACCCCAGCCCTAACGGAGGCGTTATAATAGATACTTAAACAACTGCAGAAGTGAAGGCTGACCCTGAGAGCCCTTCCTGTCCTTCCCCAAGTCCGTTGGAGATATTATCTGCGAGGAATAAACAGGCCCATCCCTGAAGGCTTGGCCACCCCTGTGTGATATCAAACAGCTGCCCAGAACCCCTTTCCACGGGCCAATAGTCCGCCTGCTGCACCCAATTAGCACAATTGGGCTTCCTGGAAGCAACTTCTCTTTGAAGTTCAAGGGAGCACCACGTATGGTATGTGTGGGAAGAAAAACCAAGATTCATCCCTCAGGGAGCCATCTTTCCCACGAGAACGGAATCTTTTGAGAAGAGGAGGTATAATTTAGCACCTAAATAGTAAAAACAATAGCAATGGTAACCCATGCGACATTTATAAAACACTTACTAATGTCGGACGTAGCACCAAGGACTATCTGATCCTGGTGCGAGAAGGTAGGAACTGTAAGGGCTCTCCTTTTACAGATGCGGAGACTGAGGCTCAGGGAGGGTAAGTGACTTGCCCAAAGTCACGACGCAGCTGAGTGACAGTTAGGTTTTACTTGGTTCAGGGCCGATACCTTGGTTCTAAAAGTGGGGCGAGAGCAAGAGTCTTTGCCAGGCACGGGGGAAAGACCGGGTTGTCCAAGAGTTGTCTTTACCCTGGACAGGGGAAGGGGTGGTTATGAGTGCAAAAGGCATGTTTTATAGGTGTAGCAGCGAAGGACAGGACCTGAAAATTAGCGCAGGAGCTCCCGGAAATTGAACAGAAAGAGCCAGAAGCGTTCTCTGCATGTTGTCTGTGGCACCACATCTTCCGTGAATGCCAACCACATGCTACATGAAGTCGTGGGCGCCGTCCTGCTCTTCCAAACACGAGGATGCATTGCACAAAACAAAAATTTTGAAAGAAGTTGCCAGCAACCAAGATGATGTGGGGCTAGGGGATGCGGGGCCGGAGGGAGGGCACTCCAGCGACTCCGATGGTGATGCCAGATCTAAGAAAGGCCTCCACCTGGGAACTTTCTCTGGCTCAACACCCCAGCAAAGCTCTTCTTTGGTGAGAACCTGACTCTGTTCTCCCTGGAGCCTGGCGGTCTCCAAATCTTAAATCATCTCGCTCAATTCCGAATGTCGAGAGGGGCTGCTGAAGAGAGTGCCTAAGAGATCACATGATGGAGGTTCGAGTCCCAGCTCTTCCAATAGCTCCTGTATGCCTTGGGCAAGTTACTTACCTCTAAGCCTCAGTTTGCTTATCTGTAAAATGGGGGACAAACCAGACCCTACCCCCCAGGGTTGCCCTGAGGATGAAATGAGCATGTCTGCACCAGGAGGCCCCTATGAGAAGTTGCTGTTATCTACCACCACCACCACCCCCTCTGGCCCCCTGTGAAATTAACCTGCTGATAAGTGAACTTTTTCGGTGAATGGGGGAGAAAAGGAGACAAAAGGAAACTAGATGGAATAAAAAGATGAAAAGAAGTGAAGAGAGGGAAGAACAACACCCACCCCTACCCTGAGCCGTTGGGGACTGCTTGAAAACAGAGACAGTGAAAATTTGCAAGTAACTGAAGTGTCGCTGTCCCTTAGCCGCTTCCCTCGGACCCTGGGCTTCTTCCTTCCCCCTCTCAACAACCACAGAAAAGCCATTTCTGGGCTGATGGCACCAAAGAAAGTACACTGGATGGAGAGTCAGAGCCCCTGGGCAAGGTTTCTTTCCTCTGTAAGTTTCCTCCATTAAGCAACTGTTAAAAGAACTAAGAGGAGAAGGTGGAGGCAGAGGAGGAGGAAGCGAAGAAAAGGGAGGAAGGGAAGAAGAAAATAAGGGAAAGAAACAAGAAAAGGGAGGGCGGGGGAGGGGAGGGAGGAAGGGATCAGAATGGAGAACAGAAAAAGGGAGGGGGAGGGAAGGAGAGGGGAAGGGGGAGGGAGGGAGGGAGAGGGAGAGAGAATGTCTTAAGCAGGCTCCATGCTCAGACATGGAGCTCGATCCCAC
>NW_027532877.1:1115004-1146714 GCF_008692635.1 Crocuta crocuta | reverse complement strand
GGGGGAGGGGGGGGGGGGGGGGGGGGGGGGGGGGGGGGGGGAGGAAGGAAGAGAAGTTGGTCTACAAATTGTATTTACCCTGAATCTTCGAAGGTCGGCCACCCAGCCCCAGCTCCCCTACCACTGACTTGACCAGAGCTTCTGCCTTTCCCTCTGATTAATGCATCCAAATCCATGCAGATCATATTATAAGAGGACCAAAATCTCCTCCAAGAAACAAACAAATAAAAAAGCAGAACAGTAACAGGACAACTTGAAAGCTCCTGGACTCAGTCTTTCAGGGTTTTGCTGGGCTCCAAGCAGGGTGCATAGCGGTTAGAAGAACAAGCTTAGGAACCAGACAGACGTGGGTTCAAATCTTGGTGCAGCCACTGAGAAGCAGCCTGACCTCGGCCACGTCACTTAACGTCACCGGATGCAGTCTGCACGTCTCCAGCGTGGCGTCAGTAGGGTGACTCACTCCCTGGACTGCAGGGGGGCACCAGGGAGGTAGCTCTGGGGAAGCACGAAGTACAGGACTTGGCACATGATAGGTGCTCTATAAGTGGTGGCTGCTGTAACCAGTAGGGTGTTTGATCTTATCCCCAATGCGTGCGGTGAAAAAGACCCCCCCCCACATACACACCCCCTTCCCAACTGGGTGTAAGGTCCCCCAGGCCACCTGCCTAGAAAGCTGGCACACATGGGCACAGGACTTTGCCCCAAGTGACGTGGTGAAGACCACCCACTGGGAAGCAAGCTCCTCCTACATGCGCCATGTTGGTCCCCTGCGAGTTTGGCCTGCTTCTCTCCTTTCCTAAACACGGTGCACTCCCCAGCTTACCGTATGTGAAGGCTGGAAGATGTGCTCCAGCACGCAATTCTGAACTCCTTTAGAGGATTTCAAATCACCTCGCTAACTGGAAGAGCCTCTGCTTGACGTGAGGATGGGGTCCTGGAGCCCTTCGCCATCAGCCCTGAAGCCAGGACGGGAAAGACTTAGTAGAGCCCAACACGCTGGGGTCCAGACAGAAACAGGCCACGGAGGGGAGGGACTGGTCTAGGGTCGCACGAGAAGTTAGAATATCCCCCAAGCTGGTCACGCAGGCCGCTTTAACCCTCAGCGCGATCGATCGGATCGGCCACTGCGAGCCAAGCCAAGTACCCCCTCCCCCGCACCACCCCCTGGAGGGCCCCGCTCCCCTAGGCCAACCCGCTCTTGTGCTGTGTTCTCAGGGCCAGCCTTCCAGCCACCTATTCTGGGAAGCCAAGGTGTCCCCCAAAGGTAGACATTTAAGACAATCTCTAAGGGTGAATATCTAAATTAAGTTATGGAAACCTTTCCCAATGGGACCGCCGTCCAGAACAGAAAGACGAGAGAAGGCAATCCTGGCAGGGAGAGGGGAGGGAGGCGGAGGCGGAGAAGACGGGTAGGAGGACTCCAGGAAAGCCTGGAGAAGAGAGGAGCCCCGCATGGAAGGGGGTCCTGAAGTCAGAAGAAGGAACAGGCATCAACCCTGAAGCGTATCTAAAGCCAGAACTGAAGCGGACAAAGCCAGAGGCATATGGACCTCAGCCATCTGACTGCACAGGCCTTTGCCTCCCATACAGCTTGCACCTGCCTACACCCTGAATCTTGCTATAGTGTAAATGTCTGCTTACCTGCCTCCCCGCTCACCAAGTTGAGAGTTCCCTAAGGCAGGCACTGAAGCCATCAGTTTATGGCCTGGTGGCATTGATTTTGACAGGTCTGACATCTCCAAAGAGGAACCTCCCTAAATCTATTTACCAGGAAAGCATCACTGGGACCCGGAATGGTTTGAGTTATGGCCTCCCAAGAAAAAGAGAGGGAAGTGTCTGGCACCTGCGAACGTGACCTTATTCAGAGGTAGGGTCTCCACCATGTGGTCAAGTTAACATGAGGTCCTATGGGGATGGGATCAGCTCTGATGCAATATGACTGGAAGAGATCTGCACACAGGCGGACAGACGTACAGACGCAGGGAGGAAGCCCATGCCAAGACAGAGGCTGGAAGCGACAAGGAAGGATCCGCCCCGGGAGGCCAGGAAGGAGCCCGGCCCTGCACACACTGTGATGTCAGCTGTAGCTTCCAGAGCCAGGAGAATACATTGCAGTTGTCTGAAGCCCCCCCACTTTGTGGTTCTTGTCACGGCAGCCCCAGAAAACTAACAGAAGCCCCAAACTTGGAAAAGAACTTTGGGGTCATTGCTAGCCCAACATTGCCGTTCTGCGGGTAAGAACACAGAGGAGGCCCAGGGGAAGGAAGGCATGCGCCCAAGGTCACCAAGGATACGCGTGCCCACGCCTGGCCTCATCCCCCCAGTCCTGGGGCGTAGAAGATGCCGGCTTTTTCTTGTCGTCACCAGGCCGCCGTCCATCTCGATGCCATTATCATTTATTATTTCTGCAAGAAGGGAGAGGCTCGGGAGTCTGCCGGCTTCCAGCTCCGCTGGCGGTCTGTTTTTGCTGGCTTTGCATGAAAAGGGCCAGGCTGTTGGCTCTGCGGGGGTAACAGGCAGACTGAGGGTGTGATGTGAGTCGTAAGTACAATGACAAACTGCTCCGGGAATGGCCTGGGCACGTCTAGCCAAGCGGACCAGAAAACCACAGCATGTCAGGGGCGCCTGGGAGCGCCGTGTGGTTTCTTAATGCAGCTATCCGCCCTCTGCCAGGGTGCCTATGGGTCCAGGGGGACCTTCTTAGCATCTGTACCATTCCTTGAAGGGGAAGGAGGGGAGGACAGAGGGCTTCTGCTTAATGGCCTCAAAGATGCCATTTTAGGACACATAATTACAGCCTTTCACGCGGGCTCTGCTTCAAAGGTGCGCACTTTCTGACGTGCCCAAATAGCACAAGGATGACGTGGGTGACACCAGGGGGCAGGAGCAGTCAGAGTGGAGTCCGGCAGCATCTAGGGCCCAAAACCAGATTGGACGGGACAAGAGCCATGAGTCAGCCCCTTGGGGAGAGCCCACTGGGGGGTGGGCACACAGGAGAAGTGCTCGCCATGGCCTCCCCTCGCCTCCAGCCACGACCTAAAGGAAAGGAGACAGCGCGAACCTCGGGCCTGTCCTTGTCGCCTGAGCCTCTGGTTCGAGCTACCGGGACACTGCTCCAGTTCAGGACAACTCAAGGGGGGAGCCCTGGCAGGCAAAAGGAATGCAGCGGGCTGAGGCGGACCTTGACTCTGAAGCCAATGGGAGCCAACTTTCCATCCTGACTCAGTTGCTAATTTGCCGCGAGACGAAGTCAGCTCACCCCTCTGAGCACCAGATTCTTGGTCTGCGAAATGGATTAGCAATAGCTTCCGGGAGGCATTGTGACACGTAGCCCGGAGCTTTACTGTGGATCCAGAAGTCAGGTGACCAGTAGATACAGGCTCTGGCTACCTCGCGTGTCAGATGGGAGCCTTTGAGAGGCCCCTAATCTTTCTGTGGCTCTATCTTCTCATCCCTAGCATTGACCTACAGTGGACCCTGTGGGGACAGGCCTGTGCTCTCTGGACACCATTCCCATGCATGGTAACCTAGTGGCTTCCAACTGTAAACACCTGCTGTTCTTGGCCTCAGGGATGCCTTTGGCCTTCAGGATCCACTTGGCCGACTCACGGGGCAGAAGCTGGTAAATGGTAGGTTAAGGTAAGGCTCCTCAAGGGGCCTCATTAGGGCTGACACATAACGGCCTCAACTACCTCCCCCTCTGGTGAGACAACACCGGGATGCATTCTTCCTGAAGATTCCCCTGAGGACATTGCTCCAGTGGCCCACAGTAGGTATCCGGAAATTACAGGGCCACGGCTGTGTCCTGACCAGTCTGCTTCCTCCCTTCCCAGGGTTGCCTTCTTTTTTTTTTTTTTTTTTTAATGTTTTATTTATTTCTAGGAGAGAGAGAGAGAGACAGTGTGAGCAGGGGAGGGTCAGAGAGAGAGGGAGTCACAGACTGAAACAGGCTCCAGGCTCTGAGCTGGCAGTCAGCACAGAGCCTGACGCGGGACTCGAACCCACGAACCGTGAGATCATGACCTAAGCGAAAGTCGGACGCTTAACCGACTAAGCCACCCAGGCGCCCCCCCAGGGTTGCCTTCTTACTTCTTCATGCTGCATCCAGACGCCTCACAGATTAACCACTCACGCTCAGACCCCATCCAGCGTGTGCTCCAGGGGGACTGATGATGGCCACTGCGCCTCCCGGAAAGTTACTATGAGGAGCAAATGAATGAATCCATAGAACGTTCTTAGAACGGCATCTGCCACACAGGCAGGTCGTGGTCACATGGGTTTGACAGTCACGAGGACTGAAATGAATGGGCGCCCGGCACATATAAGGCAGCTCAGCACGTTGCTGAGGGCACAGAAGAAGGACATCAGCCACAGCTGGGCCATTTATCAGATGCAGAAACAGAGGCTCAGAAGGCTTACCTCGCTTGTCCCCGGAGTTGTATCCAGTGATGGGTGGAGTTCAAATGAAAAACGCTGATTGGTCCTGCCCCCTCATAACCCCTTTATAAGCGGAAAGAGAGGGGCCCAGACCACAGCCCTTAGGGCAAAGTGTTCTGTGCCCCTCTAAGCCTCCACCTCCTTGGTCTGCTGAGAATCCGAGGCCCTGAACAAAGACAGTCTTGGAGCCTCCAGCCTTCCAGATAAGGGGCGTGTAGAAACAAGGCTGTGTCTCTCAGCCTTGGCCATTGACCCTTCCCACAGCGATCCATCATCTTGAACGGGAATTTTATGCACCCTACACGCCAATCAACTCCTCAATTACCTCTCGGGAGGAGGGAGAGGCCCAGTGGCATCTGATGTCATGTTTGATTTAGGGTAAGTCACACTTAAGAGGGCATCTGAGGTTAAAGAACAGGGAATTCTGGGCCTGTTTATAAATCAACAGGCTTGAGGTTTTCACTATTCACCTTCTAGAGCATGGGGCTAACGTTAGGACTCGCTGGATCATAAAAGAGATCAAATAGCTTCTTGCTAACAGTTCTTTCCCTGACCCATTCTCTGGCACATTTGGTTTGTAAACAGAGCTTTAATGGCATCCCTTGGACATAATAACCTCATTTCTTTATAGCACCTTGATTGCCTAGGCACTCTCGGGTGTAACCGGGTTTAGTTTAAACCTCCCTCATTTGTGGGAGCTAATGTTGTTTGGTGTTTTAAGAATTACTTCAGGCCAGGGATTTTGCCCTCTGAGAGGGTCCAACCAGCCCCTTGCCGAACACAGCCCTCTGGTAAGTCTGGCCCCAAAGCCACGGCCTTCCCCTGCTGCCCTCCCCCCAAACCACCCCCAGGACCCTGACCTCTGAGCTTCCCGACTCCTGCCCCGGCCTGGATCTGCAGCGGAACTCCGTCCCTGGCAGACCTGGGTGACCTCGGAGTTGGTCCCTCAAAGTGATGTCAAATGAGCTCTTGGCGCCACATAGGGTTTTATGGGTAAGACAGGCTTGCTCATTAACTAACCATCACGCAGAGATGCTCTAGGCTTGGAGACACTAAGAGCATGGCTTAGCAATTGCGGAGCAGGGTAGAAAAAGAATGAGAAGAGTTGAGGGGCCATTAAAAGGGATCCAAGATACCCCAGAGGACAAGATTTCCTCAACGTTTATCCCTTCTGCACCACACTACGTTTACGCCAGATCTCAGTGCTCGTCATTCCTATTTACTTTCAGAGGATTTTTTGTTTGTTTGCATGTCAAAATTAACTCACTTTACATTCTTTTCAATGCTTGCGATAACGCAGGGGTGACCCTAAAAATCAACACAGGTCCACGATCCTAATCCAACACCCCAGGGCCAGATGTGTTTCAGAACTCAGAAATCTCCAGACTTTTGAAAGTCCCAGTACCCACACACCCAGGATTAAATGCATTCATACTTCTGCAGCTTAACACTCACATTAATTTGGGTTTTGAAAAGGCTATCAATAATCTCATGGCTGCTCAGTTCATGACGCTTATCACATGATTTATGAAAAAGCAATCTATTCTCAGAGAATTACGGATTTTGGAATTTCACAGAAGGGATTAGAAACCTGTAAAGCGGGAGCAAAGCAGTACGATTACAGTCCAGCCAGCCACGTCGAAAGAAATGAGCCGGAGATGAGCACATTACAACATTCTAGAACCAAGCGGTGCCTCCCTCCTAGATGCACCCGGAAACAGTGAGAGAGAAAGAAAAAGACAGGAATGTGCTCAGGATGGATTTCAATGCTGTTTGATGCCACAGAAGGACCTTCTCAGTCATATCCAGGAGTGCCAGGAGCACTTACCACACACGATGGGGCAAGGCCTGTCTATAGGAAAAGTTTAGAGGCACTAGTTAAACATCCTGGTACGAACGTTCAAACTAAAAGGGCCTTAATAAACCTTCTACCCCAGGGGCCAACAGACTTTCTCTATAAAGGACCAGATAGTAAATGAAGCGATTCTCAACTCTGCCCTTGCAATGCCAAAGCAACCACAATTAGCAAACCAATGGGTGTGGCTATGTGCTAATAAAACTTTATTTGAACAAACAAGCTGTTGGCCATAGCTCATGGGACCCTAATCTAAGCAGCCTTTAAGTTAACCTGAGGAAAGAAACCTAGTAAAGGAGTGATTTGCTCAAGGAGAATTGGTGGCTGGGCCAAAAAGGTCTTCCTTTCATGTTGAGAGGTTGGTAGTCTGAAGAAATAAAAGAAAAGAGAAAATCTCAGCTGCTGTCTTCAACCCTGGGAATCATTTCGAGGGAAAGAGTCTAAGAATTCCCCCACATGCGAACAAGAAGAAGTAGGTTTAACGTTAAAGACAAGAGGGGGGTATGAATAGACATTTAGAAAAACATACTCAGGGCCAAAGAGAAAACACAGGAAAGAGCAGCTGAGCAAATCTGTGAAGACTCCCTCTCTAAACATCTTGAATAGGAAAATCAAGCAATTGATCAAACAGGCTAGAATTTTCCTACCCCAAACAAAGACAGTCTCAGGCTTCCTTTTGCCTATAGACTAGTCAGATCCATTTAAAGAGGGGTAAAAACCAGAGGGAATTTGGCCTAAAACACCCCAGTTGCGAGGAAATCATTTCTCCACTCCATCCAATTCAACAAACAGGTGTTAAGCTCCAGTGACGTCTCGGCCACTGTACTGTCCCCGTGGAAGATATAAAAATGTGTGAAATGTGGACCCCCCCATAAGAAATTTACAATCAGGGAAAATATGACCGGTTTTCAATCTCAGAGAATAAGGTGTTACAATGATAGAGAAAGACTAGTTATGAAATGTTCTTAAGAGAGGAGACACCCTTGGAAGGTGCCATGTTCGTGGCAAAAAGAAGAGAGACAGAGGAAAAGGGGGGGCATCCACGGTCACTCTCCAATCAGAACTACCTGGGCAAACCAGATGCTGGTAGCTTCAAGGGCTTCCCGCAAAGCACGGCCATGTCAACAGTGACGGAGGCATTATGAAGACTCTTCTCCTGGTGTCCTTATACCCCACACCAAGAGGTGGTGGTGACCGATATGGGATTCTCCGTCATGTCAGTCCAAGAGGCCTCCATGAGAAAGAGGGGTGAGGGGTAAAGAGAGGGAGAGAAGAAGAAAGGCGGAACCAAAGGAGAAGATAAAGAACAGACAAAGAGGGGGGACAGGAAAAGGGGAAGAGGGAGATGGAGACCAGAGGGAAACCCCGAGTGGGTAAAGAGGAAGCAATGTGGAGTGCTAAAGTCATCTACTCACTTTGGGAAGGCAGTGGGGAGCGTGAAGTGGGAGAGCAGGTTGATTTGATGTGTATCGTGAAACCTCTCTGTCTTCTCCAGAGAAGAAGGCAGAACGTGGCTAAGCGAGAACTCCAAGGAAGTCACTGCCATTGTCTTGAGGGAAAGATGGGTTCATCCAGGGCAGGGCAGACAGACCTAAGGAAAGGGGACAGAATCCAGAAAAGTCTATCCTTGGACAGTGATGGGCCATGGAGGTCAAAAATGAGATCAGGCTTGTGCCCGTGCTTCTGGACCTGGGACCTTGGTGTCTGCTGGGATTGGAAGTGCCAGGAACAAAGCTGGATGTGTTAGGAGCAACAGAAATCCCAGGAGCAGCCTTGGATGTCCAAGAAGGCACTTTAAGATGCACCAATTCACAAGGGTGGCTCAGTTGGTTGAGCGTCTGACTCTTGATTTCGGCTCAGGTCATGATCCCAGGGTTGTGGGATCAAGTCCCACATCATGCTCCGAACTAAACATGGAGCCTGCTTAAGACTCTCCCTCTCTGTCTCTGTCTCTGTCTCTCTCTCTGTCTCTCTCAAATTAAAAAAAGGAGGAGGAGGAAAGATGCACCAACTCATGAAATCCTTCTGACAATCGTGCGTGGTCAGCATTATATCCCCATTTTACAGATATAAGAAACAGTGGACCTCAGGGCGGCCGAGCGGTTTGTCCAAGGGCATGCACTGTGGATCCAAACCAATATCCCGCT
This sequence comes from Crocuta crocuta, assembly GCF_008692635.1. Taxonomy (NCBI): domain Eukaryota; kingdom Metazoa; phylum Chordata; class Mammalia; order Carnivora; family Hyaenidae; genus Crocuta; species Crocuta crocuta. Next base: position 1,138,275 of record NW_027532877.1, on the reverse strand, counting down.
TCCAACGCTTGTGACTTTTTCCTCTTTCAGAAAGGCACCAACGGAAGGATCGTGCCTTCATCCTGCAGTGCCACACATGGAAAGGAGGGAGGCCGTGATCTGGTTCTGGCTGTAAATGAAACCCCACACCTCTTTGGACACCAGATGGTCAACACCGGGTCCCTTGTTCCGAGGCCAGGTCTTACCAACAGGGGAGATCCGTGAAAAGAGGAACTAGAGGGGTCCCCTCTTTCATCACGCCAGGAAGAGGAAAAAGAGTCTTTTTCCAGGCTGCTGTGTGCTGCAGCGCCTGGCTGGCATTTGGGAAAATCAGTCCTTCTAGAGGGCAATGAGGCAGGACGGCCAATTTCCTAGGATTATATCCCTCGCACCTGGGAGCCTTCTGCCACATGACCCCGGGGAAGAGTCAGTCCAATGAAAGACAGGTTCCTTCTCCAAGTAAAACTCGCTTCTGGAGCACCGTGAGTCCCCCAGGGGCTGAGAGGAGCCATTCCTGAGGAGGCAGAGGGAGGGAGAGGAAACCCAGTGTAACAAGGTTAATAACAGCTCACTGCCATGGCCCCTTTCATCTGGAGATCTCAAAGCCGTTTACCACCACCCAATTAATTCTCTCAACACCCACTACACCACCAGCCCCCACAGAAGGTGTCATTATCGTTCCTTTATGAGCAAGGCAACTAACAGGTTAGTTGGCTGGTTCAAAGCCACAAAACAGTTGTAAGGTAGAAGTCAAATTTGGGATGATTGCCCTCCTCTAATCACAAGGAGCTGGAGAGAAAAGATTCATTTGTAGGAGGGTTCTGATGACTACTCTCACTCATTCATTCATTTATTCATTCAGTCATTATTCTTTCATCCATCCACCCACCCATACATCCACCCATCCCTTCACCCATCCATCCATCTATCCACCCACCCACCCATCCACCCACCCATCCATCCACCCACCCATCCATCCATCCATCCATCCATCCATCCATCCATCCACTCATCCATTCATCCGTCCGTCTTGGTTAATTTATTTATTCATTTAGCAAGCTTTAATTGACATCCTGCTAGGTCCCAGGCACTGCGCTAAGTGCTGAGGACTCAAACCACAGCCAAGACAGATAAAGTCCTTGCTACCCATCTGGTGGGTAATAATTTTCTTTTCCATTATTGAAGGACCTGGCAGTTTACTAATACAGCATCTTTTATAGATTCCTTGAAACAGAGGGTTTATTCCTATTTCACAGCTGAAGAAAGACGGGCCCACAGGCCACCTCACAGAACAAGGTCTGCATCCAATGTGTACTCTCTGCAGCATCCTTCCCAAGCTGGCCTGCCCAGTTCCAGGGAAAATCCCTACAGGGCCTTGATGGGGTGAGAGGCTTTGCAAACCCTTATCCAGCAGCAAAGCATCTTACCAATGACCTTTGGACTGGCTAGTGAAACAGCTAGACTGATGAAGATACCGGAGAGAACTTTCACAGGAGCATGAAAATAAAACTGCAGTTATACCAGAAAAGCAGCAAGTCTGATGAAACGAACCAGGGCAGTCGCATGCGTGTGTTAAGCTGTCAAGTAAGGCTGGAGGGCAAAGGAAGTCATGAGCTGATTCAGAAATTAGTTTCGTGTCCAATTTTGGTTTTTTTCTCTGATGGGAGTCGGTAATGATGGTCCCTTTATCTACAGATGTCTACCACCTTTCCTAAGTGGGCCTTTTCTCCTCTGTCAGTAGTAAAGCACACCAAGACTGTAAATGACACAAGTGGCCTCCTGTTCACTCCAGCACTGTGTCCCATGTAAAAGCAGGGAAGGCATCTCTTGACGACATTTTAATTCTTCAGCAAATCATGCATCCAAAGATGGTCATAGCAAACTTCTCAGGTTAGATAGACTGTGAGCTCCCTGGGGATATAGCCATGTCTGTCTTACTTAGCAAACAGTTTCTTTTTTTTTTTTCAATATTTTTAAATTTTTTGAATGTTTATTTTTCAGAGAGAGAAGAGAGACAGAGCATGCATGGGGGGAGGGCCAGAGAGAGGGAGACACTGAATCCGAAGCAGGCTCCAGGCGCTGAGCTGTCAGCACAGGGCCCAACATGGGGCTTGAACTCACAAACCGCAAAAACATGATCTGAGACAAAGTCGGACGCTTAGCTGACTAAGCCACGCAGGCGCCCTTAGCAAACAGGTTCTGATGTAGCACCTGTCACACTGGTGGAGATGCTCTACCAATATTTATTGAATGGAAGTAGAGTCATACATGCAAGGCCCAAATTCTCTAGGGAGAAAGGAATGAGTCTACTGTCAGTATCTTCATTAATTTAGGTAGTAGAGCATCTAAGAAAACTAGATTTGGTAGGCTTACGCTAACCAGTCAACCCATTCCGTTCCCTTATGGGATTATAACCAGGAAGGCACTTGATGCATAGGAAGTATAAGCAAGGAGGTGCAGGGTGCGTGAAAATCAATGGCATTTAGCAGCTCCCTCCACGATAGGGAGAAATGTGCTACGTGAACTTGAATGACCAGCCAGTTGGCTTGTCATTCTTCTGGGCATGCTGGAGACATCATTAATTTATTCAGCCGTTCATCCGCCCATCCATCTATGCATCCATCCATCCATCCATCCAACACTGATACACTCTTATACTGATCCTACTTTTCATACGTCGATAGGGACAATCTATCTTCTTTCAAGTTTTTTTTCTTTAAAACCAAGACTCATTTCCCACTTTCCTAGGTACTCAGAGCACAAAGCATAGAACTATGGGCTGAAGAGAAACATCTGAACAAATCCTCATGAAGTTTAAAACCTACATCAACAGAGCAACTAAAACGCATTGTTTTCTATAGGGGCTAGACTGTTTCATGATAGAAAAATAAATGCGAAGAGATAATTGGCTCCTGGAAAACACTCCCAAGGTCACATGGCAGAAGTTAACATCATCAGCAATAAATATATACCTTTGACAGGGTGTAACGAGAGCAGTGACCTCCCTCTTACATGGCCTTTCTCCCCCAAATGCGGAAGCTCAGTCTAATCATGAGAAAATCATTTCAGATTCTCAACTGAGAGAAATTCTCCAAGCCCCCATTGAGGGAGAGTCTACGATATCCCTGACTAGCACTCCTTTAAACTGATAAGAACAGATACTATCCTTGATCTTGATCAAGGTCATCCAAAAGAAGGAAAGTGTGGGAAACACTAGGCAGACGTGACAACTAAATGTAATGTGTTGCCCCAGAGTTGATCCTGGGAAAGAAAATGGCATTAGGTAAAATCAGTGAATCCGAATAAAGTTTGGACCTCGGTGATGAGAATATACCCGTAATGGTTCATGGACTGCAAGAAAGGTACTATACCAACATGAGATGTGAGTATTATGAGAAGTGGGTGTGGGATAGATGGCAACCTTCTGCTCACAATTTTCTGTTAATTTAAAACTACTCTAGGGGCGCCTGGGTGGCTCAGTGGGTTGAGCGTCTGACTCTTCATTTTGGCTCAGGTCATGATCTCACAGTTTGTGGGTTCAAGCCCCCTATCAGGCTCTGTGCTGACAGCTTGGGATTGCCTGCTTGGGATTCTCACTCTCCCTCTCTCTCTCTCTTTTTCTGTCCCTCCCCAACTCGTGCACTCTCTCTCCCTCTCTCACTTTAAAAAAAATAAATAAAACTGCTCTAAAATTAAAAGTCTATTTAAACATAATCATCGATGTAACTGACCAGTGTAATGAAGAGAGAAGCAGAACGATGAGGCGGAACTTTTATTTTATTTTTTTTATTTTTTGTTTTTAGCCCCTCCCCCACACAGGTTGTGACCTTCTGAGACTGTGCGGGCACAACTGTGTAAAATCTATCCATCACCCATCTCTTCCGCTCAGAGGTCGCTATTAAATTCATCTGTTACACACTCGCTTGATTTCCGGGCTCGTGAGACAGCTGAAGACAAAACTGTCACCATCCTTCGCGCAGGGGCTAAACCGTATTGGCGTGAAGTCATTCTGCAGATCCTCAGCAGAGCCCGTTTTCCCTTCCACTGACAGCCTTCAGCCCCAGCCAAGGACTGGGCACCCCTGGGATCGCATGCAGGACAGACCACCAAGAAATGAGGCAACGTTCCCAAGAAAAGCGGCTGCCACTCATTCCCTCTGCTCTCATGGGTCAAGCCTGATGTTGGGGTACTGCCTACCCTGGTAAATACTTTCTGAGTCCGGGATTGCCATGGACGCTGCCAAGTGGGAAGTACAAGGAATCCTAAATTAGGTACGGCAAATGTCTCCGCCTTAATAACCCTTGGCACTTTTCTGGAACCTTTCATCCGAGGCATCTCAAAGAACGTGTCCAAACGTTAATTCATCTGGCCCACAACCCCCTGGCTGTTATTAAGCCCATTTAACAGATGAAGAAACAGACGTGCTGTGAAGCCAGTGGAGCTATGAGTCAGTGGCCCCGTGTCCAAGTCAGTGGCAGGCTCCAGGAGGAACTGAGGTCCACGAAGGAGGAATCCGTGCACTCAGTAATCAATCGTCTTTGCTTCTGATTTCCTAGCGATCTGGAGAGCGTAATACGGGCCACAGAGGAACGAAGGGGCTTTGGAGGCACACAGATTTGGGTTTTGGGTCTGAGGTTGGGCTGCTCACGTGCTGTGCGGCCACAGAGGAAGCTACAGAACCACTGTGTGCCTCAGTTTCCCCGGGTGTGAAACAAAGAGTAGAAATTACCTTCTGAAGCATGGACGGCGCGGGGGGGTGGGGGTGCGGGGGGCAGTGTTAGAGGACAGCATCGGTGCAGCCAACTGGGGCCAAGAGGGAACTGAGATTCCTCCTGGATTTCAAGGCTGGGAGCCTCACGCGAGCCTAAGGGTGCCGCTGAGAGTCAGGGAGCCACACTACAGCTGATACAAGAGCTGTAGTGCAGGGAGCTAAGCGGGGAATATGAGGAACAGAGTTTGGGGGTGGTTAGGAGGACGTCCAGTCAGTTGAGATCAAGCCTCCAGCCGCCGGTAGAGAGGGGGAGTCTGGGAACGATGGCGCCCCATGCAGGTTCCGAAGGGCAGCTGTTCGGAGGAGAAGGCTCTTGGAGATGAAGATCTTTATCCTGTACCAATTCTCACGCACGTGTGCACACACACACACACATCTAATGTAAGGATCTGCGGGCACGAAGAGCACATGGGGAGCCTTTCTCCGGAACAAACGGTGGTACCCAGGGCCTGGTACCATGTTTCCCATCCAATGCGTGGGGGGTGGGCTCCCCCTNAAAACCAGGCTCCCGCCTCTCTCCCGTCTCTCAGGGCAGCTGAGTGGGCTTCCACTGGCCATCACAACAGCTGCCTCACGCCTCCCTCACCCTGTTTCCGGTGAAGCCTGCAGAAAAGGAGTTCCCAGGCTCCGAGGGGCATGGAGGGAAGGGGGGAAGGGGTGAAGGAGGGAGAGAACGGTGTGCAGGTTTCCAAAGAGTCCACGGTGGGCTCCTCCCTGTCACCAACGCACACGGAGATTTCAATACACGCTTCATTGGATGAACATCAAATTCTTAAAAGACGCTTCCTCCCTCTGCCTTCAAGGGCTCACCCGGTAAGTCTCCCCAACACGATGGGGCCCCGATGGGCTGCAGAGCCTGATATCCTGAGGGTGAAAGCGGAAAAGCCAAGTCAAGGCTGGAGGAACTAGCTGAGAGGGAGCCGGACCGCAGAGCCACGGGGACCATGAAGGAGGAAGCCGTTTAGGAGAAAACTGGAAAGAGGGAGAAGCACACGGTGAGAACCCGCAGCTCAGGGTTGTTAGAACAAACCAAGACAATGTGTGCAAGGCCCGCTCACCACTGGTTGGTGTTACATAAATGTGAATCCCTGTCGCACCGGGGAAGCAGCTTCAGTCCTCTCGGCATCCCGGCCTGAGTAAATGCTTAGGGCACGTTCAAAGGGGGTTGGGGACACATAGGCAGAGCACCCGGGACTGTCAGGGCCATGAGACTAACCCCTGATGATACTGCAACGATGGATACGTGTCACTGTACATAAGTCCAAACCCATGGAATGTGCCACACCGAGAGTACGCCCAGACGGACACGATGAACTCTGAGTGATAATGACCTGTCGATGTAGGTTCATCAATCNTCTCCGAATTTTTCTACTGAATCTTGCCATGAAACTAAAACTGCTCTAAAATTTAGTTCATTCATGTTTTTTCATTTTCTTCATATGTTTCAGAGAGACAGAATACAAGAGGGGGAGGGGCAGAGAGAGAGGGAGACACAGAACGTGAAGCAGGCTCCAGGCTCTGAGCTGTCAGCACAGAGCACAACACGGGCCTCGAACCCACGAACTGCGAGATCATGACCTGAGCCAAAGTCGGATGCTCAACCGACTGAGCCACCAGGTGCCCCTAGTTTATTAATTTTTTAAATGTTTTTTATTTATTTCTAAGAGAGAGAGAGAGAGACAGCGTGAGCAGGGGAGGGTCAGAGGGAGAGGGAGTCACAGACTCTGAAACAGGCTCCAGGCTCTGAGCTGGCTGTCAGCACAGAGCCCGACGCGGGGCTCGAACCCACGAACTGCGAGATCATGACCCAAGCGAAAGTTGGACGCTTAACCGACTAAGCCACCCAGGCGCCCCAAGTTTATTAATTTTTTTAAAAGTGGGCATTTGACATGGAACAGACAGGATCTGAGTAAGTAAGCTAGACGGCCGTTCATTCATTGGGCATTTATTAATCAAAAACCAGTTTGTTCACTGAAAACCAATCTGTGCCAAGTGTGATGTCAGGTGTGGATGTGTAGAAGGAAAGAAATGTCGGGGCAGGGGACAGCCAGGCACTCACCCACATGCACAAATAAACTGGCTGGGTCATTTCAGAGAGTGGCAGTGCAACGGGAGACATAATAGGGTGATAGGGGACAGAATGGTGACCAGGCGGGCTGTCAGGGTGGCCGGGAGGGTTTCTGAAGAGGTGACATTGGAGCAGAGACCTAAGTGATGGGAAGGGGGAAGAAAGGGGGTCTCAGGCAGTGGGGGTGACAGAGGCAGAAGTCCTAAGAACGGACAACCTTGATCTGAAGGCCAGTGACCAACTCTGCGTCCAAACGTGGACACGGTGGCTTTCCATATGGGCAAAGGGTCTAAACATTGCTTGTAGCAGAGATGGGGTGTTCCGCTCATTCCATTTTAAAGCCTTTAACAACAAAACCCAAAGCTGGACCCGTAAGCTGGGCACCATGTCAGACAGGACACTTCGCAGCAAAGAGGATGCACCAATTCTCGCTTTCCGAGCAAGATAGCGATGTCGGGGGGTCTACATTTGCTTGTTTGCTGGGGAAAAGTGAGGTGGGAAGGTGATAAAATATGTAATTAAGAATGAAAACCGCTTTGAGAGCAAATTCCGTCTGCAATGCTGTAATCACATGGTGTGGACCAAGGCTAACAAGAAATGCATAGAAACGAAAATGGGTTGGTCTGGAGTGTTAAGATTTGAGGGATCTTTTTTTTTTCTTCTTACAAGAAAAAAAAAAATGAAAGCTGTCACACTACCTTTCTGATTCAAGGAGGGGGGAAAACGTTTAAACACATCTCCCGGAGATGCAATTGCAGCTAGAGAGCCATTTCACAGCTTGCCTTAATTTCATTCCATTATTTTATACCCAAAGGACGCGTTCATCATTACCTGGCTACAGAATTGAATAGGTGTGAAATCCACGCTGATAGCAATACATCACTCCCTATTGAACTTCAAAGCTGGGTTCAAACTGCCTATAAAAATAGTTTTCATACCGGACCTTAATCTCTTTCATACACTTTTGAGGGTTGTTTTTTTTTTTTTTTTGCTTTTGCTTTTTTTCTTTTTCTTTTTTTTTTTTTTATAGTTTTACCATCTCTTGGGTGAATACCAGGTGATAGTTAAGTATAACATGCCCCCTACTCCAAAAAAAGCCAGTGTTCTCAAAGTATTAGTTAGTTCCTCGTGAGTCTAAGCCTGAATCGCATCAGATAATTTTATCAGAGCTACTACTAGCAAGGTTCTAATGAATAAACAAATGCACACTTACAAAAACCACAAAGGGGCTTCTCGCTATAAACGGGTGTGGAACATTTATCAACTCCCTACTAAGAGCAAATCAGTGAACTGTATTAGGGTGAATTCCTTCCATTTCCACTGCCTTCTCCCTTCCGACTGTACAACAAAGAATCTAGAAAGAGCCCGGTATAGTTAGGACCTTGATGGCAAAACTCCCTTTTTTTGTAAATAAAGCTTTCCTGAGGATGGAGGGGTCCATTTACCACATGGTTTTTGTTATGCATGAGAACGAATTACAGAATACGAGCTTCTGAAACTAAAGACATACTTTCTTTTTCTTTTTTATTTTTTTAACATTCACTTATTTTTGAGAGACAGTGACAGAGCGTGAGCAGGGGAGGGCAGAGAGAGAGACATAGACTCTGAAGCAGGCTTCAGGCTCTGAGCTGTCAGCCCAGAGCCCGATGTGGGGCTCAAACTCACAAACCGCGAGATCATGACCTGAGCCGAAGTCGGCCATTTAACCGACTTAGCCACCCAGGCGCCTCTAAAGACATATTCTCATCAAAGGAGGAAGTCAGTGTTTCCACAGTCAAATGTAGAAACAAGTTGTAAATTATAACAATAACAGTTACAAACATTCATATAATGCTTAATATGCACCAGGCACTACTCCAAGCCCTTCTGTATCCATTGATTTAACTCTTATAACAATTTAGAGACAGATACTGTTGTCTTCTTTACAATTGAGGAAACTGAGGCACACAGAGGCCAAACACCTTGCCCAAAGTCAAACAGTATCAAATAGAGGAGATGGCATTCAAACGCATGCCGTCGGGCTCATATCTAATTATTCTTTTTCATTTCCAACCACCATCATTATCCCTGATTCAGCTACTGCCAACATTATGATTACAGGTACTTTGTTATCTATAGCTCACCTTGCCATGTGTGAGATGAACGACATTTGCCTATCTGTTCTGTCTACCTCACCGGCTGTGATAGAAATGAACTGAGCAGGAATCACATCTTCTCCCCACCAATGAGAAGAACGACACCCAAAGAGGTTCAATGAAGTTGTATTCCTGGCTTGGGAGCCTGTATCCACCTCCCCTCATCCATCTCGACCTCGCATGAGATCAATTTTATAATTAAGTTATAAGGAGATAAATCTCCGTGTTCCTGGTTGGATGTGTAGAAAAGAAGTGGGCAGCCACGAAATAAATTACACTGACTTCAAACTAAGAAACGGAAGGGGCAGGAAAATGATGCTTTCCCCCAGGGGCGTCCATTTCCAGGTGAGATCCAAAATGGCGGCTGTTTTTCACATGAGAAAGGCAGCGTGCTTACCCTTTAACTGGTCACTGCAAAGGGTCAGGAGAAAAAGGCTGAGCAGGAGGGTTGGAGACAGCCTTTATGAAGTGAGTAATGACTGTGCGGGGTAGGCAACTCCCCCAGGAAGCGGAGAAAGTTGTAACCCTGAGCATATTTGAGGAAGAGGGAGACAGGCACTTATAGGAAATAAATGATGTGTTCTCGGGGCGTGAGACAGGCTTCTACGAATTGCAGAGAAGTCTGCTCTCTGCAGATGCTGCTCTGATACAGCTGGGGAGGGGCTGGAGCCAAGGAGGCCCGATCAGAGACAGGCTCACGTGGACATCCCCGTAGTTCAGAGCGGGTGCCCACCCCCTTAAAAGCACCGTCGCTGGCAGAGATGTGCCCGAAGTACTCGGAATGGCACAAATCCCCCTTCTCAATCTGCCTTCTTTCTCAGGCATCCTTGTCCGGTGGTTTCCCCAGAGATGCGAATCCACTGCGAGTTTCCGTATGTGCCTTTTCTTTATGGTTCCTTCACCTGTTTATTTGCTGTACCCTCTCCCTGCCTCACCTCCCCCTGCACCTGGAATGACCTCTCTCTGCTCCATGTGACTGGTAGAATCCTATGGCTCAGGGAGTCTCGGAGTTATTGCCAGCTGTAAAAAAAACAAAAAACAAAACAACAACAAACAAACAAACAAACCTCCCCCAATTTCCCTGGACAAAGTAGGGTACTCGCTCTTCTGTTCTCTCGTCCCCCAGCACCTGATGCGCCTCTAATATAGTCTTTGTGGCCTCACGCTGCATCTGCCCGTTGGTCTGTCCTTCCCCAGTAGACTGAAAAATCAGAGGGCAATAATCAAGCACAGTATGGGGCGCCTGGGTGGCTTAGTCGGTTAAACGTCCGACTTTCGCTTAGGTCATGATCTCGCGGTTCGTGGGTTCGAGCCCCGCGTTGGGCTCTGTGCTGACTGCCAGCTCAGAGCCTGGAGCCTGTTTCAGTCTGTGACTCCCTCTCTCTGTGACCCTCCCCTGCTCATGCTGTCTCTCTCTCTCCTAGAAATAAATAAAACATTAAAAAAAAAAAAGAATCAGATTAAAAAAATAATAATAATCAAGCACAGTATGACTAAGAACACGGACTCTATGGTCGGCCCGCCCACGGGGCCTCAAACAAGTCCCTTAATTTCTCTAGGCCTTGAGTTTTCTCATCTGTAAAAAGGGGAAACTAACTAGCCCTTACCTTGCATGATTGTTATGAAAATCAAATGAGAGAATGTTATTTTATTTTTTTAAGTTTATTTATTGAGAGAGAGAGAAAGAGAGAGAGCGGGGGAGGCGCAGAGAGAGAGAGGGAGAGAGAGAACATCAAGCAGGCTCTGCACTGTCAGCACACAGCTCGATGTGGGGCTCAAACTCACAAACCATGAGACCATGATCTGAGCCAAAACCAAGAGTCAAACGCTGAACCAAATGAGTCCCCCAGGTGCCCCGAAAGAATGTTATTTCAGCAAAGCATTTAGCACGATGCCTAACTGTGATTACCACCAACGTATCCCCAAATCCTATGTCTAGCGCTGGGGCAGACTCCAGAAAAGAGTACAGAGATGTTTTAAAGCCATTGATTCGGGGTTTGAGTCTTGGTTCTGCCACTTAGCAGGAGGAAATAATTTGGGGAAAGTTATTTAGTCTCGTTATGCCTCAATTTTCTCATCTGTAAAATGGGAGCCATAATAGTGCCTCCCTTGAAGGTTGTTACGAAAAATATATGAGGTAATGTGTGGAATGTGCTTAGGATAGTGCATTTCATATATAAAAGCACCTTATAAGTGGCTAGCTATCGGATATTATTATGATCTCAGTACATAAAATTTAAAGCAGAGGAAGAAAAGGCACTCAGAGCTCTAGCTAGTCATCTTCCACATCAATTCCAAAGAACACACACACACACACACACACACACACACACACACACACACCTCTTAAGGGTAAAGCCATATTTGGAAAACAAGGTTCAGCAACAGGAATCTTGAAAATTGCTCACACTAGCCCCAGACTTCCTGTTCTGCTGCTCCCCTGACCCTACTCCGCCTCAGTAGGGCCAGACAACCAGTCTTGGGGGAGAAGAAACTTCTATTCTGTTATCGAGTTCTATGTAATGATCGGTAACGCAGGTTTCAGCAGACACGGCTCATCTCTGTTCCGTAGACCATCAGTTAAATGGAACGGCTCAACTGGGGATAGAGGACTCACTTCCAGGACGACTCATTCACATGGCAAGGCTGTCATGGCGGCCAGGGACCTTAGTTCCCCTCCATACACACCTCTTCATGGGCCGCTTGTGCTCCTCGCTGCCTGGCTGCCAGTTCTAAGAACAAGTACTCCAAGAGACTCAGGAGGAAGCTGCAAGGTTCTTCTGACCTAGCTCTGGAAGTCCTAAAACAGCATTCCAGCACATTCTATTGGCCAAGTTAGTCACTCCCGCCAAGCCAAGTTCAGGAAGAGGACAATTAGTCTCCACTTCTCAAAGTGAGGGTAACGAAGAAACAGCGGCCATCATGAGTCTATCCCACGTTCTCTGGGTGACTGGACAAAGCCAGAGACCCCAAGGGCCCCTGGAGCTCATGAACAGCCATGCGCACCTCAGCTGTGCCAATATTTGAAAGTATCTCATTTTGATGCTGCTCTCTCAGGGAAGTTCTGTTTGTATAAGCAGTAACAGGGGATCCAAAGGGATTTACGAGAGTGGCAGAAATGGTCAGTGAGGTGACCGTCCTAAGAAGAAACGAAAGGGAATGTGGACATGGAACTGAGGGAAAGAAGGGCTTGGTACTCAGGCTAAAATGGTATCACCTGCATTAACAGAACTTCGAGAGCAACAGAGTGAGACATAAGGTGGACATAAGGAGGTATCGTGTATCCCCAGTGATAGCACAGAACCGCCATATTGTAAATTCCATGTATATCCTTGAGGATGTTGATAACAATGAAGCTAAAATGTATATTCCTTGCCGTTAGGGATTTGAAATCTAATGGAAAAGACAGAAACAGTAGACATAAGAGGCTATGAAAGACAGGGTGTTGTTAGGGAAAACTGTGGACCAAGAGTTTGAAGTCTTGGGTTGGAACCCTAGTTCAGTCCTTTAGTAGCCCTGCAACCTTGGGGAACGGACCCCCTCTCTGAGCTGCGGTGTCTTATAAAGCACGAGGGCACCTGGGTGGCTCAGTTGGTTAAGCATCCAACTTCGGCTCAGGTCATGATCTCACAGTTTGTGAGTTCGAGCCCCACGTCGGGCTCTGTGCTGACAGCTCGGAGCCTGGAGCCTGCTTCAGATTATGTGTCTCCCTCTCTCTCTGCCCCTCCCCTACTTGTGCTCTGTTTCTGTCTGTCTCTCTCGAAAACAAATAAATGTAAAAAAGTTAAAAAAAAAAAAAGGCACCAAAATGATGTGAGGCACACAGCCAAGGGGGCTAAACACCAAAACGGGCTCTGGTAAGAGGGTGTGGTACCTCCATCCTTGGAAAATTCCAGGACAAGATGGGAAACATGGACTCTGGCTTTGAGGACAGTGGATGCACTGGACTTCGTAAGACTCCTGAAAACCAAGTGTCCTTGGACCCCAGGTTACAAATCCCTGTTGTAAGCTTCCATTAAAGACAAAGAATGGACCGCTGGACCTACCCCTGCCCCAGACTAGATTCGGCAGCCCGTTTTATACCACCCAGCTCCCTCTTTCCTTGTAGCTCCTGATATGCTCTGATCATATCATCAGTCATGAATTTGTTGATTTCATGCACAACACACTATACTCTACACTCTCCCCTGAAGGCGAAGGCCGAGCTCCTCTTACTCCCCAACAAATCCCCACCACCTAGTCGCACCCGCCACAGAGCGAGCCCTCGATACGTGTATCCGTTGAATTAATTAAAGGATCGCTGGATGGAACTTTCAGCTGTGGGTCTGCAGGCTCCCACTCCAACCATCTGAGCAGAATTAAGCACATGAACTTGATCCCAGGCAGACGTTTCCAGACGGCAAAACACGCAGGCGTAAAATCCACAGAGCCAACGCTCCGCTCCCCGGTGCCGCCGCGTGGTCCCACGGACTACACGTGTCGTGCACATGGGAGCCCCACTGACGTCACTGGGAATTTCACGGATGAAACAAATAAAGACGCGGTAGCAAAATTCACAGCATGAAGCCGTCAAGAAGAGACTTTCGGGCCTGGGAGACCGGAGAGGGTGCCCCACAGCGTGACAGGTGAGAAGCCTACGGATGAGACGGGTGGGGTGGCGGTGATCACTGGCCACCCCCGCACTGACGGCACTGAGGGTCGGGGACTGACTCTGATCTCTCGGCCCCACAACCCTGGAGGCTTGGGGCGCTTCCATAACAGCAGCCTGGCCCCAATTCCCGGCCGGCAGCCCCCTCTGCGGCCCTCTGGCCCCTGCCCTCCACTCCCCTCCCTGCCATCCCCAGACAAAAACAAAAGACCCATTACGAAGTTATTAGCTTCGTCTTGCATGTCCCGTGGACGGAGACAGCCACCAGCCCCACTTCGACTTGAAATGTTTAACAGATTTGCCCACATCTAATTTCTGTCACTGTGTTTACAGTACCAGGAACCCGGAGAAGAAAGCCGTGCAGGGAAGTGGTAGAGTCGGGGTTGTGGGGGGACAGCGGAGGGGGCAAAAAATAAATGCCAAACTCCTTCAAAGGGCGACATTCCTCCTTGCGGTTTGCAAACACTTCCTCTTTCCCCAGCCATCCTGTAATCATGCTCCAGCGTTCACCAGAGCAGTGTTTACATCCAACACCATTACCGGCAGGGGAGACAGGCGAAATTAAGGCCTCTGGTCTCTGTTCTCTGAGGCCCCATTATCTTTTCCCTCCCCTTTACCCCCTTTCATCAGACGCCTCCCATATATGAAGGGGTAAAAGCCTTTAATGGGATTTTGAAGATCTTAAAAGCCAGGCGGTTTGTTTAAAAAGGAAAATGACCAAGAGTAGAAGTCTAGCTTGAGATCCGTGCATCCACTTCTTGAAAAAGAGAACAAACTTTATTCTATTTTTTCCCCCGTCAGCCAAATCAAGTGTGGGGTTCAGGGTTTGTCTTGGATGGGCCACAGACCACACAGAGCTGCCGGCGGACAGCCCCCCTCGCCAGTGGCGCTCTCTGGGCCCGGAACCTTCCCTCCGCATTCTCTTCAAGCTGTCGCCAAGGCCCAAACTGGCACCAACATCCCCATCGCGGTTAGCCAAGCCCAACGGTGGCCAAGGCAACAGGCAGGAAGGAAGACAACAGTCAAGGTCAGAGGAGTTATTGCACGCCGGCAAACCCAAGGGAGCTTGGGTTTCTTCCTTTCCCAAGGCTGGGAAAACCCCAGTATGTGGTTGGGGTAAAGACCGGGTTTTCCAAAGCAGTACTTCCTCCCACTTGGTGTCCTCTTTCCATCTTGTTGGGCCTGTTTTGCTTTGCTGTATCAGTACTGGACACCTTGGGGCTTTGTCGGGCCTACGTTGTCTGGGGGCCCACACCAGGTTGAAGACCGGTTTCTTAGTTACACCATATCTGAACGAGACACCGTGTCAAGGTGTGCGCTGGGCCAAAGACATCGCTGGGCTTGCATGACCATCGCGGTTGAATACCGGCAGGTCCTCTTGGGTTGCTGTGGACCCCCGGCGCCATGTTGAGCCATGGTACCATTTCAGAAGACGTGGTGGTGCACGATGGTGGGTCTGATCAGGGCTCTTGTGGAGCTGGACTGTGACGTAGCGGTGGCAGGTCGTGTTGCGTTGCGAGGACCGTGAAGTGAGACCATCAAGGGTTGGTTTTGTTGGCCAACGGGGCGGGCTTTCCCCAAGACAAACCCAACTTCTCCTCCCGCTGCTGCCACACGGCCCCTCCACACAGAAGCTGAGGGCTTTTGGGAGACAGAACTACGTCTCCTGCAATCCCCAGAGAGACCTCGAGGTCATCAAGGCACAATTACCCAAAATGACAGTGGGCTCGACACCAAGTCCAAATCCTCGGCGCTCTTCTGCAGATGCAGGAGGGTCTTTAATTACCGAATTCTCTGGCTTCCTTCATCGCAACAGCCTCCCCTCTAAATACATGGAGCTTCGGGCCAAATCTCAAGTCCTGCCTCTTCCCTTGTGCACTTCAAAAACACTTTTTTCAGCCCGCTAGGACTTGGGACAGAGGAGGTCCAGCCCATGAGCTGGAGGCGACAGAACAAGAACGCTCCCTTCTTTTTACAACACGGCTCTCTGCACCTCTCAGCAGTCTGTTTCCTCCCTGGCCCAAAGTGACTGTCACCAAAGCACCTTATTCTGGGGGGAGGGGGGGAGTTGAACAGTCTTATGTCACCTTTATAAGGGAACCACACTGTGCTGTCTCCAAAGAGGACAGCGGCTCTCACAGCAATACTTGCCACCATTACTGGCAGCTCACAACGGGCCAGACGCCGGACTCCGAACCATGCATGCCTCTTCCCATTACATCCTCACAACACCTCTGGGAGGGGAGTATCATCAGCTTCATGTGACAGATTCATTCAACAGTTTGTTGGCAGATCTTTTCAGAACAGCTACGATGGCCAGGTGCCATTCTCAGCACTGAGGATGCAGTCGTGAACGGAACAGATGGGAATCTCAACTCGCCTACACATCCCAATCTAGTGAACGGGGAAACTGAGTCTCAGAGAAGTTGAGGCCGTTGTGCAAAGCCAACAGAGCTGTGAATGGCAGAGCTCAGACTCGTCCCAAGCCATGGTTGTACCAACTCCATACCTTACCTTTATGAAAGTCACTAATGTGCTGACTTCCTTTGGTTTCCTGGGTTTTGTTTTTGTTTTTGTTTTTGATATCAACCATTCTGTCTCGGGAAGCCTATTGCTTGGCCATCATCCATCTGATGTAAACACAAATAACAGTGTACAATCTCTGTAGGCTCAAGTGCATTCACGGAGGGATGGGGATTTTGAGTCTGAAAGAGAGGGCTGATGGGTCGGATGGGTAGAAGTTCAATGGTTAGTTGGATTATAGCTGGTATTTCTGAGCTCCGAGGGTCATTGCCAGCATGTGAGAAGGAACAAGGGTGAAATCCTGGCTGGCGCAATCCATTCCCAGGCCAGAGAGGACTGTTGTAATGGAAAATGCAGCACTTTATTTTTAAACTTAGGGACAGTTTGCATTGGAGGTCAGGGTTTCCCTCCCCCCTCTGGGACTGCAGAAGAGAAGGATGGGTTATATAAAGAACACGGAATCCAAGCTCACAAGACCCGGCTCTCAGTTTCTACTGCCCCTTTTCTGAAGCCTGGGCTCATCGTTTAACCTCTCTGAGACTCAGTTTCCTCATCAGTTAAATGGACATGTTCTTTTTTTTATGTTTTTTATTTATTTCTAGGAGAGAGAGAGAGAGACAGTGTGAGCAGGGAAAGGTCAGAGAGAGAGGGAGTGACAGACTGAAACAGGCTCCAGGCTCTGAGCTGGCAGTCAGCACAGAGCCCGACGCGGGGCTTGAACCCACGAACCACGAGATCATGACCTAAGCGAAAGTCGGACGCTTAACCGACTAAGCCACCCAAGTGCCCCATAAATGGAAATGTTCTTAACACCTATGTGAAGGAGCTGTACTCCGGAGCACTACATGAGAATATTATAAAGAGCTACACAAACATTGGATAATCCACCAGCCTGGCAGGGACCAACCCTCCTATTAGGAACTACAAAATTACAAGCCCAACACGGCAGGACAATCAAGGTCTTCAAGTGGAGAAGGTCAAGATAGGAGGAAAAAGAGGAGCACCTGGGTGGCTCAGGCAGTTAAGCGTCCAACGCTAGATTTCGGTTCAGGCCATGATCTCACAGTTCATGAGTTCGAGCCCCGTGTTGAGCTCAGCACTGATAGCTTGGAGTCTGCTTGGGATTCTCTCTCTCTCCCTCTCTCTTCCCCTCCCCAGTTCTCTCTCTCTAAGTAAATAAACTTTAAAAGAGAATAATAATTAATTAATTTCAAAGACCTTTAAAAAAGACAGTAGAGAAAAGAAAATGGAGTTCATGTTGACATATTTTATGTATCACAAGCCCTATGGTTTATAAGGATGTATAGAGAGAGAGATTATTTTCTTTAGCTTACTTTATTATAAGAATACAATACATAATACATGTAACATACAAAATATGTGTGAGTCAACTGTTTATATTATCAGTAAAGCATCTGGTCAGCAGCAGGCTACTAGTATAGTTTCTCAGGAATCAAAGGCCGGACATTCAACTTCAAGGGAGAAGCGGGTGGCACTCCTCACCCTCACATCGTTCAAGGGCCAGCCATGTATTACATGTTGGGGCAACTACATTATCCCTGCTTTATGATGCAATAATTAAATGGTCAAGAAGTAAAACCAGATCCCCCCCAAAAAAATGGAACCAGTGGAATGCGAATGTAGAATGGTCACTCTCCAAAACCCATACTTCCCCCCATTTTGTCACCTCTCTTGCCAGAAGTACTCCCTAAAGGAAAACTTATTCGACTGGATTTACACTTAAAGGCCTACCCTTTGTAAGGACCCACCTCCTCAAAATAAACAGACCCTGATTCTCAGCCACGGAATTTACAGGAGCCCCTAAATGGAATTGGTAACTTCTGTCTGAAGGGCTCCCTGGCGTCAGGCAACACGTGAAGTGACCCTCTCCTGGCCTCCCATCTCCTCCTGGCTCCTGGCCCTTCCCCATGCACAGAGGGAGTCTGCAAGTTGTACAGGGGATTGATGGCACAGGGCACCCCTAGGCGTCATACTCCAGTCCCTCTAGACAAGGGATGACATTCATGACAGGGTCATGCTCCAGCCTGTGTTGCTTAAATCCGGGCTCTGTTCTCCTCCCCTCTGTTTATTGAAAGGAGTCTCATTCAGCACAGCATTCTCCTCCCAGACCATCTCCAGAAACATAGACTCCTGGCTTCGGTTGTCAAAATCCCACCTCCTTGACTTAGAAGCTAAGTGATCTTGGGCAGGTCATCCAGTTGTCCCTTCATCTCAACACGTGCCCCACTCTCCCCCCAGCTGCCCAAATCTGCAAGGCATCTTGAAGTTTCCTGGCCTCTGTTTCTAGATCCACACGTATCAACCCAACCTCCCGAACATCCTCATATCCATCCACTTCCGTCCGCCCCCGCTGCTCCCACCTCTCGCTACCCCCATCCCTCTGTTGGATTTGGCCCTACCTCTTTCTAGGCTTCCTTCCTCCATCCCTTCGCCCGCTACAGACAGACCAGACTTTGAAATATGCAGATCCATTCATCATGGCCCCACCTCCCACCCAAACTCTTTTAGTGGCTCCCTACTGCCATGAGGAAATGGACCAAAGTGGTTAACTGCTGGCTCTACAGTCTGGGTTCCCACCAGCCGTACGATCTTGGCCACATGGCTTGACTTTTCGTACTTCAGTTTTTGCAATCCCTACCTGTGGCTCAGGGTCATTGCAAAGATTAAAGGAGGCAATAAATAAAACCTACTTGGAAAAGTGTCTAGGGAACAGCAAAGACGCACTACATACTACCTAGTTATCATCTTCACCATCATCATTACAATTGTTACTGTTTGAATAAAGTCCAAAGTCCTTAGCGTGGGATACGGGGGCTGGCAAGATCTATTTCTTACCTACCTATTCAACCTCATCTCTCCACTTATGTTCTATGCACCAGCCATTCTGAATCTCTTTGGTCTTTGAATTCAGATCAGGGCAATGATTTATGCCTAAAGACGATCGTTACACTGATGTTTACAATAATAAAAACGTTTAAAGCTAAACATTCATCAATCAAAAAGGGCGAAGTAAAATCATGGCATAATCAAGAATGGCAAAAACATGTTACATTAGGACCCTAAAGAATATTTAATGGAAGGAGAAAATACTCATGATATAACAGTACATGAAAATGACTCGAAATTGTATCTACAGCATTATCTCAATGTGAGGGAAATAAATCAAAATGTTTAAGAGCGATTATCTCTTACCGTTAGATTATAGGTGATATTTTTTTTTTCTTCACGTTTTGCCTATTTTCCAAATTCTACAGAGTCAGCATTAGGCTTTTCATAACAGAGACTTGGGGAAAGNGTCAGAGAAACTCGCCTCTTTTTTTGTTTCAAATTTAGATGTTTTGGTGTTCTAGTTAATTTCATCCAAACCTACTCTCCACCTACACATCCATACAATCGCCACCATTTTTCCTTTCTCCTCTGCCCATAAAAATAATATTTCACTCCTGGTCTTAAACAACTGAACTGAAAACTTGAAGAAAAACCAACCCCCTTCCACAAGCTAAATTAATTTGCCAGGCTCCCTGTCCCAGGATAAAAGAAATCTGAAGATGAGAAGGAAAAAAATTGCAATCTGCTCCATTTTAGAATAAAATCCAAAACAGATTCAGTCGCAGGGGGCAAACGCATGCTACACTGAGACAAACGGAGGGAAACAAGCCACTTTAATCCCCGAATTTTGGAGTGCTGTCCCTTTTCCTAGAAATTATCACACGGTCAACATCTTCAGGGAGCCCAGACACCCCTCGCTGGGTTATTTGGAGATAGTGGTTGGATGAGTGTGTCTGTGTGTGTCCGTGTGTGCGTGTGTGTGTGTGTGTGTATAACAGAGAAAAAGAAGAAATAAAAAGGGCCACGTACACTCACGATTTTGTCTTTTCAGAGCAACTTTGCCAACTCTCTGCCCTAATACGGTGCAATTTCCTCCAAAGCCGCTTCCTCAGTGGGAAGAGTCGGTTTCCATGCAAACTGAAATAGGGACATGGAGGTGGGGGTCTGAGAGCCGTTTGATGGCTTGTCAAGATATGCACTCCAGCGCCTCCCTCTTTTTAAAATGTTTTTAAATGAGAAATCTCTGTCACTTAGACAGAAAGAGGAACAAATATTCTCGCAGAGAGGCAGAGAACCTCGTACTGAAGAATGCCGGCCAACAGCGCTAATATATTATTACGAATCCCTAATGAATGAAAATATTATTCACATTTTCCTCTGATTTTATGCTTGGATGTGAAGCATTTCGAGAGACGAAAATGAAAGAGGCGAGCGCTGTGGCTGGCATTGTTACTCTGACTCTACAAATAACTGTATTTATGATGGTATTATACAGTTCATATACTTCCCTCTAATAGTGCCAATAAAAAGATGGCATTTTCCCAGCATCTGCTCTCCACTCATGTTTTATGTCTTACTGTTCTCAAGGGTCTGTGTGCTCTTAAGCAAAAGAGCTAATTTTTCACAGTGTTACCAGGGAAGAGAAGTTGGCTCTCTGTCTTCCTACTACTTGATTGCTATTTTCCTATTATTCCCCACACAGGCAAAATGCTGTTCTTTTTCCTTAAGGGGAAACGTTACACACACGCACATGTTACTAATAGCTCACGTTTTTCGGAATTCTTACCCAAGACCTGGGTTTTGCGGCTTGTAGTTCAAGTTCCCTTCGTGGCAAGTTTATAAAGCTGGTACTCGGATTTTGCCCATTTGGTGGGATCGAGGGACTGAGATCCTAAAGCGAGTAACTACCCTCAAAGACACTCAGTAGGATCCAGGCCTCTGGTCCCTCAAAGTCAATGCCCAGAAAGTAACTCTTGCTTTTTTGTTCTTTTTCTCTCTATTAAGGCTTTCACTGCTCATGATGGACAAATATTCCAATGGGCTGCACAGATTTCAACCTCTCAGAGACTTTAATCAGGCACATGCTCTTTTTAGAAAGAGCCAGGTAACTTCTATCAATAACACTTCCTCGTAGGTCTACCGTGTGACCTTGCATAAGCAACACAACCCACCTGAATATCCGTTTTCTTATCTACAAAAGGGAAAATCACAGTTTCGTATCATTCACTAGTTAGCAAATAACATTTACTAACACCTTCTCAGATGCCAGGTGCGGAGGGAACAGCCACGGAAAGGACATGGTGCACACTCTCACGGAGCGCACTGTCTGGTGCAAGGGGTCCGTGCACAGATGGGAACGACTGACTTTGATTTGGCCTTTGATGTCAGTAATGTATGGTAGGCCTTAGATTCTGACCAGCAACTGAAGCATTAACAGACAAAATAATTTCAGAGTTATCTAGACAAGATTTCAACATAAATACTCCCCTCCAATGCAAAGCAAAACAAATTGCTTGCAGAAATCCAAAAAGCTCCTCCTGGACCATTTCAGGTATAAACTGTGGATACAGGAATCAACCCCGCTTTTGGATTATCACAGTAATGATCAAAGATGATCGTGTGACAAATTACTCTTTGTGTTGATAGATACTTTTTCTTATAAATACATACCTACATGTCTATGCCACAGTCAGCAAAAGTGAAATGTGGGAAGTCTTGCTAAATGACAGATGGCCAGTAAGAAAAACATATATTTTTTAAAGGTGTATTTATTTATTTTGAGGGAAAGAGAGAGAGAGTGTGGGGCAGAGACAGAGGGAGAGACAGAATCCCAAGCAGGCTTCGCGCTGTCAGTACAGAGCTCAACTCAACCTCGATCTCACAAACCGTGAGACCACGACCTGAGCTGAGATCAGAATCGGGGGGAGCTTAATCGACTGAACCACCCAGGCACCTCAGAAAAACATATTTTTAAACATTCAGCACGACTATACTCTTCAAGACACCCTCAGACTTTGTCTACCTTCAAGACTCCATGACTCTGCTAGGTACTTAACACAGAGTTTCTTAACCTGGCCACTATTGACACTCTTGACCAGATAATTCTGTGTCATGGGTCCTGTGTGCACTGTGGAATGTTTAGAAGCATCCGAGACCAATATCCACTGAACACCAGTAGCATAGACCCCCTCCCCCATGATGACAATCAGTAATGTCTCCAAGACCTTGTCAAATGTCCCCAGGGGATGGGAGACCAAAATCACACTCAGTTAAGAACCACTGGTCTAAGGCTAAAGAAGTACCTCCATATTTTGGAAGACTTAGACAACTTGGGATCCATCCCAGCCTGTCCTGGTCCCTTTTAAGATATGTTTCTTCAAGTCAGGGATTAGGAGGGTAGTCATCAGTTGGTTCACTCACTCACCCATTCATTCATTCACTCATTCAGCATGTGACAATTATTAGTGTCAGTGCCCTGGTACGCAACCACTGAGTACTTTAAAGATGTCCAAGCCACGCACCTGAGTGACTCGGTCGGTTAAATGTCTGACTCTTGATTTCAGCTCAGGTCATGATCACACAGTTCATGAGTTCAAGTCCCACATTGGGCTCTGCACTAACAGCATGGAGTCTGCTTAGGATTCTCTCTGTCTCTTTCTCTCCCCCTCTCTCTCTCAAAATAAGTAAATAAACTTTAAAAATTTGTTAATAAAAATGGATAAAGATTCCCAAGCAAATACCATCTAGGACATGCTCTGCCCTACCGAAGTTGACCAGAACTCTTGAGTTCATACAGTGACCCTCCCGCTATCTCTTGAGCCAGCACATTTTCCCTAGGACTCAGCCTCATCCACTAAAAATGAGCTTGAGGGGCACCTGGGTGGCTCAGTCAGTTAAGCATCTGACTTCAGCTCAGGTCATGATCTCACGGTTTGTGGGTTCGAGGCCCGCGTCGGGCTCTGTGCTGACAGCTCAGAGCCTGGAGCCTGCTTCGGATTCTGTGTCTCCTTCCCTCTCTGCCCATCCCCGGCTCATACTCTATGTGTCTCTCTCGCTCTGAAAAATAAATATTTTAAAAAATATTTTTAAAAAATAGTAAATAAAAATGGATTTGACATGTGTTTCCTAAACACCACCCATTCCGGTGCTATCTCCCACATTTTTGCCGACCCATCATCTGCACAATCATGTTACTAACTTTATGTTTTCTCACATCAATTCTTTTATTGACTTAATCTCAAAAGGGGGGTGCCTGGGTGGCCTAGTCGGTTAAGCGTCCGACTTTCGCTTAGGTCAC
>NW_027532877.1:1110360-1114130 GCF_008692635.1 Crocuta crocuta | reverse complement strand
CTGACTTCAGCTCAGGTCATGATCTCACGGTTTGTGGGTTCGAGGCCCGCGTCGGGCTCTGTGCTGACAGCTCAGAGCCTGGAGCCTGCTTCGGATTCTGTGTCTCCTTCCCTCTCTGCCCATCCCCGGCTCATACTCTATGTGTCTCTCTCGCTCTGAAAAATAAATATTTTAAAAAATATTTTTAAAAAATAATAAATAAAAATGGATTTGACATGTGTTTCCTAAACACCACCCATTCCGGTGCTATCTCCCACATTTTTGCCGACCCATCATCTGCACAATCATGTTACTAACTTTATGTTTTCTCACATCAATTCTTTTATTGACTTAATCTCAAAAGGGGGGTGCCTGGGTAGCCTAGTCGGTTAAGCGTCCGACTTTCGCTTAGGTCACGATATTGCGGTTCGTGGGTTCGGGCCTCGCCTCGGGCTCTGTGCTGACTGCCAGCTCAGAGCCTGGAGCCTGTTTCCGTCTGTGACTCCCTCTCTCTCTGACCCTCCCCTGCTCACACTGTCTCTGTCTCGCTCTCTCCTAGAAATAAAAAAAAAAAAAAAATTAAAAAAAAAATCTCAAAAGGAAACTTGTATATCACTATGACACTATGACATGGATAAAGCCAGTGTCACATTCATAGAGAAAAGGGAACCTTAGGAAAGAAAAGCCCCAACAGCAAAAACAAAGTTATTATACATTCTGGCTGCACAAGTATTTCAGCGGGAGGGTCTAACTAAGTACGAACCCAGTTCTTTCCATGTTACAAAGTGGAGGGCAGAGGGAAGAGACTCTCTTGGGGCCAGTAGATCTGAAAGAGGGAAACACTTGCAAAGGGAAACATTCTTTTTTTTCATGGTTATTTATTTTGGGGGTGGGGGTCAGAGACAGAAGGAAACAGAGGATCCACACTGTCAGCACAGAGTCTGACGCAGGGCTCGAACTCCCAAATCACAGGATCGTGACCAGAGCCAAAGTCGGAAGTTTAACCAACTGAGCCCCCAGGCGCCCCCAGGCGCCCCCACAAAAGGAAACACTCTTACTGTGAGGCTCAGCATCATTTAGTTTCATGCTTCTGGGTGACCTTGAGTGAGTCACAGCCATCAGTGGCATCCAGGCCATCTTCTGGGAACCAAGACTAGCCAGAACGATTCCTGGTGCCTTCTTTTGTGGGACTAGTGTGTGACATCATATAAATGAGTCACCCGATTTCTGAACTGAGGTTCAGAAAAGAAATTCGGTATTATCTTCTCATCTAGAGAAGAAATGAATCTCAGCTTCCTCATCTATGGAATAGAAGGAACACAGATGACCCTCAAGACTGTTATGAGGAATTAGGGCACCTGAGTGGTTTAGTCGTTAAGCATCTGACACTGACTCGAGTCATAATTGCACAGTTCTTGAGTTTGAGTCCCACATCGGGTGAGCTCGAACCCCACTTCGGATAAAACACAAGCCCCGGGTAAGCCTCGTTTCTTTCTCTCTCTTCTCTGTCTCTCTCTCTCTCTCTGTCCCTTGTGCCCCCTCTCTCTCTAAAAAGAAAAAAAAAGGAATTGTTATAGGGAATTAATAGCAAACATATTTCCCTTGGCTTTGATTTCCAAGGTCCTTCGTTAGATTGGACGCCGTAGAAAAAACAAGACCTGCAACAGCCTCTGTAGATGGCCTTCACATCATTCTTAGTGGTGGTACCGCCAAACAAAACCAAACAAAACGGCTTCGCAGTTGCTATAGACTGTTTGTGTCTCCCCAAAATCCACACTTTGAAACCTAATCCCCGATGTGATGGCAGGAGGCAGGGATAAGGGGTCATGAGGGCAGAGCCTTCACGAAGGAATGGGATTAGAGCCCTCGCAGAAGAGAGCCCACAGAGCTCCCTTGACCGTCCCGCCGTGTGAGAACACAGAGAGAAGATGGCCACCTATGCACCAGGAAACTCCACTGGACACCCGGTCTGCCAGCACCTTGATCTTGGACTTCCCAGCCTCCAGAATCACAAGAAATAAATTTCCCTTGTTTACAAGCCACTCTGAATGGACTAAGACAAGAATTCAGCACCTTTGGGTCATCTAAGTGCCTCAGTCAGTTAAGCGTCCAACTCTTAATTTCGGCTTAGGTCATGATCTCGTATTTCATGAGTTCGAGCCCCGCATCGGGCTCCGTGCTGACAGCGCAGAGCCTGCTTGGGATTCTCTCTCTCTCTCCCTCTCTCTCTCTGCCCTTCCCACTCTCTCTCTCTCTCAATGAATAAATAAACCTAAAGAAAATTAGGAAAAAAGAAAAGAATTCTGCACCTTTGAGCTAGATGGTCTTAGCCGATCACTTAGGGGCACGGAGCCTCTGTTTCCTTGACACGGGAATCAGAAAAGCAGCCCCCACCCTATAAAACTCACAAGAAATAATACCGAGAGTTCTTTGTAAGTGGCCAGGTGAGGAATGCACATGTTGGTATTGATTTTGGAGTGACTGGAATTAACTCCACCTTTTCATGCCTTCTTAGTGGCCCCCAGGCAGGCATCAGGGTGGGGATGGTGGGTGCTGCCCCTGCGAAGATGAGCAGCTACAAAAGGACCACATTTGGGAAGAGGTGCCAATGGTTGGAACTGGGGTAAAAACTTTCTGCAAAGAAACCAGAGGGGCCAAAACTGGGGGCGAGGGGTGGAGGGAGGCAGGGGCTTAGCGGGAGAAGAAATGGAAGAAGGTGTCAGGAGTGAGGAAGAGGTGACTGCACGCTTGCCCTCTGGCATCAGGATCTTTGGCAAGCTCTGCACTTTTGAGGTTCAAGTTTGTTTATTCTTGGCAAAATGCAACCGCCTGTTTCTAAGAGAAAAGTCTTTAAAAGGCTTATAAAATCGACTCAAAAGGCTTTCTGGACATCAAATAGCTCATAAAAAGGAACATTTTGATGAGTTAAGTGTAAATGAATCAGAAACATACGGATTCCATTTTGCCTAATCTGCCCACGGATTTAGAAACGAAGGGGAAACTTCTCAAAGCCAAATTCTTCAGGGGCCTTTGTAGACCCCCCGGAACCTTTGAAAGCCGTTGGCAAGGTTAGGCGAATCCCGTACAGAACTCCATTTCGCCCTCCTGAACTTCAGTCTCCCAGAGGGGCCTCCCCGCTGCCGGATCCGTTCTGAGCGATAAAAGGAAGAATAGGGAGAAACGTAGCACATTTACTACGTGCCGGGACCTTTGCACGTCACACAGCTCCTCCCGAAGCCCTTCCAGGAGGGGTACGCGCTTCATGTCGTCTGCGAGATGACAGTCACACCAAGGAGATGGGGTGCTGATCCTAGCTCCCCCAAGGACCGGTTTTGTGAAGCTGGCCAAGTTAATGTCTCCAAGCCTCAGTTTCCCCATCTATAAAATGGAGCTAAACGGGACTGCTAAATGGTAGCACTGTGTCAACGGTTAAAACTGGAAAATTGTCATAAAGCATCGTGTTCATTTTAAGCACTTGGTCAAGACTGGCCTGCATTATGGTTTGCAGACTCTGAAGAGTGAGCGCTCTTGTTACCCCCATTTTAAAGTCAAAGAAACTGAATCCAAGATGGGGCGCCTGGGTGGCTCAGTCGGTTGAGCGTCCGACTTCGGCCCAGGTCATGATCTCACGGTTCGTGGGTTCGAGCCCCGCATCAGGCTCTGTGTTGACGGCCGGCTCAGAGCCTGGAGCCTGCTTTGGATTCTGGGTCTCCCTCTCTCTCTGCCCCTCCCCTGCTCATGCTCTGTCTCTCTCTGTCTCAAAAAATAAATTAAAAATTATTTAAAAAAAA
>NW_027532877.1:1075835-1110105 GCF_008692635.1 Crocuta crocuta | reverse complement strand
GGATCCGTTCTGAGCGATAAAAGGAAGAATAGGGAGAAACGTAGCACATTTACTACGTGCCGGGACCTTTGCACGTCACACAGCTCCTCCCGAAGCCCTTCCAGGAGGGGTACGCGCTTCATGTCGTCTGCGAGATGACAGTCACACCAAGGAGATGGGGTGCTGATCCTAGCTCCCCCAAGGACCGGTTTTGTGAAGCTGGCCAAGTTAATGTCTCCAAGCCTCAGTTTCCCCATCTATAAAATGGAGCTAAACGGGACTGCTAAATGGTAGCACTGTGTCAACGGTTAAAACTGGAAAATTGTCATAAAGCATCGTGTTCATTTTAAGCACTTGGTCAAGACTGGCCTGCATTATGGTTTGCAGACTCTGAAGAGTGAGCGCTCTTGTTACCCCCATTTTAAAGTCAAAGAAACTGAATCCAAGATGGGGCGCCTGGGTGGCTCAGTCGGTTGAGCGTCCGACTTCGGCCCAGGTCATGATCTCACGGTTCGTGGGTTCGAGCCCCGCGTCAGGCTCTGTGCTGACGGCCGGCTCAGAGCCTGGAGCCTGCTTTGGATTCTGTGTCTCCCTCTCTCTCTGCCCCTCCCCTGCTCATGCTCTGTCTCTCTCTGTCTCAAAAAATAAATTAAAAATTATTTAAAAAAAAGAAAAGAAAAAAAGAAACTGAATCCAAGAATGATTCAGAGAGTCCCACATCCATCGGAGTACTAGACCCATTACTTTGACTTCAAGTCTTACGATTCCACGGCCCAGGGTCTCCCTGTTTCACTCCCTCCGCTCCCCCCAAAGGACTCAAGAATCCAACAGAACTGGTCAGACTCGAGAGACCTAAAATTAACTTCCCCGTAAGGCTGGTCCTGAGGGTCTTGGGGCGAAGACGGGCCCTTTTCCAGAACTTCCAAGGAATTCCCCCTCTGTCGGAGGTGTTGAGAGACATCCGGACTCCAAAGATCTGTTTTCTTGCTCTGACGGGTTAACGGGATTACAGAGCAGAAGCCGAAGAAGAAAAGAGGGAGGGATGTTTGGAATCACTCTACATTTTCCATTAACAGCCTCTCTGACCGATGCCGTGTAACGTGGCTGTAAAAAGGCACGCAGCAAAATCTAAAGTAGAAAAAGAAATAAATTAAATATATGTCGATTGGCCAGGTGGATAATACTTGGCTTGTCATGCATGTTTTTGCACATGGTTTTATCAAAGGGGATAATTACCGCAGATGGAAAATAGGACATATTGCTTCCATATGAGAGATAAAGAGTGTTGTAAGTGATTAAAGAAACTTGAGGGTGTGGAATGTTCTCATAATGAGACAAAACGCTCATATCCTACAACTGGAGTACTTTCCAGCAAGAATTACAGAGGTCTTTCTAGCATCCTATAGGAAGATGCCTAAACTCTGCGACTTTGGCCAACCTCGAGAAGTGAGTTCGAGTCCCTCGGCAGCCTCCCTCCATTTCCTGAAGGCTGTGTCCTGGGATTATCTGGGTCTCTGCCTCTGGCCCCTTCACCAGTGGGCCCCACGACAAAACGGCTGATGAGGTCAAGAAAGCCTGGAGCCCAATGACACAAAGGTGTTAACCCCGTTAAAAATCGGGCAAGGGATTTGAATGGGCAGTTCTCCAGAGCAGATATGCAAATGGGCAGTAAGCATATGCAAAGGTGCTCAACGTCATTGGACACTAGGGAAATGCAAATCAAAGTGACAAAGAGCGACCGCTTCACACCCACCAGGATGGTTATAATCGAGAAAAGAAAAAAAAAAAACAAGTAAAGAGAGGATGTGGAGAAACTGAAACCCTTATACATTCCCTGAAGGGAGGGAAAGAGGCATGGCCACTCTGGAAAACAGTTCCGCAGTTCAAAAAGTTCATCACAGACGCAGCGTCCGACTCAGCAAATCCACCCCTAGGGACGGACCCCATAGAGTTGAAAACGGGTATCCCAACAAATACTTGCACACAAGCGTTCACAGCAAAAAGGTTCACAGTAGCCAAAACGTGGAAATAACCCAGTGTTCGTCAACAGCTTAGTGGATAAACAAAACGTGGTCTAGCCACGCCAAGGAATATTACTCAGCCATAAAAAGAAACAAAGGGCTGGCACTTGCTACATCACGGATGACCTCAAAAGTATTATTCTAAGTGAGAGGAGCCAGACACAAAAGGTCACATATCTGTAGAATTCCATGTATATGAAACACCCAGAATAAGCGAATCCAGAGAGACAATGAGCAAATTAGTGGTTGTCAGCGGCTGGGGGTAAGGGGTGGGGGCGGGGGTGGGGCTAATGAGGAGAAACTGCTCAATGGAACAGACTCTCCCCTGCGAGCGATGAAAATGCCGTGGAACTGCATGGACATGGGGGCGGCACGACCCTGTGAATACCCAAAATGCCACTGAATTGCACACTTTTTTTTTTAAGTTTTTATTTATTATTGAGAGACAGAGCGTGAGCAGGGGAAGGGCAGAGAGAGAGGGAGATACAGAATCTGAAACAGGCTCCAGGCTCTGAGCTGTCAGCACAGAGCCCGACGTGGGGCTCGAACTCACAACCCGCGAGATCATGACCTGAGCCGAAGTCGGAAGCTTAACCGACTGAGCCACCCAGGCGCCCCTGAATTGCCCGCTTTAAATCACTGAATTTTATGCTATGTGAATTTCAGTAATTTTTTTTTCTAAGAAACGACAGACTGGAGCTCACTTTCCTGCCCTCTGCCTGCCAGGTGAACAAGAACACTTGACCTTGCCTTGAAGATCTTGGCCTCCGGCTCAATGCTATTAGCTGAAGTTTCCCCAGAGTTGGCCTTCCACTCACGATCATTTCTCCCTTGGAAGTAAGTTGGGTGGCGAATAACCAGACTGGGTGGGTTTTAACATGAGGCGGCTGCCTGGGAATTCGCAACCTGTTTCCCTTAAATCTATACCTTTATTACCCTCTGAAAAAATAATTCTGACAGATATAGGGCGGAGGGGGAGTGAGCTGGCCATTCAGGGCTTTGTCTTGGTCGCTGAGCCACCTGGCTTGACTGACAAGGAAATTAGCATCTGTGAAGAATCCTGTGTCTTTACAACTGGGAGCCGACCTGCCTCCCTGCTACAGTAAAAGATACAGATTCAAATCTTTCTTTACCTTTTGCTCACTGTGTGGCCCTGGGCAAGTCATTACCTCAATGTCCTCATCTGTAAGATGGGCATAATTATATCTCAAGATGTTGTCATGAGGTTAACAAAGGGCTCATATAGGAGTTGCTGAACTAATAATCCTTTGCCTCTCCCACTCTCCTGGAGGTTTAAATGGGGTTAATGATGCCCAACAGGGAAGAAGATAGATGGGAAAAAGGCACATAAGGTATGGTATTAGCTGAGTGGTGGTGTGCCATCCCTATAAGGCTTGGAAAGGAATGGAGATCTCCCCCTCACTACACCCATGGGAAAACCACAGTCCAGGGGCGCCTGGGTGGCTTAGTCGGTTAAGCGTCCGACTTTCGCTTAGGTCATGATCTCGCGGTTCGTGGGTTTGAGCCCCGCGTCGGGCCCTGTGCTGACTGCCAGCTCGGAGCCTGAAGCCTGTTTCAGTCTGTGACTCCCTCTCTCTCTGACCCTCCCCTGCTCACGCTGTCTCTCTCTCTCTCCTAGAAATAAATAAAATATTAAAAAAAAAATTAAAAAAAAAAAAAAGAAAACCACAGTCCAGAGAGGGTCAGTCACTTGACAGTCGTCACACAGCACACAGGCCACAGATCAAGAATAACAACGTGGGTCCCTGAGGCTCCTAAGATGCTCACTAGGCACTGAAGCACAGCCCGGGGATGAGAACTCGATGCCTCCCTCCAACTCCTGAACGGCCACGGGCACTGCACGCTCAGTGGCAAGGGCCCACGTGGGGTCACCAACGAGGTCCGAAGCAGTGAGCCGGCAGCGTAGAGAGAACCCTCCGACCGAGGGTCACCAATTTCCCACGTGTCTCTGGCAAGCAAGAAAATGAGCGATTTCTTTTTTTCATTTTTAAAATGAGCTCTTTTTTTGAAAATACATATCCCAGAATGTGTTCTTTCAACAAATATTTACTGATTTCTTGTCATGTGCCAGGTTCTATTCCAGAAGCCAAGAACGCAAGGTCCCTGTACACACAGAGCTTCCAGTGAAATGGAAAAGACAGAAAGTAACAAGTTGGAGACAAACCATAGGAGTTTTGGAATTATAAACACTAAGAAGGCAGTAAAATGGAGAAATGGGATAGAAGAGGTGGGGGTAAGCCAATTTTGATGAAGCAGGCAAGGAGATTCTCTCTCAGGAGGGGATAGTTGAGCTGAGAGCAGAAAGACCAGGAGGAACCAGCAGAGGCCTAGGAAAAGAGCGTTCCAGGCACCACAAATAGCATGTGCAAAGGCCCTGCGGTAGGAACATGTTTAAAGAAAAGAGATACTGTATCTGGAGTGGGGCAGGCCAGCTGAACCCTGATAGATGAAGGCAGGGAGGGGGGTGACCTGGGGGCCACAGCAGGCAGGGCCTCATTGACCTTGAAAGACACTGTGAAATAATCTCACCATATACAAGGTAGACAGTGCAGATAAACTAAAAGATCTAAATAACTCATCCATAATCCCAATGTCTAAAGAAAACTGACCTATGATATTTTGGTGCCTGGGCTTTCAAACAGTTTATTTCATATCCTATCATACAAACATATACATTTATGAGCACAAGATCATATAATACATTCATAAAACTGGCTTTTTAATTTATTTCTTTTTTTTAATTTATTTTAACATTTTTATTCACTTTTGAGAGACAGAGCATGAGCAGGGGAGGGGCAGAGAGAGAGGGAGGCACAGAATCCGAAGCAGGCTCCAGGCTCTGAGCTGTCAGCACAGAGCCTACATGGGGCTCGAACTCACATTTGAGCTGAACTGACCTGAGCTGAAGTCAGATGCTTAACCAACTGAGCCACACAGACGCTCCTTCATTTTATTTAATTATGTATTTATTACGTTATACATCATAAACATCGTTGCATGTCAACCCACTTAGATACACAGTGTCAGGGGCATAGTAGGCACTCAGAAAACACTTATAGAAGGAAGGAAAGAAGGGAGGAAGGGAGGAAGGCACAGAAGGAGAGAGGGAGGGAGGAAGGGAGGGAAAAACAGGGAAGGAAGGAGGAAGGAAGTCATTTTTAGCAGCTGCTTAATCTTCCAGTGTGTGACTACAGCTAAATGTCATAACCAGTCTCCTACTGTTAATGTTCGAGTTGTTTCCAGGATTTTGCAGCCCTCCACAATGCTGGGCTGACCACCTTCACCCTGGGTGCACTGCTCTGATTACATCCTCAGGAGAAACTCCCAGAAATGGAATTTCCGAGATGGTACGTGTGTTTTTAAGGAGCTTGCTCTCCAGAAAGATTTATCAATGTCCCCTCTGATTGGCAATGCTCAGGAGTGTTGGGTTTCCTTCCCTGACAATGAGTTAAAAAAAAAAAAAAGACATCCTCAAAAAAAAAAAAAAAAGGCAAAAAACAGAGGCTTCTGGGCTCAGTTTATCAATCACCGTTGGGTTTCGAAAAGATCGTCTTCCTTCGCTCGGTCCCGTGAGCGTCTTCTCCCCGCCACAAGCTGGGAAGCTGATCTTCCGCACTCCCAGGGAACTTCCAAAGCGAACCATCTCCGACTCCAAGAAATGAGACCAGGTGACTGGGGAGAAGCTTTCCCATTTCTGTTTTTGGTGTTATTGAAAGACCTGCCCCAGATGAGATGCGTCCTGCTCTCCGCAAAATGAAGAGGTGCAAAAAGATTCTCAGCACCGACTGCCAGGCCCTTTCATAAGCCACTGGTTTTAATATTGCTTTAATATTGCTTTGGCAATATAACGACCTTTTTTTAAGCACAGGACTCAGAGACTGTTCTCAGAACATGGCCGTGAACTTGGTCATGAACCTGGCCACGAACTTATGAATCCAGTCACAAACCTGGCCTGAACTACGGTTAACGACACTTCACACATCCCTACCTTCTTTAAACCAAGAGCCCTTCCCACGGTCATGAACGTCTATCTCTCCATTCGCCTACAAGGAAAACCTCGAGGCTCCCAAAATTACAGACGAAAGAAACACTGAAGGCGAGGCATGCCCCACCTACAAATACATCAAGGGTTGATAATTATACTAATAAAGACATGGACTAGGTTGTGGGTGTTCCTTCCAATCCTTCCATGCAGGAGAAATTCTCTTTCTAGGCTCCAAGATGAGAGAACAGCCTAGAGAGGAGTGACTCTGGCCCGGGTCGCACCGTGGTCAGCGGCGGGATTATAAAGGGAGTCAAGACTTCCAATGTCCGGTCTGGATGCTACGAACGCACTTACTCCCCGTGAGCCGGTGCTTCAAAATGTTCCCTTCGACTTGACCCTTTGTCTTTAGCATCAGAGAGCTGGGGAGGCAGAGAGCCAGCACGTGCATGGGCCAGCCACATGCTAAGACATCCTTGCTTAGAGAAAATGAGAGAAAAACTCCCTTCTGCCGTGTTCCCAACCCAATGAGCTGTGGAGTGGCTATGCGCTTCCTCTGACTTTGCAGACAGAGAAAAAGATGTAAGGTGACTCGCCCACGCCTGCCACAGACCCAGCAGGTGGGAGTGTGCAGCGCTGGGTCACGGTCCATTCCAGCTCCAGGAGATGCCTCCCTGCTCCATCTACTCTGTCACCCCGGCTGCTTCAAGAGCCTGGCAGACCTCAGGAATCTGCAGCGGAGCTTCAGCAAGTGTCCCTTTTCTTTGGGGAAAGGAAGAGGACTTGTACATTTTAAGCCTTGGCTGCAGGGTACCATGGAGCGTGCTGGGAGGCGTCAGGGTGGGGCCGGGAGACACAGTCCCCAAGAGGACCCACAGAAATGCCTAAATACTCAGAATCCACAACCTCTTCCTTCCTGCATTAGGGGAAGAAAAGAAGGGCTGCTTCCTCAGGCAGGTTTATAAAGGCAGCTGTTCAGTCCCTGCACCCAACGGGAACGTGCGAAGTGCCACTTGCGGTCCACACAATGCAGAACCAAGAGAGAAAAGCCTAGGGGAGCCCCTCTCACCCCGACCCAAGGAAGGGCAAGGGCATCATGAAACTGTCAGGAAATGCCTGCAGGATATTGCAAGTGTTCCCCATCTTCCACTGTGGGCTGTGTTTCAGATTTGGGGGACCGGATGGCTCCAGATACCATATGATCTGGCTGGGTGCCGGGGCCTCAAATTTAGTCTTATTTTACAGATGAGGGAACTGGGGTTTGGAGAAATTAAGCAGCTGACCCAGATGTCACCGGCAGAGCCAGACTTGTAAGCCAAGCAGTCATAAACCACAGCCTCTCTTCTAGAGCTATGTGATCCAATATGGTGGCCACCAGCGCCATGCATGGCGACAGAATGCTTGGAAGGCGGCTGGTCTGCAATGAGACTTACTTAAGTGTGGAACACACATTGGATTTTCAAGCCTTAGTACCTGAAAAAAGAACGTCAGCCATCTTTTGTACGTATTTTATCTTTTTCATACTGGTCTTGTGTTTTTGTATGGAGTTAAAATGGTATTTTCGTTATCTTGGGGGAAACAAAATATAATGAAATGAAAGCCCCCTGTGCCTTCTTACTTTTTCTGCGTGGTCACTACTACACAGTACGCGTGGCTCACATATTTCTATAGCACAGTGCTAGCGTGAACTGTTGTTACTCAAAGAGCGGTCCGCGGACCAGCAGCATGGGCATGCGGGCATCATCCGGGAGTTTTTGAGAAATGCAGGCTGGAGCCCCAGGGCAGCGTCCTACAGGCCTTAGGAGCTGAGACAAGTGTCTTGATGGAAGACCCAGTTTCCTGTTTTGCCTAAAGGAACAAATCATTACCTTAATCTGACGACATCACAAGCTTGTACTGAAGACAAAAACCAGTGATGGTGTGGAGGGATTCCTTCAACTGTAAGTAATAATAATAATACTGTAATAATTCATACCCCCCGAACGCTGACGCCTAAGCACTTTTCATATACAATCCATTTAATCCTCACAACACCAAGAAGGTACTATGATCAACCCATTTTACAGATGGAAAAATGATGTTCAAAGAGAGTAAGCTTTTAAGTGGCAGAGTTTTGGTTGAGCCCAAGCCATGTATAAGTCGGTAAGAGTCATCATACTGAAAGCAGTCATTATTAGCCCTGAGAAAAAGTAGATGAACCAGAAAAAGGACACCTTTCTGCCCCATATCCCCATCCAAGAAGAAAGAATAAAAACACAGCCCTAAGAAAAAGAGCCACCATTTTTTTTAATGTTTTATTTATTTCCGAGAAAGAGAGAGACAGCGTGAGCAGGGGAGGGTCAGAGAGAGAGGGAGATACAGAATCTGAAACAGGCTCCAGGCTCTGAGCTGTCAGCACCAAGCCCAACACAGGGCTCAAACCCGTGAACCATGAGATCATGACCTGAGCCGAAGTCGGACACTCAACCAACTGAGCCATCCAGGCGCCCCCAAAAATAGCCACATTATCTGGGGACAAACTGAACACCAGGCACTGAGCTTAGGGTTTTTCGGGCTTTATTTCTGTTGGTCCTCATGAGAACGCAGAGAAGATGATTCTTACTGCCCCAGAGCAGGTGATGGAGGCTCTGAGAGGTTAAGATACCCACCCCAAGTCACACAGCTGAGCACAGAGAGCTGGGATTGGAACCCAAGTGTTTAGCTGCAAAGCTCACGTCCTGATTGGTCTGATCTCTACCACATCATCCTTCCTTGGAGGCCATCCCCCAAACTGTGTCCCATTCATAATGACGGCTGACATTTATTGAGCGCTTGCCATGTGCCGGGCTCCAGTGCATGTTTCCCATCTCATTTGAACCTCCCAACAACCCACCGAGGTAGCTATGATTCCCCCCATTTGGGGAATGGGGAAACTGAGTCACGGAGCGACAAGGCAGCTTGCCCAGGCACATAAAAGCTAAGTGGTGAGAGCAGGATTGGGATCTAGGGAGTCTAGCTCCCGGCCACCCTTGAACTTCTGTGCTACCCACCCCCAGTGATCCCTCCCGGAGTTACTGCTAAGGCTTTTTTAAACTCTTGCTGGGCTGGATGAGATGTAGTGGGAGGAGCCAGGTTCTAGCCCCGCCCCACCACCTCCGGGCCAGGCTACATGCTCACCTTCCATATCAGGGCTTTGCAACCAGCTCTCCAGCCCCTAGAATCCAGAGAGGGAGAGGAAGGCTTCCTACTCCTTCGTCCAGGGCCACACCTGGTGGGTGTATCCCAGGTACTACACTACCCACCTTGATTCCTTGGAGGAAGAAACAAGGTTTGAAAACCCCTAAGCAAGAACCAAGCTCTGGCCGCCTGCACAGTGAGTGGGAAAGACAAGGAGAAGGTGATGGTTTGGAGATGGCGCTGAAAGGGAGGGTCGGATCTGTTCCTGGGTCAGCGTGAGACACCAAGTAAGACTTGGCTGGGAGCAGAGGGAAGATGGGCATGCGGCTCAAAGGGCGGGGGGTGAGGAGGAAAGGACAGAGGGACAGGGAGGTCCTACGGGCAGAGCCCACAGAGTGCAAACCAGACCTCTGCCTCGCGCTGCAGGCCAGCTCACCGCGCCCTCGGTCCTCACCCGGCCAGCCCTGCTTCCCCACCCGCCGTCCCATTTCACAGATAATAAAGCTGAGCCCCAGACAGGACACACAGCTTCCCAAAGCCACTCATCCCTTCTTGCATCTGTTCAACACATGTCCACAGGGCACCGGCCGGGTTCTTGGGGTTCTCGGGGCTCACGGGAGCCCTGGGTCCCTTCTGTATTCAGAAGCCCTTGAGAATATTCTCAGAGGTCGAAGCAGCCTCCCCAGCAAACCAGGGTGCCGTTTCACGTGTACCCGTAACACGTTAACACACCGAGTACCACCCGGAGGGCAACGAGGCGATGCCATCGTGTTAGTCACGAGGTCATTACAGTATTCCCGAAAAGTAAAAGGATGTTCTCATGCAGCTCTAGACGAGGGATGCGTTTTAAGTACAGGAGCTTAGAGTCATGTGACAACTGTCACTTTTCAATGCCAGGGGGGACATTCTGTCAAACCTGCAGGCTTTCATGGACACCTCGGGCATCTACTTTAAGTCAAGCCCTACCAGACAAGCAGGAAGCTTCTGGGCTCCCGGAGCATCCAGTCTACTGAACAAACTCCTGGGTACCACGCAGCAGAGATACCCCAGGGCATCCTACTGGGCAGAGGAAGGTCAATGGCAAACCAGAGGAAGAGGGAACTCCCGGCCCAGAAAGCCTCCCCCACCAACACGCCAGGGGCCTCGGGGAAGCTCCTTCGGTTCCCCTGATGGGCCAGAAGCTCTTGGCTTCCTGTGGCTCGACGCTCCCACCCTCTGACACCACGACAAGTCCCAGCACCCAGGGGACGGCCCGCAGGGGAGGCCAGCCCTGACAATTCTACAGCCCAATGACTCAGCGCCCATCTTGCCAAGACACGGGCGTCCCCCATCCCAGAACCGAACCCCCCTGGTGCGCCCCAACACACCCCACATCAACGGAGTCGGAACGCATCAGAGCCAAGTTTTTGCTCCCCAGAGCCTCTTGTTTGAGCAAAGCCAACTAATTCAGATTTAACCTCCCTCTTAATAGGCCGCGTTGCCGAGCTTTCTAATTAATGCCACATGTTTCCCTCAGCTGTCATCCTGAATAAATGTTTACAAAGCTATTAACGTACTGTATTTGTACACCGGACCGCGCGGCTTTGGGGAGTCATGTGGTATGCATTTTCTCCTCCAAGATGGAAAAGGCTTAGCAATAATAAATACATTGTTTCGCAGGGATGGGAGCAAGGCGTTGCCTGAAAGAAAAAAATTTATTGCAAGCTTCCTGAGAAAGTGTGGCTGGGCAAACGTGAGGAATCGGACCTTTCCCGGGTTCTGCGGGGCTGCAAGAGCCGGATCTGGCCCAGGTAGGCATTCAGAGGAGAGATCTCCAGGGACAGGGAAAAAAACCAACACTGGGGTTTCAGATCCAGAGAACCGGGCTCTGGTCGCCGTCCCTCCCCTGGCCAGCTTCGTGGTACCGGACGAGTCACACTTTTTCTTGGGAACTCAGTTTTTCCATCTGGAAAATGGGAGTGCGAGCTCCCCCCAGGAACTGCCCCCTGAAAATCGCCTTGTGTAAAGTCTTCAAAGGGACCCCAGAGTCCTAAAGATGAAATCCCGCCATCTCAGCACCAGACCCCAGACTCAGCGTAACCTTTCCTCCCCATTCACTTCTGTCATTTCTGATCATTTGGGCCATGTGTACTGTAGCCAGGCTAAGTCACCACCCCTTTCCTAAAAGGAAACCCCCGCACCTGAGCATCTGGGGTCGTAGGGCCGTTCTGTAAGTGCCCTTTTATGGGTCCAGCCACTAGAGCATAGGCTCCGAGGGAACAGGGATGGTGCCATTTCATTGGACACTCTATGCCCCGTGCCGCACAAATGGAGAACATTTTCCATCAGTGTTGCTGAATGAACGTTAGCTGGAAGGTGACCGGGGCAAGTCACCAGCACAGAGGCTGAGGCAGGGATGGCTGAGGCAGTCGTCAGCTGCACGAACTTGGACTCGGTCACCTACGGTCTTGCTGTGCTCGAGCCATATCTATCAGCACTCGTAGTAACAGGCTCAAAGATATTAAGCGACTTTCCCAATATCTCCCAGCTAGTCTGGGACAAGAGCTGGGAATTGAATCCAAGACCTTTAGCCTCTGAAAGCCTAGATTCGGTGACCCAAAGCCTAGGTGACTCAGTCAGTTAAGCATCCGACTTCAACTAAGGTCATGATCTCTCAGTTCGTGGGTTTGAGCTCCTCTTGGGGCTGTGTGCTGACAGTTCAGAGCCTGGAGCCTGCTTTAGGTTCTGTGTCTCCCTCTCTCTCTGCCCCTCCCCACTCATTCTCTCTCTCTCTCTCTCAAAAATGAATAAACATTGAAAAAAAAAAA
Source organism: Crocuta crocuta (assembly GCF_008692635.1). Lineage (NCBI taxonomy): Eukaryota > Metazoa > Chordata > Mammalia > Carnivora > Hyaenidae > Crocuta > Crocuta crocuta. The sequence continues at coordinate 1,098,139 of NW_027532877.1, read as the reverse complement.
GAACCTCAGTTTTGGCCGCTGGAAGGGGAAATAACATACCCACCTCCTTCTGTGGGAAATGAAACTAACTAACCTTCCCCAAAGCACTTGGGGTGGTGCTGGGTGCCATGACTGCCCCATCCATGGCGGAAGATAGGTGACATTGTATAAAGATGTCCCGTTCCCTTCCCATCGGGCTATATAAGCTTGAGTCTTCATTAAGTAGCACTTTGTCTACTCCTGTGTTTCAGCTCCAGTCTCGGAGAGCAAGAGAAAAGAGAATCAAGACCAAGATTCTTGTGAAAAGCTGGGATCCGTTACAACAAAGCACGATTTTCCTACGGAATCTCCATGGTGAACTGGAAACGGCCTTCGCTGATTTTCCTCCAAATGGCAGAAATGATTGCTGCCGACCTCACGTCTCTTCCGAGAGAGACCTGGCCCTGCAAGGGGTATTCTCGTTGCCCTGGGCTCAGGGGTCCCTCTTTTGAAGGAGGTGCAAAACACCAACCCGGCCAAAATAGCAACGCTTCTCAAATCGTTGCCAGCATCCTACACCTCAAAACCCAAAGAACGTTCGGGGTCCCCTGCCGCTTTGCTCAAAGCGATGCACATGCCCAGGACTTTGATCCACGAAGCCAGGAGCCTGAGTGTTTCACAGATATTGGCAAGCCCCTCAAGGTAACGAGGCAGCGGCCAGGCCAAAAAGGATGTTGCAACTATTTTGAGGGCTCTATAAATCCACATTATAATTTTTCCTTTTTTTCCCAGTTTTTTTGTTGTTTATTATCCATGCCCTCTCTTCCGTCTGCCTCAGCCCATTCTGTTCCTCTGGCTTCTCCGTCCATCCCCCTCCCACAACAGCGAGGGGGAAATATTTATCCCGCACATGAGTATTAGCCACACAGAGAACAAACACACCCCTCTGAGCTCCACTTTGGAGAGCACCCCGTTTACGCTTCCCCTGGTCCCTCGAGGAAACAGAGAGAGGACCCTACTGGGCTCAGGATTCCTGCCGGCTACAGGCTTCACACGGCCATGTGTTTTGGCTGCGTGAAGCCCCCACACTTTGCCACCAGCCTTTTGATTCCTGGGCGCCCCTCAAATGTTGCAGGGGGCAAGGGCGGGGTGGACGCCCAACGTCCTTGGCTCCGGAACCTGTGCTGAGCTGGACAGTCCATCCCATCGAACACAGCGTTTCCCAGACCTGCACCGGAGCTGGCCTGTGGGCGTGCAGCGGCCCTGCGCTCAGAAGGGCACAGCACTGGCTTTCGGGCTCTGCTGTCCCAGTCTTGAAATTCTAAGTGATTTCTGGATGGGAGGGCCCGTGTTCCCATTTCACACCGGGCCCACCAAATTCTGGGCCCACCCACTGCCAGAGGCATGCGCCACTCGCTGTGCGGGAGACGATGTTTAGATGCTGCTCCGTCAAACCTTTTTTCACTGTCAGGAGTTACGTGCTCATTTCTCTATGCGTAAGGACACGCATGGAATTAAGGCATCAGCCCCCTCGTTTTTGTGGCTCTTATTACTTAAGAGGGGGTTCCGTTTATTTATGGAAAAAAGTGAGTCCATTTAAAGAAAAAAACTAGGAGGCGAATTAACTGCAGATGTTACTCAAATGCGGCAAAAGAATAAAAGGGAGAGAAGCCGATGAATAAATCAAACTTGAGACCCGCCAACCTCGAGCACCCCTGAAGTTTTCTCCCCACCACCACCAAACTCCAGACCAAAAACACTGCCCTCACCCACCAGCCACAGTGCCTCGCAGCTCCTACCCCACTGCTTTTCAGAAGGTACTCTAATTCACTGCGTGCCTTTGGGCAAGGGCCTGCATCCCTAGAGCCTCAGTTTGTCCATCCATAAAATGGGCCAACTCTTTCCTCCTCGGAATCTCGGACTCTTGGGGGAAAACCAGTGGTTTGGAAATGCCAGTCCTCACACTGACTACATATGAGCCACTCAAGGAGGTCACGGAAAAAGCTTATCCCCAGACGCCAGCCTTGGTGATTCGGATTGAGGTCACACGTAGCACCTGGAGATACTTTTACCAACCTCCACAGTGACTCTGATCAGCTGTCGGTTTGGGGGATCGTTGCACACAAGTATTAAAAATCGCTCATTAATCATCCAATCAACACTTGCCAAGTCCCTCCCCCCCCGGGTCCCGCACAGGGCAGAGTAACAGGGAATTAGACAATGTGTGCCGTCCAGGATCCCGCGACTTCTGGTCGTGGGTAGAACTCGATCTTGAGATAAAAATCAACCCCCTGTGTGCCAGCTACTATTCAGAGATCTATATGGATATTAACTATCACACTGGATTCTGAAAAAGGTGGCCACGGCATACTTCCAGGTCCATAGGCCCTTCTAGAACTTTGCTACTCTCCCTCACCCCACACACACCGAGGAAGTCTTTCAGCTCCCCTCAAAACTGGCCAGAATTTTGTGACTTCCTTGATGAACAGAAAGCAGCAGAAGGCACCCCCTGTGACCTCCAGGTGAGCTCATAAAAAGCAATGAATATTTCCTCCAGCAGGCTTCCTGTCCCCACATGCCCATCCTGAGAACCGGCCTCCGTCTTGTCAGGGGGCCAAGAAGCACACAGAGCAGATCCACGTGGGGGTTCTGGCCATCTGACCCAACAAAGGCCTCTGCAGTCAGCAGACAGGAGAGGGGCAAGCCTCCGAATGACCATGGCCCCCAGCCTTTGAGCAGGGTGACTACTGCAGCAGTGCCCAAGTGGAGTATACAAGTTGTCCCCAGTGAGCCCTCCCTGAGCTTCACATTTATGAGCAAAATCAATCTGACTCCCTGTTTCAACCCACTAAGATTCAGGCCTGTTTGTTACGCAGCCATAGACGGCATGATCCACAGACGAATACAACCCAGCAAGAAATACACAATCCCCGCCCTCTTTTACAGATGGGAAAACGGAGACTTAGTGGCAAAGCCACTTGCCCCACATCACATCGCTAGCCATCCTCCAGCCAGATTTTGAACCAAAGTCTGTCCAACCTCAGAATCTACATTCTTTGTGGACGGGATAGTCAGCAGGTCAATGCAGAGGGTGTAGATTGAGATGGGAAAGAATGGAAGACAGTGGAGAGACAGGCCAAGGAATGAGCTTGGGGGGGGAGGGGGTGCGCGCCAAAAGAAATAAGCAGACTCGCCATTGAAATTAACATCCTTCAAGGCCAAACTCTTTACCTGGGTCAGCTAGGGATGCCTCCCCCTCCCACCCCACCCCCACAAATACCAGAAGGGAATCCATTGCTCAGCACTCCACAGCCAGGTCTGGGCACCTGGGAGAGATCTCTCCTCTTCCTTCCCACCTCCTCCTACAGCCTGGAAGGGGTCCTGTCTTTGAGATCCTGATTCCTCCTCCCCTCCTCTGCTCCCACATTTCCTCCTCCAAACACACAGAGCCTGAATCACACAGATGAGACGCTGAGGAAGCAGATACCAGGGCAGAACACTGTGCTTTCTGGGACGTTCCGCTAGTCTCTACCTCTTGCCTGAAAGATGGGGCCCTTCAACAAGTTAGGGGCAAAGGAAACCAAGTTTTTAATATTCTGGGCAATATCGCTTTCTGATGTTCTCTTTCGCTGGTGTCCCACACACCGCCCTAGGGAGATGATCGAGATAATCATGATTTATTAAATGCCAGGCATGGAGTTAAGTGCTTGACATACATGATTATATCTGCTCCACTTCAAAACGGGGCATCACAGAGACTCTGTGAGCTCCTGTGCATGAAACGGCCCCACGCCAGACATGCAGAGGCTAACTTTATCGACCACCTGCTGCTTTGCCGATAATAATAATTCATTGTGATGATTACTTAGCACACAGCGCTGTAACATAATACCGCCTCTTTTTAGGTCCTATTGAATCCCTAATTCAAGACGAAGAAACTCAGACACAGCATTTGCCTGATGACACACAACTTACAAACGGCACAGCCAGGACCCTAACTCAGGACTCTCATCCCCTGGACCCTGTGCCTGTAAACAGTATCGCTCCTCACCCATCCCCATGTGCTCCTGGGTGCCCCCCGCTCCTCGCTGGCTTCCCCCCTCCCATCTCCTCCTTCCAGGCAGCCACTCTCTGCCCTTGCGACCCACTAGAGCCTGCGCACGATTCGGAGCCCTTTGCACTTCTTCGACCAACAGCCCCCTAATACTATTACTGCTGATGGCTTTTCATTCCCGATGCCAAACCTGATTTGGAGTTTACAAGGCTGAGGGTTTCAATCCAGGCCCTGTGGACAGGCTCGGGGAGCCCTAAGTGACTGGAGCTTACAGACAATCTAATTGTTATTGACATTTGTGTCTGATTGTTCATCAACGAGGAACTGTCTTTTAGGCCAAAGCATTCTATTAGGCGGCCCCCTTTCAGCCTCCCCACTAACGACAAAACACGTACGCGCCATCAGTGGCAGGCCAATCAATCGTAATATCGCTCCACATCTTTCCAGGTCGCTTTTGTGGGCTTGGGTCTGGGCGTGCCGGGGGCAGGGAGAAGCAGTGGGAAGACGAAGGAGTGGATGGGAATTTTTGTGCCTTGGTTCTGAAATGGAAGCGGCCTCACAAACAGAAAAGAACAGATTGTGTTACAAAAGATACCAACCTCTCTATCACCGATCTATCTATCTACCTACCCAGTTATTCTATAACCTGAAAGGAAACACAACATTTCCCCCCTTTTTTACATATGGGAAAACTAAGACTTAGTAAAGTGAAGTCACTTGTCCCACATCACATAAACATCCATTTCATCTATCTGTCTATCTCAATTCATCTCCCCATTTCACCTATCTAGCTAGCCAGCTATCTCTATAATTAGGTAGATGATACCTAAATTAGGTAGATGATACATAAATACATACACAGATACATAGATATCTTAGACAGATAGATAGACAGATAGATATCTTTGATAGATAGGTATCTTTGATAGATACATACATACATACATATATACATACATAGATATCTTAGATATCTTTGATTGATAGATAAAGATAGATAGATAGATAGATAGATAGATAGATAGATAGATAGACAGACACATACATACATATCTTAGACAGACAGAAGACAGATAGATAGATAGACAGACAGATAGATATCTTTGATAGATAGATATCTTTGATAGATACATACATACATATATACATACATAGATATCTTAGATCTTTTTGATTGATAGAGATAGATATCTTTGATAGATAGATAGATGACTGACACATACATACATACATACATACATACATATCTTAGAAAGACAGACAGATAGATAGATACTTATATCTGTATCTAAATATCCCCCCACAACTTGGAAGGGTTATTATTAAGAAGTATGTCACTTACCAGTTCATTCTGCTCGGTTGAAACCAGGTGTCCAAAGATAATGTCCACCATCACCCTGAATGACACTTGTGTCGGCTTAAGCAACCTTGACCATAATCAGTCCAGTAAGCTGGGAATTGCCCTGCCCTCCTCCTTAGCCAAAGCAGCTCCCACCCAGATAATAAATCTCTCCCTCGTTTCATTGGATTCTATTTCTCTAGAACTTCCCATCAGCCAGTCCGCCCTCTGGAGTGCTATCTTGAGGAAGCCAAAAGCACCAGCCCCAGCCAAGTGTTGACCGCATTTGACTTGAGTGCTTTCACAATTTTTCCTTGATTCCAAGACTGTGTGAAGGCCTTCCAGTGTCTGCCAGACAGAGCGCGTTTGTCAAGGCGTGTTACAAGTAGTGCACTGAACCGTCCACACTTTCTTGGGACTCTACACAATGAAACCGTCTGGCACACCGACCGGTCATGATGGGGCTATCAGTGACCCCGGCCTCCTCAGTAACAGGACGGAGCTAACTTACAGACATCAGCGCTCTTCTTCGCTTGAAAAGAAAAAGAATGGGCACAGGAAAAGAGCGATGAGGTCTACACACTCCCAGAAGGTCAAAAGTTAAAAAGACTGATGATGCCCAGTGTTGGTGAAGGGGTGGGACGACCGGAGTCCTCACATCTTGATGATGAGTGTCACAGGCTGAGTTGTGTCCCCCACCCTCCATCCCAGTTAGAGGTTGAAGTGCTAACAATTCTGAATGTGACAGAATTGGGAGACAGGTTCTTTAAGGAGGTGGATGCAGGGCGCCTGGGTGGCTCAGTTAAGGGACTGTCTGACTCTCGGTTTCGGTTCAGGTCATGATCTCCCGGTTGGTTCCTGAGTTCAAGCCCCTGGCATTCTCTCTCTCTCTCTCTCTCTGCCCCTCCCCGCTCTTACTCTCTTGTTCTCTCTCTCAAAATAAATAAATAAACTTACAATATATATATTAAAGAGGTGTTTGAATTGAAATGAGGTCACTGGAAGTGGGCCCTAATGACCGGTGTCCTTATAGGAAGAGAAGATTTGGACACAGACACATGTAGAGGGAAAGTCATATAAAGCCCCAAGGAGAAGATAGTCATCTACAAACCAAGGCCACAGAAGAAACCAACCCTGCCGACATCTTGCTCTTGAACTTGGACTTCAGCCTTCAGAGCTGTGAGACAACACATTTTTGTCCCTTAAGCCCCCAGCCTGTGGTACTTTGTTAAGGTAGCCCCAGCAAATCAATCCAAGGGGGATACAGAATGCTACAAGCCACTTTAAAAACAGTTTGCCAGAGGTGACTGGGTGGCTCAATCAGTTAAGCATCTGAAGTCAGCTCAGGTCATGATCTCACTGTTGGTGGATTCGAGCCCCGCGTCAGCTCTGTGCTGACCACTCGGAGCCTGGACCCTGCTTTGGATTCTGTGTGTCTCTCTCTCTCTCTGCTCCTCCCCCACTTGCACTGTGTTTCTGTCTCTCTCAAAAATAATTAAAGATTAAAAAATATTTTAAAATAATGAAATAACAAAATAAAATAAAATTAAAATTAAAAGTTTGCCATTTATTATAAAGTTAACCATATACTAAGACTTAAACCCAAAAACTCCAGAGTGCCTGGGTGGCTCAGTCTGTTAAGTGTCTGACTTCGGCTCAGGTCATGATCTCATAGTTCGTGGGTTCGAGCCCCGCGTCTGGCTCTGTGCTGACAGCTCAGAGCCTGGAACCTGCTTCAGATTCTGTGTATCCCTCTCCTTCTGACCCTCCCCTGCTCACACTGTCTCTCTCTCTCTCAAAAATAAATAAAACATTAAAAAAAAATTTAAACCAAAAACTCCATTGCTGGGTATTTATCGAAGAGAAACCCAAATATGTTCCCACAAAGACCTAAAAATGAATATTAATATTTATATCATAATTCTTTACCATCACCTACACTGTCAAAATGACCCAAATGTTTATCAACCAGTGGATGAATAAACAGACTACAGTATATCTGTGCAAGGGAATACGACATAGCAATAAAAAGGAACAAACCCCTGGCACATACAAACATATGGATAAATCTCAAAGGCACTCATTCTATTGAGTGAAAGAAGCCAGACCCCAAAGATTAAGTGATATAATTTCCATTTATAAGGCCTCCTGGAAAGGCTAAATCTAAACAAACAGAAAACAAATCAGCAGTCCCCAGGGGCTGGAGGTGGGGGAAGAAAACCAATTAGAAAGGGACACAAGGAGGGGGCGCCTGGGTGGCTCAGTCGGTTAAACGTCTCCCTTTGGCTCAGATCATGATCTTACAGTTGGTGAGTTCAAGCCCCACTCTCTGCTGTCAGCGAAGAGCCCACCTCAGATCCTCTGTCCCCTTCTCTCTCTGCCCTTCCCCCGCTTGTGCGCGCTCTCTCTCTCTCTCTCTCTCTCTCTGTCTCTTCCTGTCTCTCTCTCCCTCTCCAAAGTAAATAAATAAATAAATAACTTGAAAGAAAGGGACACAAGGAAACATTTTTGGGTGACAAAAATGTTCTGTTTCTTTTCTTTTCTTTTTTTTATTTCTAGGAGAGAGAGAGAGACAGCGTGAGCAGGGGAGGGTCAGAGAGAGAGGGAGTCACAGACTGCAACAGGCTCCAGGCTCTGAGCTGGCAGTCAGCACAGAGCCCGACACGGGGCCCAAACCCACGAACCGCGAGATCATGACCTAAGCGAAAGTCGGACGCTTAACCGACTAAGCCACCCAGGCGCCCCCAAAAATGTTCTATTTCTTGATTGCGGTGATGTATGCGGTGATGTATACTATCAAATTCATCAAACTGTATCTTAAGGAGAGTAAATTTTCTTGTGTATAAATTATATTCCAATGAATTTCACTCTAAAAGTAATAATAGTGAGTCATCTTTCGTGACTAAGGGGCAATATATTTTAATTAACAATACCCAATATTGGTGAAAATGCACAGAGACCATATTGCTGGGTGGGTTTATATGAGGAATGTCTTTCTGGAAAGCAAATTGGCAGTTCTCTCTCAAAATGTAAACTATATGTCTTTGTTTTTTCATGTTTATTTATTTTTGAGAGAGACAGAGACAGAGCACCAGCAGGGGAGGGGCAGAGAGAGAGAGGGAGACACAGAACCCAAAACAGGTTCCAGGCTCTGAGCTGTCAGCACAGACCCCGACGTGGGGCTCGAACCCACGAACCGTGAGATCATGACCTGAGCCGAAGTCGGACGCTTAAGCCAGGCGCCCCGATATGTCTTTTTTGACCCAGCATTTCCACCTCTAGGGCTCCATCCTGCAAAACTGCGTGCATATTTATAAGTAAGTCCACCACCATGTTGATTATCATAGCCAAAAATAAGATACAATCCATGGGAAAAATCCATCACAAAAACAAGGAGCTCAGAGACAGACACCAAGCTGCTGGCGCTGTTGTTTTCAGGGAGGACATGAGGGTGGAAACTGAAAAGGAGAGCTCTGAACACTTCACTCAATATTCTTCTGTATCATGTAAATCTTTTATACAGAGAATGAAGGCATATGTTGCGTAATGTTTTTAACCCCAAGGTCAGAACTCCCGTTTTAGTAAAGAATAAAATGCTTCTCGCCCCATCACTCTCTTGAAGTATAGCCCCTTCCCTGCTTTCTCGTCTTTGACATCTGCACTTGCTGTCTCAAGAAACTTCATTACTTGGAAGATGGGTACAGTCCCTTCATTGATATTAGCAAATGTGAAGCAAATAAGTTGTTGGTGTTTTTGTTCCCCCAAGAAAAAAACTAGGTCCTATCAGTACACAATGTTACCAAAATAATGGCAACAATATTGCCCGGTCATAAAACTCGAAGAAATTGGCTGGCCTCACTTAGATGCAGACCCAATGATCAAGAGCTTCTTCTGCTTAGGGAAGGTTTTCTCCAAGTCAGCCTGATGACGGGAACAAAATTTAGGGCGTGAACAGGATGGAGAAGGCATGGACCATTTACATGGAGGAGGAGGGGTTAGAAACTTAAGAGCAGACAGACAGGTGTTAGATCCAGGTTTCCCTGACCTTAGAGGGTAAACATAAAACAAATCAGCTTCAATTACAGTGAAAAACACTGAGTTCCTTTGAATGCCTCTACGATCTGGGACTTTGACTTTGCAAATACCTGGTGTGCTTACAACCCTTGCCCTCTGGGGCCACCCAGCAGCTGGGGGCCAACCGAGTCCCCTCAGGTTTCCTCCAGGTCCCCATTCCTGGAACTGAGCAACTGGACATTCCCATCGTTGGTGAATGGCTCAACCTTGGCGAAACCGAAGATCTGTCTGCTACCTGAGTCCTTGGACAAAGAGGATGGGAAGCAGGTAGGTTCTTGAGGGCCAATCCTACCCTGGGGCCATTTCTCCTTCCCCGAGAGAGCCGTGGGGGTCCCTGGAATTTTTCCAGGGAAACATTCTAAGACGGAGGATCTCCTGGAATTGTTTCTCAGTAAAGTCTAAGCTAGACAAGGAAAATAGAATGATGAGGGAAAGGGACTCACCATGGAAAGTCCCTTACAAAGAACCATTGGATGTCTCAGTGCCTCTGCCGAGCCCTGTGATTATTTTCCCACTTTCTTTGGGGGTGGGATGGGGAGGGATTCCATTAAATTAGGAGCCAGCGAACCTTTCCTGTAAAGGGTCAGAGAGTAAATGTTTTAGGTTTTGTGGGCCCTCGGACCTCTGTCACAGCCAGCCGGCTCTGCCATTATAAGGCAAAAGCTGTCGTAAATGAGACACAAATGAATGGATGGGACCACATTCCAATAAAACTTTATCAATGACGTTAACATCTGAGTTTCCTATATATTACATGTGTGGCAAAATACTCATCTCTCTTTGCTTTTGTTTTGTTTTTTTATTTTCAACCACTGAAAAAGGTAAAAAAACATTCTTCATTCTAGAGCCTTACAAAAGCAGGTGTTGGACTGGATTTGGGTCACGGTAACCGGTTTGCCAACCTCAGCCATTAAATCATCTTGTCCTTTAGGATTTTTGTTACAAACATGTTTCTATTTTGAAACCTCCCTCTGACTGTATACAATGTCTTGGCAGGTAAACAGATATATATAGATAGAGAGGAAATCTGTGCGGGTGGGCAGGGGTGAAGCAAAAGAAGTGGCCATTGTCCATCTGGAATATTACAATGAAAGCCCCTTGAGGATGGTGCCTGTGATGCCTGGCACTTCGTATAGGCTAGTAAATTTCTCTCTCTTAAGTGAACAACTAAAGGTCAAAGGAAAGGGAACTTGATTCTCATCCCAAAAACGTCAGTAACATTTCTTTCTCCAAGCTATGAGTGTTCTAGAAGAAAGGTAGAGGACGGGTGTCAAAAACTAGAGGCTTAAGCAGGATTAAGAAACCAAAGGCGACTTGCTGGTAGTTTGTTGGACAGAGGTGCATTGCAACGTCAGAGCTCAAATGCAGTGTTAGACCAAGATGAAGGTCTGGAAAAATTATCACAAAAAGAAGGACATGTTTAGATTTGTCTTAACCAAAAAAAGTCCAAGTGGAGGGGAGGGAAAGGGAAAGAAATCAAAGGTAATAAGGTCCCAAATTATATTGGTTAGGTATTTAAGCCCAACTACAGCAGCTTAAATACTTCTGATTTCACTTTTTCTCTCATAAAAGAATCCCTGATGGGGACAATCAGGAACAATATGGCAATGCCATCAAGGGTTCAAGGAGGCAGAGGCAAGCTCCTTCTACCTTTCTCCACCATAGCTGAGTGACCTCGTAGTTTAAGGTAGCTGCCAGAGCTCCAGACGTTACTTCAATATTCCACGCTGTGGTACAGAAATCAGCCAGGAGAGGACTCAAAGGGGCATTAGCTGCCAAGTCCATTGTGTTAATCAGTTTTTCCGCTTATCTATCAACGGCCAAAAGTTAGTTGTACAAACATAATGAGCTGCAAGGGAAGTTCATAGCTTTTTAACTGGTGCATTGCCATTCCCATAAGATTGGGGGTCTGTTTCTTTGGAAACAGAAAAAAGTTTGTAAAGGCAACTAGCCACATCTTCCTTAGCAAGTCAGGGTAGTTTAGTAATTCACTGATAAATCATGCGTAATGAAACGTTCTAAAATGCAGAGGGCCACCGGGCCACATAAACTGAGAGATCTAACCCAGAAGTTGACAAACTTTGTCTTCAAAGGGCCAGAAAATAAACGTTGTAAGCTTTGCATCGTCTCTGTGTCAACGACTCAACTCTGCCACTATTTCACAAAAACAGCTCTAGGGAACATAGAGTGGAAGGGCATAGTTGTGTTTTAATAAAGCTTTATTTACAAAAGCAGATGGTGGAGAGGATGCGGCACACAAGTCACTGTTTTGGTGAGCCCGGATTTAGTAAGCGAATGTGAGAGGTCGGTTAGACGCTGCCGAAGGGTTGCTTTATTAACATGATCCACAAATGACGATCAGAAGTTCATCACGAAGAAAGGAGTGGGTAGAGTGTTCCAGATAAAGGGCACGTCATTTCAAAGATGGAATTACGAGACAGAGCAAAGCGTGCACAAAGAATCTGAAGGAATCCAAGTAGGACGAAGTGAGACAAGCATGACAGATATTATAAAAGATGAGTTGCCAGGAGGCTGAAGTCAGGGACTCCTTGAGGGGGTCTCACCTTATCATCAGGGCAAACTAGAGTGACCAGGGGTTTCTCCATAAGGAAGGGACATGATTACAGGTGCAGATTTTAAGTTCATTCCGGCTGCTGGGCAGGGTGATGGTATCGGGCAGGTCAAGAGTAGAGGTCAGGGGCACCTGGGGGGCTCAGTTGGTTAAGCGTCCGACTTCGGCTCAGGTCATGATCTCACAGTTCGTGGTTTCAAGCCCCGCATGGGGCTCTGTGCTGACAGCTCAGAGCTTGGAGCCTGTTTCAGATTCTGTGTCTCCCTCTCTCTCTGCCCCTCCCCTGCTTGGATTCTTTCTCTCTCTCAAAAATAAATAAACATTAAAAAAAAAAAAGAGTAAAGGTGAGCCATTCATCAGAACAGCTAGAAGGGAAAATAAAATCCAGTAACACCAAGAGTCAGTACACCGTGTTTACTCACTATACTTGTAACACCAAATGTGGGAGGCACCGAGGGGGAAGGTTCCTCACACCTACCAGTTCTCCAAACCTCTAGACATCGGCTCGGTGTTGTGTAATCCATTCCAATCCTGACACTAACTACCTGGGGTGAGCGCCCTGTTCCACAGGTGTAAGGGCTCGGTCCCCCCAAGGCAGCCCTCTGACCAAGTATTAGGACCCCAGGGTACCCACACTTCTGTCCAACTCCAAACTGGGAGATCCCCCCACCGTCCCTTCCCCCAGGTTGACTACTTTCCTAGAATCCTTCAAAGAACTCAAGAAAGCAGTTTACTTATATTTACTGGTTTATCACAAAGGACACGATTCAGGAGCAGCTAAATGGAAGAGATGCCTTAGGGGAAAGTCTAGGGTGGGGACGGGGGTCCATGGAACTTCTGGGCCATTTTTGGGCATGCCACCATCCCCAGAGTCCCAATGTATTCACCAATCCAGAGGCTTTCCGAACCCTATTTAGGGCTTTTTTGGGAGGACGCATCACCAAGGCATCGTGGACTAAACCATTGGCCATGACTGATTAACTCAACCTCCAGCCCTTCTTCCCTCCCCAGAGGCCAGGGGGAGCTGAACGTCCCAATCCTAAATAACCACACCTTGGTGTTTCTGGTGACCACCCCCATTCTGAAGCTACCCCAGCCACCCGCCGTCTCATTACAAAGACAATCACTGTCCTAGAAATTCCAAGATTTTTAGGAGCTATGTGCCAGGTACCAGGGACAAAGACCAAATATTTATTTTTTTACAATATTGGAGTCATCAAAACACAGACGGCCTAGGGCATCTCATGAACTTTTGCTGCGAGGGTACATTGGTACAACCGCTTTGGAACCTGGAAGTTTCTACTACAGCTGCCTGAACTCCTACCCCAAGGGCCAACACACCCGCCCATGAAAAACGCAGCCACGTGGTTGCCAAAAGACACACACGGGTCTTCCCCAGTCGCCCTATATGAAATCACCAAAAACTGGAAATAATCCAAATGCCTGACCATCACGGGCTGGATAAACAGTGCTGTCCCGATAGAATGTTGTAACACACAGGGGCAGCGGATGGGTCCACAGCCGCGTGCTCTAACGTACACGGAGTTCACAAACGCGTGCCACAGAAAAGACGCCAGACATAAGAGCGTGCAATCCCTTCTGCTTGGATCTCATGATCACTGCCCTGTGCAAAGCTGCGCAGTGAGAACCACAGGGCTTGTGGAGGAAATGGGGNGGGCAGGTTAAGCAGTGGCATGCATGAATCCTGCAATATAGGCGGCATTCTGAAAAAGTCTTGTGGTTTGCTGAGCAGGCAGCGAGAGAAGGGCCGCAGCTGTGAGGTCTGGCGCAGAGGTGGAGAAGGGGGGTGTCTGAGATGAGAAAGTAGGAACACCAGTCGTGGATGGGTAGGGGCGGGTGCTGGAGACACACGCATCTCGTGGATTCGTTCCCAATTCGGTTCAACTGGCCGCCGTCGTCGACCTTGATTTAGAGCCTCAACAAGATCACGGGCAAGCCGCTGCAAACTTTGCTTTCTGTTCACATGATTCCCTAACAGATCAGTTACAGAACAAATTCGCATGTTCAAAACCAGTGCTTGGCCCAACGGACCCTACACCTTGGAGGATTCCATTGTGTAGAAGCTTCAGGACCACAGAGACCCCTGTCTGGGTGTCAGGAGTCAGGAGGCTGGGTGCCCTTGGGTGGGGGAAGGTGACAGCCCAGAAGAGCAACCAGGGTGCCCCCAGGGGCTGGGAATGTCGGGTTTCTGGGCACTGCTTACATGCTACTTTCCTTTGGTGGAAACGTGGAAATTACCATCAGTGTGTTTTGCTTTGCGTGTGTCAACTACAAGAAGGCATTTACTGGCGGGGGTGGGGGGGGGCTCAGTCAGTAAGCTTCCGACTTCAGCTCAGGTCATGATCACGCAGTTTGTGGGTTCGAGCCCTGCGTCGGGCTCTGTGCTGACAGCTCAGAGCCTGGAGCCTGCTTCAGATTCTGTGTCTCCCTCTCTCGCTCTCTGCCCCTCCCCTGCTCATGCTCTGTCTCTTTCTGTCTCTAAAAAACAAATAAATCATTAAAAAAAAAAAAGAAGAAGAAGAAGGAGAAGACATTTACTGGGAATGAATGAATGCAATGATAAAAACAGAATCTAAAAGAAAACAAAGCAGCACAAAAGAGAATCGTCAGGAAGTTGCTTTTATCTTCTAGATGAAAGACAAGGCTGGCCTGGACCAGGTGTCGGCAGAAGGGACAGAAGAATGACCTAGAATCTAGAGTGCCGTGGTTGCATGGACAGAAAGGAAAAAGAGACAGAGAGCCCAGCATAACTTCCCAGCCACTCTGTGGGGCGTGGGATCAGACAGACCACAAGAAGGGAGTCCCCCCATTTCAGAAGAACTCCTTAGTGCTTCTCTGTCTAGTCTCCCTGCCACTCTGGACGGAACTGGTCAAGGGGGTCTGAGTTTGCCACCTTGTTAGCAAACATCCAGATACTTCTTTCACCAGGTCCGTGGGGTCTGTCTCCTTGCTTGAAACAGAAGGATGCTGAACCAATGTGTTCTTACCATCGGACTTTCATGATTTCACTGAGCAAGGATGGCAGTAACGCACCCGGGCTTTTCGGGGCTGTGGCTTGGGGGCTCCAGAACAGGAAGAAAGCACCATGTTCCTAACAGGGCTGAACTTCCAGGCAAAACAGCATCCTTCTGTAGGTCTTTCTCCACCTCCAAAAGGCCATCAGCCCTCCCTCAGCCACCCCCACAGGGGAAATCATTTGGACAGTAACGTTTTTAAGTCTGATGCTTATGGGGCACCTGGGTGGCTCAGTGGGTTGAGCGTCCAACTTCGGCTCAGGTTTGTGAGTTCCAGCCCTACATCGGGCTCTGTGCTGACAGCTAGGAGCCTGGAGCCTGTTTTGGATTCTGTGTCTCCCTCTCTCTCTGCCCCTCCCCCGATCATACTCTGTCTCTCTCTGTCTCTCTCAAAAAAAAAAAAAATTGTTTTCAGTCTGAGGCTTACAGAGGAAGGCAGGAAATCCAAACTTGTTCCGTTTCATGGTTTGTGATGCTTTCCTGGTCCGTGGTTTTGAGTTTAGAATGAGCTCTTCTTTTTTCAATTAATTCTCAATACCATCTTCTGCTTTTTTTTTTCTACATGGAGAAAACCTGTGAAGATCTCAGGTCAGTCTCTCACAGTCGTCTTCTTTATGGGGAGAATCAACGAATTTGGAGGTAGGTACGTGCCACAGACATCCAAATTCACTCTCAGCCGGGACAGTTTGAATCTGAGTAACCAAATCTCAACCCCCTCGGGGCACGGGGCTTATCTTCCATATCTCTTGTAAAGGGCTGAACAGACTGTAGGTATTCAACAAGTAATAAATAACGCTATATTATATATCAATAGCATGTGCAGTCTGGTTGGGAAAAGCCGATTCTGATAAAATCAAGGACTGAGCATCACCGGAGCCTTGGATTTCATCCAAATGTGACCTCGTGAGATTTTTTAAAAGTTAAGAGGAGGGATAGATGTGTGCTTCCTCGAATTTCTCTATCCATATTGGTGGCATCCATTCAAAGAAGGAAAATAAGAGTTTCCGGTCAGGGCAGAAGGATCTTTCATCTTTCTACATATTGCCCACGACTCCCCAGGTTTGACAATAAATGGGCCTTCAGTTAGTATCTATTGAGTGAGAGGGCTCCTGGGTGGCTCAGTCCGTTAAGCCTCTGACTGCGGCTCAGATCTCGCAGTTTGTGGGTTCAAGCCCCACGTCAGGCTCTGTGCTGATGGCTCGGAGCCTAGAGCCTGCTTCGGATTCTGTGTCTCCCTCTCTCTCTGCCCCTCCCCCACTTGTGCTCTGTCTCTCTCTATCTCAAAAATAAATACACTTAGGGACACCTGGGTGGCTCAATTAGTTGAGCATCTGACTTTGGTCATGATCTCACGGTTCATGGGTTTGAGCCCTGTGTCGGGCTCTGTGCTGTCAACTCAGAGCCTGGAGCCTGCTTCAGATTCTGTGTCTCCCTTTCTGTCTGACCCTCCCCTGCTCATTGTGTCTCTCTCTCTCTAAGAAATAAATAAAAAACATTAAAAATTTTTTTTAATAAATAAACTTAAAAAAATCTATTGAGTAGTAACAGTGACTAATATTAACAAAGCACTTACTCTATGTTAACCCTTATGATAATTCTTTATTTACCCAGGACATCTCGTTTGACTGTCCTATCAACACTATTAGGTAAGTTCTATTTACTAGCCCTACTTTACAGATGGGAAGACAGAGGCTCATGGAGGAGTAGCCACTTGCTCACAATCACTCGGCTGTTGAGTGGGAGAGCAGGATTGAACTTGGGCTCAGACCCACTCCATTGTATGGCCACTGTACATCCAATGTCTCATCCACTGAATGTGCTGAACTTTGTGCCAGAGTTTAGGCCAAGGAAAAGAAGAAATTATTCACACTCCAGGGGAGGAAAAAAAAAAAAAAAGAAAAACTTACCAAATGATCCTTGAGTGGTCAAGCCTCAGAGGACCTAGTAGGTGCTACATATATCTCCGTTCATTTGCCCTGACTATTACCAGGTCCTTCATGTCCCAGAAACTTGGAATTGGGGCATCAGAAAGAATTTCAGAGACTATTCAGTTCAATTCCTTAGGCAACAGAAAACTCCCTTCCATGGAATCATGCAGCCTCCGCTTACATGCCTCCAAGGATGGGAGGCTCACTCCTACAAGTACCTGGAGCGGTTCCAAGGGGTGGGTTGCCCTTTCTTCACTTTATTTTAGAGATAAGAAAAAACAAAAACAGATGCCTAATCTCTGGGACCTCACAAGAAATACAGATGTGTCCCTGCAAGTGAACACTGTGTGATTTGTTCCCTGAAGAGAGGAAATGATACCAGAACCCACTGAGGCTCCCCGCTAAGCCAGTCTCCGTGTTCTACACCCAGCTCCAATGCCCCCGAAATCTACGGGAACCCTGGATTGCAGCAGGTCATGGTGCATTCTGGGAGACAGAACGCCAAGGAAGCTTCCAAACTCGTCTCTCTCCTTCGGTCTCTTTTCAACAGCACTTGCTCATCTTTCTGTTTTTCTGAACACTCAGGTCCGACTGGCCCTCCCCCAAGGCCACGGTCTTATTCTCAGCCTATAGGACATCACTTCTCCTCCTCATCCCCAGCCCCCTCCAAACCCCCCACCCCCTTAGGCCCCAGGTGCTTCTGACAGTGAAATCGTAGCTGTGAGGCGACCAGTTTTGTCCTCAAAGCTAGAGAGAGGCCTGCGTTTGCATCCCACGTTTATGGCTACCGAGCTCGGGGGCCTTTGCCAAGCATCTTAGCCACTCCCGGCCAATCTCTCCATTCAGAAAATGGCTGTATCTCTCGGAGGAACATAGCCCATATAAGACCATCAGTGTCTAGTCCCCCAGAATGTTTAAAAAAAAAAAAAAAAAGACAATAAATCCTAGCCGCTTGCTTTTGAATTGCTTTTCGGCTTCGATGGGGCAATTCGGGGGTATGCACCAGCCCCAAGAGAGCTCAGTGCTCCGTTCTACCGGGATTCCACGGAAGAGAAACCCTCCTTCCTTCCAGACCTTGCAGCCGGAGCGTCTATCCTTCCTACAGGCAAAGAACCAAGGCGATTCTCCAAAGGAGAGTCTGTACTGGGCACCCCTCGCCCCTGGCAAAGATGCGCCTTTTGCAAAAGGGTTAAGCGAACCTGGCACCTGCCCAAGTCTCTTGAATTCTAGCTCAGGGGCTAAGCCAACAGCCCTCATCCTTAGTGAGTTCTGTGGACGCCCCGCAGAGCCACTCACGAGCCCTGAAAAGCATGTTTCTTTGCTACTTTATAACACGCCTCTCCTCGCTCGGATGTGAGGTTCCTGATGCCAGAGGCGGCGTCTCTGTCCTTGCCATTTCCCCATGCCTGGGACGGCGCCTGGCTCTCGGGTGCCAAAGAGGTATCTGAATACAGGGATGAAGGGAGAAGCCAGCCTCAGTTTAGCAATCTGCAAAATTAAGATTCTGGTCCCCGCTAGGCGGCTGGTGTAAAGATTAAATAGGGAAGCCTGGGTCTGCTACATTATTAGCATTTGGTAAACAGGTGCTGTTTAAAACGGACACGCTTCCACCAACAAATGAACAGGCAAAGAAAATGTGGGAGACACATACATTGGAATATTGCTCAACAATTAAAAGCAGGAAATCTGCCTTTTGCAGCAACGTGGATGAAGTCTGAGGTCATTACACGAAGTGAAAGGCAGGCAGGCAAAGACAGATACTGCATGTTCTCACTTCCATGTGCAACGCGAAAACGCCAGGCTCCCAAAAGGGGGTGGATGTGGGCTGCCAGCAGCTAGGGGGTGGAGGAAACGGGGGAGGTTGGTCAAAAACTGCCAAGCCCCAGCTGTGAGATAAGTACGTTCTGAGGACCCCGTCATCAGCCTGGTGACTGTAATTAATGACACTGTCAGATATACTTGAAAGCTGTGAAGGGGGGGCGCCCCGGGGGCTCAGTCAGTTGAGCATCCGACTTCGGCCCAGGTCACGATCTCGCGCTTGGTGAGTTCCAGCCCCGTGTCGGGCTCTGTGCGGACAGCTCAGAGCCCCCTTGGGATCCTCTGTCTCCCTCGCTCCCCACCCCTCCCCCGCTTGCACTCGCTCTCTGTCTCGGTCAAAATAAATAAACTTAAAAAAGAAAGTTGTGAAGACAGTAGATCCTGAGTGTTACCCCTACACGTCAAAAAGGTCGTTATGTGAGGGACCAAAGTGTCAACTGTCCTGTGGTCATCGTTTTGCAATACACACATGCCTCAAATCATCACATTGCACACCTTATGCATACATAAGTGCTATTGTCAGTGGTATTTTCGTAAAGCTGGAGAAACAATGATAAAATACAATGCAATTCAACAACTGACACACAGCACACAGACTCACACATGCAGACGGACACAGACAGAAAGACCTGGATGCACGGACATCTGTACAGATATGCACGCACGACCCCACACGCACAGAGACACACAAAAAGACACACACAGGACGCAGTGGATTCCATCACACCAGTGGCCATGTTTCCTTCCACGCAGCTGACCGCCTCCCCTCAGGACCCCGGCCTGACCCCACCGCCCACCCTCCCACCCCTTTCCCCCTCCAAATCCTACGAGCAGAGAGTGGAGTCGGCCATGCAGGTGGATGGGCCGAGCCCCCCTTCAGCGGTTTTATTTTTCCGAGTGCGGTTTCGAGGCAACATGGGAAGTAATAAGAGGAAATAATTCTGGGCATTGTTGAACAACCAGAGGACACCGTGGCAATGTGTATAACAGATGTGTGCACAGGGAGAGGGTGTCCACACATGCCTGTGTGCTCCGGGCTGTCTCCAAAGTTGGGGAATTCGAATTCATGTTTGTTTGTTGGTCAAGAGAAGGAAGGAGAGGAGGGCTTGAACCCACTCCAGGGCCGTATGAAGTGGGACACAGCCCCGAAATACGGGGCAGCCTTGCCCGCAGCCTGGCTTCTCCAGAGAAGACTCTTGGGTCGTGTGGTGATGTTAAGGCCTTGAATGTATATAACATCACGGAGTCATGGTTTTTCTCTCCTTTCCCCCAAAAGGACGTTAAATCACTTTGGACGAAGTGAAGACCGCTTCACGGAGTCGGGATGCAGAGGAAACTAGGATTCTGCCCCCCTTTGGTTCATGAATGTGAAGTTAGAACAGTCCTGGCTTCCGGTAAAATCCCACCCGTGTGTCCCCTTGATGAGAAAGCCCAACCCCACCCCTGCCCCATGTGTTTTTCCAGCCCTTAGATCTGAAGTCAAGGATTCTTTGCTTTGAGTCTGGTGTTTCGGCTGAGGCCTCTCTAAAGAAGTCCCTTCCAGGAGCCAAGGTCACGTCCTGTCTTCCGAAAGAAGCCAATAGCTTCCTCTGGTCCACAGGCGTGAGCTTAACCCGAGATCACAGCCGGCCACATGTGGGCTGCATCTAGCCCCAGACCTGTTTTGCTTGGCTCGCAGAGCGTTGGCTCAACCGATGTATTTTTTAAAAAATTTCAGACCATTTGCCAACCTTTAAAACTCAGAAGCTTTCACGTACAAATTCTAATCGTTCAGCTTTTTTTGAGAACTTGAAAGTCCTGGAAAGGCTGCCTACATTCCCACACGGTCATAATCTGCTAGAGGTGAATGGCAGGAGGTCCCTTAAGAAGGGACTGCGTTTTTGCCACAGTCCCTGCCTGTTGTCCACTGTCACCCTGGGCTGGGCTCAGGGTCCGTCGCTGTCTCCATCATGGAGACCTCACTGTTGTTTTACTCGTAGAAGGATTGAAGGGACAGTAGAATAGGTCTGGTACCCATGGCTGCTTCTAAAAGTAGAGAAACAGGGGCACCTGGGTAGCTCAGTCGGTTGGGCGTTGGACTACGGCTCAGGTCATGGTCTCTCGGTCCGTGGGTTCGAGCCCCACGTCGGGCTCTGTGCTGACAGCTCGGAGCCTGGCGCTGCTTCTGTGTTTCCCTCTCTCTCTGCCCCTCCCCTGCTTTTGCTCTGTCTCTCTCTCTCGAAAATAAATGGATGTTTAAAAAAAATTAAAGAGGAGAAACAAAGGATCATGATGGTGTAATCGTGAAATAAAAGCTAGCACTCGGGATAGTCTAAGAGCATGACGTGAATTAATTAATTAAATCCTGACAACAACTCTTGACGGTTGGTCATTTGATTCTGATTATAATTAATTTTGCTGTTGTGAGTCCCACTTTAGAGACCGGGAAAGTAAGACACAGAGAAATTAAGGTCAACACAGGAGGCCATCTTGTTCAGGGAACATGGGANCCACTCTCTGCCCCTGAAACTGATCCTTATGAATCCATCAGGTGGCTTCTTTGGCTTCCTCTTGGGCTTGGCCAAATGACACAAGAGTAAATTGAGTGGAAGTGAAACCGGGGTATATATTCCGCACCCCCTCCCTGGGGGTCACTGAATCCCCACAGCTGGCTAAGACCCTCCACCCAAGGTCAGGGTTCCTGTCCAGCCCCTCTCCACACGCCTGCTGTCTCCCGTCTCTTCCCACCTAGGAGAGGTGAGCTCCCTCACTCCTAGTGCGAGCGTGCGATTCCTCTTAGCTTCCCTCTGGATCCTCAGTTTCCCTACGTCTTCCCAGACATCTGCAAACAGTCCCTTGGGCAACTTCCCATCAAAAGGCTTCGTTGGAGGGTGTCATCAGATTCCTGCCAAGGACCCCGAATACGTCCTTGATCAGCTGCATTCATCTGCGCTGCCACCCAGCCCTAGGAGGCCATCGGGTCTGTAGCCGCTGCACTACATTTGGACAGGAGGAGCCCAGTGGGTTTATCAGTGGGTGTCAGACAACTTCATCCCCCACCACCGGGACTGGTGAGACCATCTCTGATTCAGAAAAAAAAAAAAAAAGAGCAATGTCTGGAATCATGCCCTNGAAGGGAAGGGAAGGGAAGGGAAGGGAAGGGAAGGGAAGGGAAGAGCACTGGAACAGGAGTCAGGAGTCCTGGATTCTGGGTAGAATGCCCCCCTTTTGGAAACACAGTCTCTGCATAAACAGGGAGGAAAATAGCTGGACTCTCACCAAATACAATTGTGTAANTCAACGCCCATCCCCACCTCCTCTTAAGTCTTGGATAAATCCTTCGCCTCCAAAACCTTTCGCAGTTGTGCGTCTATAGTAGCATAAATGTTTGCTTCTCAATAACATTTAAATACTCTCTCTGTGGGCAGGGAATGCTTCTTGTCACAGAAGAATCAATCTGTGTTGTTGGTAAACAAGGTACGTGTTATTTAGTGTCAGGGGGTTTTACAGGTACCACCAGGTAGCTGGGCACGTCTACAGACATGGG
>NW_027532877.1:1063998-1075711 GCF_008692635.1 Crocuta crocuta | reverse complement strand
CCCCCCCCGCCCCTCCCTCCACCCCGCTCCCCTGCCCCAGGGCCAGCCCCACCCACCAGTCTCTGAGAGTTAATCACATCATCAAGCAAAGGGCAAAATCAGAAATGTCCATGGGGCACCTGGGTGGCTCAGTCAGTTGGGCGCCCAACTTCCACTCAGGTCATGATCTCATGGTCTGTGGGTTCGAGACCCATGTCGGGCTCTATGCTGACAGCTCAGAGCCTGAAGCCTGCTTCGGATTCTGTGCCTCCCCCTCTCTCTGATCCTCCCCTATTCAAACTCTTTGTCTCTCTCTCTCAAAAATAAATAAACATTTAAAAAATTCTTAAAAAAAAAAGTCAGACACTTAACTGACTGAGCCACCCAGGTGCCCCTAGGATAAAACTGAATTTATAAATTAGACACTGTAGAAGACTAGCAACAGCTAACAGTAATAAAATACGACAATTAGAACAACAGACTATAATAAAAGTCTGTGAGTGGCCTCTCCAAATCTCTCATTCTTGTGACGATGTGAGATCATAAAATGCCTCTGCGGTAAGATGAAGGGAGGTGGACAGTGTAGGCATGTGACGCAGGGTTAGGCTACCACTGGCCTGACCAGACATCAGAAGGAGGGTCATCTGCTTACAGAGCAGGTTCTAAACTGCAGGAAGTGGAATCGTGGATGGGGGGAGGGGCAGGGGGTTCTATAAATAGATGATGGATGACTGATAGATAGATAGCTAGGGGACTGACAGTCTAAGACTGAAAGTGAAAGTTCAATCACTAGTGAGAGGTCAACACCCATGACGAAATCTGGAGAAGTCCCCGGGCCCCTGAGCCCTGAGTCTTTTATAAAGACACATCCCCTTTATTACTGACATACTATATGCCAGCCTCTGTGCTCTGAAGCTGTTCGGTTTTCAGCCCTAAGACCACTTTTATGCCCATTGTGCAGATGAGAAGCCCGAGACTTTAAAGCGCGGAGTGACTCACTCCCTGTACGGAGTTCATAGGACTCAGTGACTCAGATCACCGAGAGGTGAACCCAGACCCATGGGGGCAATGTAGGCATCCTGTCCTGTCCTGTCCTTGGCCACAGAGGGCAGGTACAGAAAGAAATGGAAGTGTCAGAGGAGGGATGGGACCAGCCCGAATGAGCTGGGTAATTAAGGTGGAATGAAGGTGGGAAGGACAGAGGAACAATGGGGCGCATTCTCCACCACTTGGGGCACAGGTGGTTGCCATGGAGACCAGTGGGAGCGATGGGACCAGGGGTCAAAGGCCTGCCCATGGGTTGCTCCTCCTTTGGGAGTTGACGGTTGAATTGTTGTGGCCCCAGAGAACCAGAGAACGCAGCCAGTGGTCTCCGCAGGAAGAGGGACAGTCCCTGGCGGCTGCTTCTGAGGCTGGGACAGAAGACAGACAGGGTCGAAGGAAAGTATCGGTGGCCTTTCACAATTATTATTGCATTCTCTTTACACCAAGCTTCTGGTCAAAAGCTCAAACAATAGATACAGACTGGGTATGCATTGAAAGGAAAATTCTGGGGGCGCCTGGGTGGCTTAGTCGGTTGAGTGTCCGACTTTCGATTAGGTCATGATCTCTCGGTTCGTGGGATCGAGCCCCGCGTCGGACTCTGTGCTGACTGCCAGCTCAGAGCCTGGAGGCTGTTTCAGTCTGTGACTCCCTCTCTCTCTGCCCCTCCCCTGCTCACGCTGTCTCTCTCTCTCTCTCTCTCTTCTAGAAATAAACTTAAAAACATTTAAAAAAAATAAAGTAAAAGGAAAATTCTGCCCATCCTTATTGAAGTTTCTGATACTTGACTCTTTCTAGAAAGACACACAAGAAATTGAAAGCCTGGGTGGCTCCTTGGGAGAAGAGGTGGGTGCCTCTGGAGGGGGGAAGGAGGGAGTCTTTGTTGTATATTCTTTTATACTTTCTGATTTCTTTTTTTTTAATTTAAAAAATAATAAGTAAATTTGAAATAAAAATAGAGTTTTAAGCTAAAATGATAGGCACAAAATTTTTCTCTTTAACATGTGGTTGTGTCTCTGGTAGACTTTTTCTCTTTGCATTTAGAAACAGAGAGTTACAGGGATGCCTGGGTGGCTCAGTCAGTTAAGCGTCCGACTTCGGCTCAGGTCATGATCTCGCAGTTCATGAGTTCGAGCCCTAACATCAGGCTGTGTGCTGACAGCTCAGAGCCTGGAGCCTGCTTCGGATTCTGTGTCTCCCTCTCTCTCCCTCTGCCCCTCCCCTACTCACACTCTGTCTATCTCTCTCTCCTTCTTTCTCAAAAGTAAGTAAACATTTTAAAAATCTTAATAAAAACAATAAAAAATAAAGGAGAGGATTGACCCAATATGTTCCAACTTCAGGCTCCCACCCATGTCGCCCCAAACTGGAAGGGGGCAGGGTAGTTCCCTGGGGATTTGGACAGGATGTCAACGCAGACGGTGAACATAGGAATAATGGAGTCAGGCAGGCCTACAACCTGATGGGCAGATGCAAGAACTCTTTCCCCACATTCCCTGGCCCCAAATCCAGGACGTACCTTTCACTGTCATGAGGTCTCAGCCTAAATCTCTAATATCCTTACCTCTCAAAAAGGCTTCATCGCATCTACCCACCGAGCATTCCCTAAGTAATAAATGGAAAACTAGACACACTAGCCTGCTGCCTGGCACAGACGATCTAAGCACACAGAAAACAGTCAAGACCAATGTCACTATCATTATCATGTTATTGTTTCCTCTAGGACGACTACTCGCTAAGTCCCTTCTCCAGCCACTCATTCAGTACCTGGTGAGCGCCTACTATGCGCCCTGCTGAAGTTCACCCTGGGAAAAGAGGAGGGTACAGGCCCAAGAAAAATCTTGAGGCAGCCTTGGCTCCAGAGCCCGCAACTCAGATCTGAACCCTCATCAGCATGCTCTTTCCAGAAAGAAGAGAAAACACAATTACCGAGAGTTCAAAGCCATTGAGGTGGTTGTAGAATGTGAGTCCATAATGCTTGTTTCCACGGCTCTGTGGGACAGTTCATGACAAACTTTAAGGCAGGACCAGGGAGGACTTCTAGAAGGCATTCCACCATGGGAAAATCAGTGAGTCCAGGCTCACGTTAAATCATCATAACAGTAGTAGCAATAATGACAATAATATTAGTTACCAGTTCTCAATGGTTTGTTATATGTCAGACCCTATGCCAAGAGCTTTGCATGCATTATCTCATTTCTACTTCACAATGACCCAAGAGATATGAACTGTTAAGATCTAGAGTCTCCCGGGTGAGCCATCGGAGGCTCAGAGAGGTCAAGGGGCTTGCCCACAGTCACACAGGCTGGTAGAAGGGCAGAGACCAGGAGTCTGACTTTAGCTCATATCCCAGGGCTCTCCACCGCCCGCAAGCAAAACGCAACGGTTCTTAAACATGGGGGTGTGGGGGGAGGATCTGGACTTCCTGAAGAAAGACTCAAACCTGGGGATCCCTTCTCTGTGCCCCACCAAAGGCCCCCACAAAGAACATTTGCAGGAACAGCAGAAGATCTGAAAGCCAACAGAGAAAACTTAGTGGGCAAGTCCTCTCTGGGGGCACCCCGGGGCCGTGCACACAAGGCTTCGGAGAGGGGGTGCAGAAACCTGAATCACTTGGCACATGCGGCGCAGAAGACAATGAATGACATTGTAGGCCGGGGCAGCTGAACCTGGGAAGTCTGGGGACCCAGCCACATCTCTCTACTCGGATCTGAAAACCACATTCCTTCAGCTCCTTCAGGTTGCTGTGAATTCCTCCAGCTTATAAAGCAGGTACAACCCATCTTTTTGGTATAAAAACAATAGGCTGAGTGCCAGGCAAGGCAGAGACCTTGAAGGAAAGAAAAAGTCAGCCACGCAAAGCCCAGCGCCTCTAACACACATCTGGGAAGGATTTGCCATTGATATGAAAATGGATGTGTGGATAACACATACGTGAATTTACGAATCCGGTGTATTCATCACAAAGGCCACAGTGAGAAAGGGTCATTCTTGCTCCCCCCTCCCCCCGCCCGCACTCAGCCCCCATGATGAACTTTCTGATGACTCTGAGGTTGACTCATCCCAAGCCGGGTTTCTTGGAAAACCACATTCTGTAGGGGAACGGGTTGCTTTGCGTGGTCTCATTAAGACAGGAATTAGCAGGGGGAGAGAGTGACGGGAGAAAGGGGCGGGACTAAGAAGGTGCAGGTATAGCAAAATCATTGTTGCGAGTCTCAGACAGGTCCCTCTGAGACAGGATCAGGGGAAACGGGTCTCCCAGACAGTCACTCTGTTTACGTTCCATCTGTTGGCCAACTGCAGCATTCGCTGAAAAATGGGGAGATGTCCAGGATGGTCTTAAAATACGGAGCGATGCCCAGGAATTCAGTTAGGTGGATGCGAGGGGTCTTTCGGATCCGTGTTAAGCATTGAAATTCAAGGGATCTGCTCGGCATACGCAAGTAGTTGGAGGCAAAGAGGATGCCCGAAATTGACTTTGGGAAGGTACACAGTGAGAGGCGTGTAAGCGACCTCACCTGTTCAGAAACCTTGAACAAAGCAAACTCAGGGTCACAAGGACAAATGTGGATTTTTTTCATCAAACCGCTCCTTCTGTGTTAATTGCTAGGTTCTAGACTAAAGAGTGGGAAGGAGCTGATTATCTGAGGGAGGCTGGTTACGCCATCCGTCATGATGGGCCAGATGATGCAGCAGTAAGAAGCCAACCCCATGTCCCCATGCAGTAAATCATCAACGGTTTGTTTCACGCGTTATCTTGTGTTTTCTCTGGGAGTCAGCTGGGAGCTCCGCCTGACATCATCCATAGCCAGGGACCCGAGCTGAGACAGGAAGTGAGAAAGGAGGGGTCATGAGCAAGCACATCGCAGGTCCCCGTGGCAAAGTGGAAGAGAGAATATCATCATGCACACCAGTTCTCAAAGCTTCAGCCACATGTGACATGGATCACAACCACTTGCTTTCCAATGGCCAGTGCAAGTCCATGACCACTTTAAGAGACCAAGAATCCATCCCAAGTGCCCAAGAAGGGAGAGAATGAGGCATGATCACTGGACAACACTAATTTTTTTAAAAAATTATTTTCCAGACGTTTAGGTGGCTCAGTCGATTAAGCGTCCAACTTCAGCTCAGGTCACGATCTCATGGTTCCTGAGTTTGAGCCCCACATCGAGCTGTCTGCTCTAAGCACAGAGCCTGCTTCAGATCCTCTGTCCCTCTCTCTCTCTCTGCCCCCTCCAGCTCGTGCACTCTCTCTCTCTCTCTCTCTCTCTCAAAAATAAACAAACACCTAAATCATTATTTTCCAAGGAGATGAGCCGGTGAGACCATAAAAGAATAGTGCTTAGCACTTACAGGGTGTTTTACGGTTTATAAGCCATTTTTTGCTGATATCACATTTTAAACCTCAAAGCCATACACCTCAAGTTGGCATTTTGTGGGTTGAAAGGGACAAAAGGTCACTAAACTAGCTCAATTAAAATAAGTTTATTTTATTCATTCAAGACATAGATCATAAGCACCTACTGTGTGCCAGTAATCATTCCAGGTGCTGGGGACATAGCCACAAGACAGATTAAGGTTCTTAATCTGTAACTCTTAGAGTTACAGTCTAGTGAGGGAGGCAGATAATACACTAACCAATAAATAAATATAGAATATAATTGTGATGGACAGACTCTGAGTTACCCCTTCCCTGATTCTGGCCTCCCGATATTCATAGCTTTGTGTAATCCCCACCTTGCCTTTAGTGTGACTAGGACCTAGGACCCGTTTCTACCCAATACAATATGGTGGCTGTGGTGGAATGTCACTTCTTTGACTATGTAAGACTCCATTTTGCTGGCCCACTCTCTCTAAAGATCTTCCTTACTGGTTTGATAAAGGAAGCAGCCATGTTGGGCAACCACAGGCAGCCTCTAAGAATTTCTAGGAACTGACAGTGGTGTCCAGTTGACATTGAGCAAGACGCCAAGGCCCTCACTCCTATGACTACAAGGAAATGGATTATTCTAATAACTTGGGTGAGCTTGGAAATGGATCCTTACCCAGTCAAGCCACCAGATGAGAGCAGAGCCCAGCCAATACCTTGACTGCAGCCCTTTAGGCCCTCAACAGAGGACTCAGCTAAGTGACACCCAGAATTGTTACTCACAGATACTATGAGATAATAAATGTGTGCTGTTTTAAGCCATTAAGTTAGTGGTGATATTTTGCACAGCAAAAGAAAAGCAATGGCATAACTATAGAAAGTGATAAGTGCTATGAAGAAAATTATAGTAGAGAAACAAGATGGAAAGGTTATTTTATGGGAGTGTCCAGAGATGACCTCTATGGGTGAATGACATCTGAGCAGACATCATTACGAAGCTACTTAGAAATCCAGAGGGAACCGTGTTAGAAGGAAAGAGAACAGCAAGTGCATGGCTTCCTTAAGGAAGACAGGAGTCTGGCATATTCCAGAAACATCAGGAGACAAGTATGGCTGAAACCAGTGATCAAGGAAGAGCAGAAGGAGCCAAGGAGCCAATAGTCAGATTACCCGGCACCTTGAGGCTCATGTTAAGGACTTTGGATTTTACGTTAAGTATACAGGAAAGCGATTGGTAGTATGTGATTGGATCTGTTTTGAAAGAAACTTGTCTGGATGCTGTGCTGAGAAAGGAATGGAGAGGGGAAAAAGGGAAGGTATGAAGACCGGAGAGGAGGCCATGCTCACCGTCTTCATGAAACGCCGGCAGCTTTGATTAGGGACAAGGTCCAAGATGGAGATGGAGAGAAACCAGAAGATTCAGGACTTCTCCTAAAGGATTCAATGCAGAGTGCAGCCTAAACACAGGGGTCCCGTAGGACATCTCGCGGAAACCGTGGCCAGGACATTTAGCGGGGCCTTGGGGAATACTGGGGAATCCAAGTCCAGTTGGTGACTAGTACTAAAGCTGCCATGAACACGTGTGTGCAAGTCTGTTTACACACATGCGTTCATCCCTCTTGGATAAATACCAAGGAGCAGAATGACTGGATCCTAACGCAGGTGTATGCCTGAGAAACTGCCAACTTGTTTTGCAAAGAGGTTGTACCATTTCACTTTCCTTACAGCAGCGTGGGAAAGTTCTGGACCCTCCACATCTTCACCAACACCTGGTGTGGTTGGTATTTTCACTTGTTCAGATTTAGAGAGACAAAATACAGCAGGTGAAGNCTGAGTCATCGTGAGCAGGCGGGTTAAGTATCTGTTGAATTTAAGGAAATCGAACCTGGTGTATCAGGGTGACATGAGCTGCTGTGACAAATAAAGCAAAAAATTCTAGTGGCTTGACCCAGTGGAAATGCTTTTCTTTAATTTTTTAAATGTTTGTTTATTTTTGAGAGAGAGAGAGAGGCAGGGGATGAGTGGGGGAGGGGCAGAGACAGAGAGAGAGAGAGACAGAATCTGAAGGAGGCTCCAGGCTGCGAGCTGTCAGCACAGAGCCCGACGCGGGGCTCAAACCCATGAACCGCAAGATCATGACCTGAGCTGAAGTTGGACGCTCAACCGACTGAGCCACCCAGGCGCCCCGGAAATGTATTTTTTATGAAGGTCCAGTGGGTATTCCCCCACAGGACAACTCAGAGACCCAGACATGTTACATCTTGTGGGTCTATGTCCCCCTCTCCTGAGGACCTCAGGGTCCTCTACAGCTAAGTTTTAAAGACGAAAGAGAACATGAAGAATTCCCACTGCTTTTTGAAATCACCAGCCCAGGAGTGACACACATCTGCTCATACTGCGTGGACAGGACCAGTCACATGGTCCTACCCGGCAGCAGGGGCCCAGGAACAACGGTCCAAGTGATGCATCCTCACCAAGGGGATGGTGGGAGGTCACACGTTTTTGTCGGACGCCCAGCCAACTCTGCCACACCCTGGCCTGTGGGACAGCTGTAAGCACAGATGCTGACCCCAGCCCCAGAAGAGTCAGGAACCATTCTCCCTGACTTCCGGGTCCCGTAGAAGCTAAACTCATCCAGGTTCAGCTGGACGCTGCGAACGACGGGCACAGCTTTCCCAGGGCTGCATCCCGAGGTCTGCCCAGCCGCTCCCCAGGGCCCCCCCAGGGACCTCTCAGGCCTCCCAAAGCTTCCTCGGGGCTTAACCACAGCGATTTTACCGCTTGCTCTTGGCACAACCAGCTCTCAGGGCCAACACTGTGTTAGCATTTTCCGTTCACGGGAAAGCGGGTGGGTTTACATCAAGTCCCTGCACGGCTGGGAATGAATGCACGTTTTGGTGAGAGCACATGGTGGGGAAGGCCTTCCCCAGAGACGCAGAGACTTCCAGATCCCTGGACACGCCAAGCTGACCAATAACAAAAACACGGCCCTGCACTGTGCTCAGCACTCCATACGCATCTTTCTTCCTCCCCACAGCCGGGCTGCACGAGGAACCCAGTTTCGTGGATGGAGAAAACCGGCCAAGCCCACGTGCCCATGAGCAGAGCCGGGATTTGACCCAAAGCCACCTCTTGGTTCCCTATATGATGACTCTTTCTCTGAGTAGCCCCACGCTGGCGCATTTTCTCATTCCGCTCAGAGGACATCACAAAACTCTCTGTCTGTCAACGAGCTTTCCAGGGCCTTTGGGAAACTGTGACGTCCTGCTTCACTCTCTCTGGTCAATATTACACATGACACTAGCTTCCCAGACGAAAGAAGCTTGGGACACAGGTGGCTACTGCTAAGCCTGTCCGAGAGGAGGACACCTGAATTCACCAAAGGAAAACACGGGCCCTGTGAACATCTCTTCCCCAAGATGTGTCACTGACTCGCTAGAAATTCCAAGAGTCAAAGAACACTCATTTGGATGCCTCATTCAATTATTCTCAAAGCCCACTCGATGGTAAGAACCACGCATTTCAAGAACTGTTATCGTTTTTGGGGCACCTGGGTGGCTCAATCGGTTAAGCATCCGACTTCGGCTCAGGTCACGATCTCACGGTTCATGGGTTCGAGCACTGCGACAGCTCAGAGCCCGGAGCCTGTCTTTGGGTTCTGTGTCTCCCTCACTTTCTGACGCTCCCCTGCTCATGCTGTCTCTCTCTCTCTCTCCTTCTCAAAAATAAATAAAACATTAAAAAAAAAAAAGAACCGTATCAGTTTTCTGGTCCCCACTGCCCAGTGTGTTTCCTTCAACAAAGTAGGCGCTTAACAACTGTCGATTAGGTGGGGGGAAAAATGTTCCTTGGAGGAGTAGAACTCAGCGGCCATCTAGGGACCCACAGCCCCTGTGGAGAAAGTAAGAAAAGCAGCTACTGGCATTGAGGACCCTACTGTGTTTCTGACGCTGTGTTTTATGCTTTCCATACATTCATTTAAAACTCCAGTAACACTGTGCATTAAGTACTCTTATTGAAACTACCTTATAATTGAAGAAACTGGTGCTCCAGGAGGTAAAGGGACATGCTCAAATTCACACAGAATCCACTAGCATACAAAATGGAAGCTGTCTATAGCCCCAAACTGTGCTACTCAGGTTTATAACCACGTGGCTGGAATCTTCTTTAAATCTCGGTATTCCTTCCCTGTACCAGAAAAGTGGCTTGGAACGAGTAGGCATTCTGCAATTACCCAGGAAGAGAAATCGCAGCAGACGTCGAAGCCAAAGCCAGCAGGTGGCATGGATGCCGCCACTCCTCCCTCCCGTGCACGTGGCAGACATTGCTAATCTATCACCACACGCATCTCAGAGGAGTTCAGTCGGAGCCTGGTATCTTTCCCAACAGAGCGGGGAGAATCCCACTAACGTGTGATCAGAGTTAGCTTTTGTGTTCTTGAAACATCAGCCACGAGGCTCACTGTTGGTCCTCTTTGAAGGTAATGTCTCTTGTTTCCTCACAGCTTTGAAGATATTCTCCTTGCCTTTGGTCAGGAGAAGTTTCACTATGGCATGCCTCGGATGGAATTGTATGTAATGTGTTTTGGCTTCCCAGAGCTTCTCGAAAGGGCTTACTGTCCTCATTGTAGCAAACACGGTATTTCTTCAAATGCGGCTTCTGTCCCATTCTGTCTCTTCTCTTTTCTGGAACCCCAATTGTACATATCTTAGACCTTTCTGTCCCTATGTGTCTTTTGCTCTCTTCTGTGTTATTATCACTATTTTTCTCTGCTCCGATCATGCATGTATGTTTTCTACAGAGCTTTTGTTCCGTCTACTAATCTTCTCTTACTAATCTTCTCTTCTGCTGAGTCTAATCAGCTATTAGAACCATCTGTGCAGGGGTGCCTGGGGGGCTCAGTCAGTTAAGCATCCAACTCTTGATTCCAGCTCAGGTCATCATCTCACAGCTATTGGGTTTGAGCCCTGCGTCAGACTCCACACTGACAATGCAGAGCCTGCTTAGGATTCTCTCTCTCTCTCTCTCTCTTTCTCAAAATAAATAAACAAACACTTCTTTCAAAACAACCATATGTGGGGTGCCTGGGTGGCTCAGTCAGTTGAGCATCCGACTTCAGCTCAGGTCATGATCTCACGGTTCATGGGTTCGAGCACTGCATCGGGTTCTGTGCTGGCAGCTCAGAGCCTGGAGCCTGTTTCAGATTCTGTGTCTCCCTCTCTCTCTGACCCTCCCCATGCTCATGCTCTCTCTCTCTCTCTCTCTCAGAAATAAATAAAACATTAAAAAAAAGAAGAACCATATATGCAATTATTATTTCAGAGATGCTTCTTCAGGTCTATAATTTCCCTTTGATTCTTCTTCAATAGGTTTCTCCTGGAATTTGGCATATCTTATTATTTTATTAAATATATTAACTAGTGAGGTCCCTGCTACGTAATCTCCTCAAGTTAAGTATATGCATTGGTTTGCCGGTCTGATCACTGCATGAGCTTAATTACCTGTGAGTTTGGAGTATACTGTAAGGGAGTTTTTCCTCTTGGTTTTGGTCATGAGGTCCTTTTTTAGCCTATTTCTTCCTTTTATTTATTCAGCTTCTTAATTTTAGGTTGTATGTCTGACGTTGTGGGTGAAACATGGCTGAAGCTCTGGCTGGTATTAACTTCCTTCAGAGAGTGCAGAAGGCAGATAGATCGCGGGCATAAGACCTTGACTATGGAGAGTGCTGGTTTTGGCACTGGTGGGCTTGTCTAATTCAGCCTTGCTCTTTCGCATAAGACGTGGAACTCACTCCTACTTCATGAAGGTCTCCTTCAATGGCTCACACCCAACTCCAACATCTGTCCCCCCACATCGCGATGTCTGCTGTTCCTCTCTGCTCTTCAGCCTCCCACACACGTCACCTTCTGAGCTTCTGGAAGTCTTGTTCCCTATATACATAGCCTGGGAGTCAGGAAATACCTCAGGGAAGAACTGCACACCTTTTGGGGGGCTCACATCTCTGGGGTTCTGTCCTTTCCACAAATGCCCCTCAGGTCCCGGCCTCTTTGAAAGCCCCAAAGCCCAACCTCTTGTATCCCCAGCCCTGCTCACCTTCTGTTCCCCGGCCCCACAAATTAGCTTGAGTCTTTAGAAATTTGAGGATCTCAGGGGTGCCTGGGGGGCTCAGTCGGTTAAGTGTCCGACTCTGGCGCAGGTCATGATATCACGGTTTGTGGGTTCGAGCCCCGCGTTGGGCTCTGTTTTGAAAGCTCGGAGCCTGGAGCCTGCTTCGGATTCTGTGTCTCCCTCTCTCTCTGCACCTCCCCCATCACACTCTCTCTC
>NW_027532877.1:1051498-1061498 GCF_008692635.1 Crocuta crocuta | reverse complement strand
GGATGGATGGGTGGGTGGATGGTTGGGTGGGTGGATGGATAGATGGATGGATGGATGGTTGGGTGGGTCGATGGATGATGGGTGAATGGATGGAGGGAGGGAGGGAGGGAGGGATGGATGGAGGGATGGAGGGATGGAGGGATGGATGGGTGGGTGGGTGGATGGATGGATGGATATTTGGGTCACTGGATGGTTGGGTGGGTAGGTGGATGGATGGATGGACAGATGGATGGATGGAGGAGGGAGGGATGGATGGGTGGGTGGATGGATGGATGGATGGGTATGTTTGCCACAGAAGTAAAGATTCTTGGTTGCAAACTACTGACACTAACTAAGGCAGAAAATAAATGGGATACTGGATAATTCAACGTACAAGGAAGATTTGAACAGAGAAATGACATGATCCTCCTTACGATGATACACAGGGAGTCTTCTGTCTGGCCCTCCAGATGCACTCTCCAACCTTCTCCACCTTGCTCTGCAACTGAGAGGCTGACCTGTATAAGTTAACTCAGTATCTTCTCATACACTGGCAGGAGATCAGAGGTAGGGAGGAGCGTGCTGACAAGGTACTCAATCCTCTGTCTCCTTCCTACCATGTAACCATAGGTTGACTGTGTCCCTCCACCTAAGGCCACAGTTGCTATCAAGAGGCCTCACCACATACAGTCTTCAGATTCTGAAAACCACTCCCTCCCTTCATCCCTCAGGCCAAGGGGTGGTAATATTTCCAGTCCTGGGATGCCATTCGTTTTCCTAAACACGGCGCACACTTCTACCCATCGTTCCTTTGTGAAACTCCCCTCCGACTCCCAGATTTGAAGCTGGTATCTGTCTTTTGCGGTCTCCTGCTGCTCTCCATATGCTCCGCGCCCAGCTCAGTGTTACGTGGGAGGAATGGATGGGTAGGTGATGGATGGGTAGATGTTTTGAATGGATGGATGGATACGTGGATGGATGCATGGATTTGACAGGGTGGTCAGCAATCTTGATTCCAAGTAACTGACTCCAAATAAGCAGAAAATACATGTTTGGAAGGCTGGACCGCACAAAGGATCGGCAGGGAGACTGGGTAAGACACAAGGGAGGTTGGGAGGCTCAAACCCCAAACAATGCTTCAGCCCAGCAACAGCCAGGTCGGAATGTTCTAGCTCTCCCCATCACCACCCGTGCCCACTGGCCCTGGAATAGATGCCACACAGGGTCAATGTTCTTCCAAATTCCTGTCCTGGGCAGGAATGTCCAATGAACAACACCATCATCACTTGACGGAATTCTTGCTTCTGGGAAATGGGGAGAAGGGGTCTGACCCCCTTGACTTATGTAGAAGGAGATGGGGACCGCGTCCCTCCTATTTTGGAATTTCTCCCAAATAAAAAAAATATCTTTAGATGTGGAATAGCAAAAACAAAACAAGTAAGAAATGAACAATGTAGTGAAGAAATGAGTCCTGAACATGGCCCCCCAAAAGCACCCTTGATGAGTGGTTTTGTGAACAAAGAGCCCTGGAAGAAGATATAACAAGATTATAAAGCTAGTCCCTGCCCTCGGCTGAGTTTCTTACTGATGGATGAGGAAGAGTAGAGACACAAGAAATCGACATTAGGAGCTAAATAACCCTGGGAAGGCAGAGTTTCCAAAAATGGACATCCGTTTCACCAGAACCTTCTGAGACTCTGTTAAGGGAAGAAATGCTACATGGGCAATTTGCATCCTTAACACCTCCCTTTGTAGAAATTCATATTACGGATTAGTACATTAAAGGCCCTGAAAAGGTCTGTAGGCAAAAACAAAACACTGTTGAATTTTTTTAATTCCAAATTCACCATAGAGCCATTTTTCATATAACAGCCCCAATTCTTAGTGATTTGTGAAAGGAAAGTTGTTATCGAATATTGAGAGAATATGGGAATAATACGGATGGGGTGGAGCCATTTTGGAGAAAACTTCGTATCAGAATACGATATCTCACTTATTTTTATCCCAAAAAGACTTGGGTTGATAAAAACACACATATCTGAGATACCAAGAGAGAAACCAAGAGATTCCGGAATGGAGATATGTGAGGTAACCCCCACCTTCCTCCTTGGCCATTGATGTTCATCGTGGTTAGTGGTGAATTCTTGGGAGTTTGGGGAGAGACAGACCCTCAAGGCTACTCTGTTCCTTGTGTCAAACTTGGACAAAAGAGAGCCAACAGGAGTCCAGGCCAACTGCTCATGGGATCTCAGCTTACTTTAACTGAAAGAACATTCTAGACACAATCAGAGCATCTCAAAACCAGAGCCCTGTAGGATTTTAGAGTTCTGTCCATGCTGAGGTCCATCTGTCCCACCGCTCGAGAAACAGTGACTTAAACAAAATTCAACAGGCTTCTTTGGCTATAGGATTTCTGGGAGCCTTTCATACACCGATGACCTTTGTCAAACCTCAGCAGGAAAAGAGCGAGACACTGTGTCCCCAACACACACCACCAACCCTCCTTCTTTCTTTTGAATGGAGAACCTATCAGAAGAACTTTAGAATACACGTCAGAAGATGAGTGGTGGCCCAATCCCCTCACGTTATGGCTGGAGAAGCTGAGACCCGGGGAAGGGGTATGAATCTGCATGTGTCAGACAGAGACAGGGCTAGAATTCAGGAATGTCTTGACGCCACACGGTGAGAAGGCCGTCGTCCACTGGCCGTCGTCAATGGAGCTCAGCTCCAGAAACGAAAGATGAAGAAGGTATCTTTTATTCTGCACTCAGTGCTAACAGACTAAGCGCCTGATAAGTGCACAAATACATGTATCTTTTTCTGAAAGACCACGGAATTTGGAAAAGTCACCCACCATCCCGTAGAGTCTCCAATCCCGCAGAGAAGGGAAAGAGAAATGGTTGCAAGCCAGTGGCGACTGAGGTGGCACAAACGTGGTCGCCCACGTGCATGGGATGGTTAGGGTTTTACAAAGGTTGGTCTGGCTCAGAGCCTCAGAGCCTCTCTCCTGGGCCACTGCCACGGGGCCCGAGTGATCAACGCCACGTGAGCCCGAGGGGTGTCGCTGGAATTCAGATCGGACGAAGCCATTCTGTGTCACCTCCCAAGCAAACTCCAAGCCCCCCACTGGAGAACCTGGGCCCCACAGAGACGTCCAGCCACCCCTCCCATTGTTTGTCCCTGCTTGCCCAACGCTCAGACTTCTCACATCTGCTACGCGCCATCCACATTCGAATCTTCCTCCACGTCCCTGGATATGGTTTATGCTTTACCCAGGATGCATGTTTCTGTCTTCCCTCGGAGAATTCCTCACCCTTCAAACCCTATCTCAGATGCCTTCTGCTCCCCATTGTCAGTGGCGTGGCCCATAGGAAGGGCTATATCGCATTTCTTCCTTCATGAATCCGGGAGCCTCACTAAATATCTACTGTGTGCTGCTGGCACTTCCAGGCATCAGAAACACAGGAGAATAAGAGAAATGAGATCCCCAATCTCTTAGAATTTTAAATCTACTAGAGGGAAGAAGGCGAATCAACAGGTAAGCAATTAAATAAGTATATCAATCTCTATAAAAAAAAAAAAAAAACTGGGGTGCCTGGGAGGCTCAGTCAGTCAAGCATCCTACTCTTGGCTTTGGCTCAGGTCATGATCTCATGTTTCATGAGTTCAAGCCCCGCATCGGGCTCCAAGCTGACGGTGCAGAGCCTGCTAGGGATTCTCTCTCTCCCTCTCTCTCTCTGCCCCTCCCCCGCTCACTCTCTCAGTCTCTCTCAAAATGAATCAACTTAAAAAAAATTTTTTAAGGGGTGCCTGGGTGGCCCAGTCGGNACTTTACCCAGGATGCATGTTTCTGTCTTCCCTCGGAGAATTCCTCACCCTTCAAACCCTATCTCAGATGCCTTCTGCTCCCCATTGTCAGTGGCGTGGCCCATAGGAAGGGCTATATCGCATTTCTTCCTTCATGAATCCGGGAGCCTCACTAAATATCTACTGTGTGCTGCTGGCACTTCCAGGCATCAGAAACACAGGAGAATAAGAGAAATGAGATCCCCAATCTCTTAGAATTTTAAATCTACTAGAGGGAAGAAGGCGAATCAACAGGTAAGCAATTAAATAAGTATATCAATCTCTAAAAAAAAAAACAAAAAACTGGGGTGCCTGGGAGGCTCAGTCAGTCAAGCATCCTACTCTTGGCTTTGGCTCAGGTCATGATCTCATGTTTCATGAGTTCAAGCCCCGCATCGGGCTCCAAGCTGACGGTGCAGAGCCTGCTAGGGATTCTCTCTCTCCCTCTCTCTCTCTGCCCCTCCCCCGCTCACTCTCTCAGTCTCTCTCAAAATGAATCAACTTAAAAAAAAAATTTTAAGGGGTGCCTGGGTGGCCCAGTCGGTTAAGCGTCCAACTTCAACTCAGGTCATGATCTCGCAGTTCGTGGGTTCAAGCCCCGCCTCGGGCTCTGTGCTGACAGCTCAGAGCCTGGAGCCTGCTTCGGATTCTGTGTCTCCCTCTCTCGCTGACCCTCCCCTGCTCACGCTGCCTCTCTCTCTCTCAGAAATAAATAAAACATCAAAAATTTTTTTTAAATAATAGAACAAAAACAAAAACAAACCCAGTAAACATGCTCACATATAAAATCACGCATGTATAAAAAGCATAAAGAGCTGGGTCTTCTCCGCCTCCCAGGGGAGCACCTACGAAACAGAGTAGCAGGCTGGGCACCAGAAGATGCTGATCTGGGGGCTACGCGCTGGGTCTGGCTTCCAGCAGAGCCTGGGGCAAATCCCCCCCTCCTCCGGTGCCATTGTTCATCCCCTGGGGAGGAAAATATTAAGGTTAATAATGTGGCCACTGCACCTGGGGCTGGGGTGGAGCCCGGGGGCAGAGATGGTGATCACTAGGCTTTGCCTGATGCCGGGATGAAAGGTAGTCTATAAAAGGAGTAGGGGGCAGGTGGGTCAGTCCTGGCCGCAGCCAGTGGCTGGAGAAGGCCTGGGGATTCCTCTACATGAAAGGGGGCGTGCAAAGCCAAGCTGTGATTAATCAGCACTATCATTAGCCTCAGATTAGCAGCTTGCCGAGCCTTCACTAGGAGGGCTGCTCATAAAAGCACCCTCCGCCACACCCTGAAGAAAATCCCATGGTCATAACCCCAAATGGCTCCAGCTCCCGTCCACCATTCAGATTTCTCTGAGCCAGCAGGACTCTATCCCCTCTGTGAGCCCAGCACTTCCCCCGTCCAGGGTCTGAGGGCCAGTTGGGGTAATAACCCTGAAGTTTTCATGCTATTGTCCCAAACTTGACTTACAGGTCAAGAAACTGAGGCCCCGAGGCAGTGGGGGAGGGCACCTGGGTGGCTCAGTCGGTCAGCCTCTGACTTCAGCTCAGGTCATGATCTCCCAGTTTGTGAGTTTGAGCCCCGCGTTGGGCTCTGTGCTGACAGCTCAGAGCCTGGAGCCTGCTTCAGATTCTGTGTCTCCCCCTCTCTCTGCCCCTCCCCTGCTCATGCTCTCTCTCTCTCTCTCTCTGAAAAATAATAACATTAAAAAAATTTTTTTAAAGATTAAGAGCATGAGAAAAATGCTTCTTTCTTTTTTCTCTTTTAATTTCCCTTGCTTCAATTGCATCCAGCTGAAGATATGGCTTTAGCAATTCATTCATTCATTCATTCATCATTCATTCAAGATTTTCTGAGCACCTACAATGTGCCCAGTGCTGCTTTGGGCCCTGGAGATAAAGTCAAGAGCAAGATATATCGGTAGACAGAG
The DNA here is from genome assembly GCF_008692635.1 of Crocuta crocuta. Taxonomy (NCBI): domain Eukaryota; kingdom Metazoa; phylum Chordata; class Mammalia; order Carnivora; family Hyaenidae; genus Crocuta; species Crocuta crocuta. Next base: position 1,055,754 of record NW_027532877.1, on the reverse strand, counting down.
GACCCCAGCTTCCTTCAGATTTTCTGAGAGTGTAAGCTATGAGGCTGTGATATTACAAGGTAGAAAAATCCTTCATCGTGAAGTATGTCTTAAGAATAATGTGTTTTGTCGCTGTTTGTACTTGATCGAATGCGACTAATAGTTCCTCTGTCCCCTGCGCCCAGCAGGGCGTTTAGGCGTGGTCACATAAATTCCTCTTGACACACAGGCATTATGGGTCCCTGCGCAGCCCTCCTCCTGCCTCTATTTCTCCATCTATAAAATGGGATAATGACAACCCAGAAAAGGATAGCATCCGATTAATGAGACGAAGACATCAAGGTGCTTTGAGCTTCCGGAAAAAGGGTGGGGCCGGGAGCTGCGGGGCCTGGGATGTGGCTGCCGCCCCTGAGAATGTGGAGCCCAGGAACCCTCAGAAGACACACGGGGGCCCCCCCGCGCGAAGCCTGAGCGGGCGTTGGAAAGGGGTAAGGTCTCAGGGTTAGGGACCCAAGCGGGAGAAAGGGTATTGCACGTGCATCTGCCTCCAGGTCACTGGTTCCAAGGCAGCCTGGCAGACAGCTCAACCGACAGCCACTGCCATCTGCTCCGTGACCTCAATGCACCGGCGACAGCGCGCTACAACTGGCGGCCCCGGCGGGCAGGCTGGCAGTGACCACGGCTGAAAATGGGTCACTCCCAAGAGCCTCGAGGACTGGCCTGGGCCCTGGATGGGGGCCGGGGGTGCGCGGGGAGGGGCCCGGAACTGGCCTTCTCAAGCACTAGCTGGAAGGGAAGTGCGGGCGGGGAATGTCTCGCCCCCCAGGACGCTTTGCGGACTCCCCACTGTCCCTCAGCTCTAGGGGACACCCTCCCCCGCCCCCAGGAACCGGATGTCGGACGGAGCATAAAAGGGCACATGACCATCTCCCCACGGTAATAATAAGCAGCTTTTAAGAACCTGCAGTGGGCTCCTCGCCTGGGTCACTGCATGCAATCCTCAGCCCACATCCAGGAGCTATGTACTTTTATTTGCAACTTACACAGGAAGAAACCGAGGCTCAGAGAGGCATAGGTATGACCCAAAGTCACACAGGAGCAGGTGATGGGCCAGGATTTGAACTCAAGAAGTTATTTGGGGCACCTGGGTGGCTCAGTTGGTTGAGCATCTGACTATGGCTCAGGTCATGATCTGTGGTCCGTGAGTTTGAGCCCCGCATTGGGCTCCATGCTGACAGCTCAGAGCCTGGAGCCTGCCTCGGATTCTGTGTCTCCCTCCCTCTCTGCCCCTCCTCCGCTCGCACTTGCGCGCGCGCGCTCTCTCTCTCTCTCAAAAATAAACAATAAACATTTAAAATTTTTTTCAAAAAAGAAACCTTCAAAAAAAAAAGTTACCGTTTGCTGGGTACGGAGTTTCAGTTTGAGACAAAGAAAAAGGCCTGGAGGTGGATGGCTGTACAACAATGTGAATGTACTTAATGCCACTGAACAGTACCCTTAAAACACAGTTAAAATCGTAACTTTTGTTAGGTGAATTTTACCAGAATGTCATTGATGAAAGACATCATTCTTGAAGGAAAAGAAGTTTCAAGTGTATATTCCCTTGGGACCCAGCCAATTCACCAGTAGCTGTGTTAATGAGCAAGTGGAAACTATACCCATTACCTCCCAGAGGGGAACGACCATATGGAAGGTGTTCATACGGGTGGAAAGCTATACAGCAGAGAAAACCCGGTGGGTCTGCCCAATTCCACCAATGTGGAAAAGTCTCGTAGGAATAGTGTTGAGCAAAAGAAAAAAATAAAAATAAAAAACAGGTGCAGACTTCTACATCCAGTATGAATCCACTTACGCAAAACTATTCACACACACCCTGAAAACGCATCACTTTTTGTTGTCGTTTGTGAACATGAATGCAGTCACCTCTGTTTGTTTTGAAACCATAAATGTGTTCCAATGGAATTCATACATTTGGGAACAATGTGAGCAAAACCAAATTTTGTATGTTTGCTCACGCATGATTTCATCCACCAAAAACACTGCAGAAAATTGCACCCAGCTGAACTGCCCACACGGGAACAAATACACAAAACAAACCTCCTTCCTACAGCATATCCGTGGGTGACAAGCCACACCCTTCCCCTCCACACCTGGTTTACAGTCTTCCCATCTCAGACCAATCTCCTTCTATCACTTCATAAGAATTTACAAGCTATGAGGCGCCTGGGGGGCCCAGGCAGTTGAGCGTCCAACTTCGGCTCAGGTTATGATCTCGCGGTTTGTGAGTTTGAGCCCCGCATCCGGCTCTGTGCTGACAGCTCAGAGCCTGGAGCCTCCTTTGGATTCTGTGTCTCCCTCTCTCTGCCCCTCCCCTGCTCATGCTCGGTCTCTCTCTGTCGCTCAAAAATAAATAAAAAGGTTAAAAATTAAAAAAAAAAATTCACAAGCTACAAGCCTTCAGATGTCACTTTACAAGAAAAGTTAAAGACTTTTCCAAAGTTAAGTGCCCTATTTATCGTGTTATTTATAGATTTCTTAACCACATAATGTATAAAATCGTGCTCTTGTTTTTATTAGGTTCCTACTTTTTATGCGTCACTGAAGGTTTTCTTGAGTATTGCCCTTCGCCCAATTTTTCTCCCAAGCCCTATTTTTATTGTTCCATTTCGCACAGTGCAGTGATTTTAAGAATGCAGGTGTCACATTAGAGCAGAATTGACTTACACATGAGATTTTTTTTTTCTAAAGATACACATACACGTATATATGCATGGAGGTGTGTGTGTGGATAGATAGATAGACAGATCAAAACCGATAAACTGATAGCAGTTACTTTGTCATTGGCGTGGGGGGTGGGGTGGGGTGGAGAAGGTCCTAGCTAAAAGGACTTCAGTCTTATCTGTATAGATGTAACATTTTATGAGAGGGCTATTAAATTTCACCATATGTACAAATATCAAATTATTATGTCATACACCTGACACTACTATATTGTTTGTCAAGTAGACCTCAATAATAATTCAATTAATCAACTCATTTAAAAGAAGTGTTATTAATTTTATCAATTACGTAGATTAAGTTTTCATTTTAGAAAAAGGATCCACTGTTTCCATAACTATGTTCAGAGCCACGTTATGCTCAATAGCCAAGAGGTGGAAGGAGGCCAAAGATCTATCGATGGATAAAATACATAAACAAAATTTCGTATGTCCACACACTAGAATAGTAGTTAGCCTTTAAGAAGAAGGAAATCCTGGGGTGCCTGGGTAGCTCAGTTGGTTAAGCGTCCGAGTTCGGCTCAGGTCACGATCTCATGGTTCATGAGTTCAAGCCCCGCATCGGGCTCTGGGCTGNCTCTCTCTCTCTCTCTCCAAGAAATAAAACATTTAAAAAAAAAAAGAAATAAATAAAACATTAAAAAAAGAAGACGACGACGACGAAGAAGGAAATCCGATCCTATACTACGATGTGGATGAAACTTAAGGACATTGTACTCGATAAAATAAGCCAGTCACAAAAAGAGAAATATCATTAAGAGTCCACTTCTCTGAGGGACCTGGAGTAGTCAGGTTCATAGAGAGAGAAGATAGGATGGTGTCCCCCCGCACCACCCGCCGGAGGGAGGGGGCGAGGGGAGGGAGGAACAGGGAGTCATTGTTAGTCAAGTGTACAATTTCAATATTGCAAGTTTTCGAGATCTGCTGTACCAATCCACTGCACAACCGAGTGAATATACTTCACATGACCGACGTGTCCACGTAACCACGGGTAAGATGCTGAATTTCACATTCCATGATTTTTACCGAAATTTAAAAATTAAAAAAAAAAAAAAAGATCCACAGTAACAAACACACACATGACAAGTAATAAAGCAGCACACACACAGCAGTTACACACACACACACACACACACACAGAATGGCCCATTTCCCAAAGCTCCTACAATAATGCTTGGTCCTCCGTAAGAGAGGGTAAAAGTAGCTGGTTAACCCTGGCTCACCAGCCGGAGGGCTGGCCGGTTGACTGGTCAAGGCACGATGCCCCACCCAGAGGCTGAATATGAGACCAGAGTCAGGAGGGCGCCATAAATAACATGTTAACCACACGACTCCGACTGGCAGGGCACAGCCGGGCTTTATCCCTCCAAACCACAGCCTGCCTGTCCTCGACTAAGAATGTGCCCCCCAAAAATCCACCAGCCGGACACACCAGCGGGAGAGGTGCAGGGGAACCAGGGCCTGCAGACCGCACTCAGCGCCAGCGGATCACCAGTGGCC